>NC_057734.1:37973848-37996057 GCF_004010195.1 Chiloscyllium plagiosum
GAAGAGGGTTATCTCAGATTACAACAGGATCTGGACCAGATGGGCCAATGGGCTGAGAAGTGGCAGATGGAGTTTAATTCAGATAAATGCGAGTTGTTTCATTTTGGGAAAGCAAATCTTAGCAGGACTTATACACTTAATGGTGAGGTCCTAGGCAGTGTTGCTGAACAAGAGGCCTTGGAGTGCAGGTTCTTAGCTCCTTGAAAGTGGATTCGCAGGTAGATAGGATAGTGAAGAAGGTGTTTGGTATGCTTTCCTTTATTGGTTAGACTATTGAGTACAGGAGTTGGGAGCTCATGTTGCGGCTGTACAGGACATTGGTTTCATGCAGAGGGTGATACGTGTATGGAATGAGCTGCCAGAGGATGTGTGGAGGCTGGTACAATTGCAACATTTAAGAAGCATTTGAATGGGTATATAAATAGGAGGAGTTTAGAGGGATATGGGCCGGGTGCTGGCAGGTGGGACTAGATTGGGTTGGGATATCTGGTCGGCATGTACGGGTTGAACCGAAGGGTCTGTTGCCATGCTGTACATCTCTATGACTCTATTAAAGCACGCTTACAGCCTTTGGATTTTAAACATGGCATTACTCCTTTCCTGATGTGGTATCATAGGCAATGTATGATGGAAGACGCTGGATTTTCATCTCTGTTGTATCTGTAAATCCGACTCAGACCAATAATGGCTGTAAGGGTCTCAGTGCATTTACATGCACAGACCCATTGATGATAATATCAATTGGAAAGGGCACTGAGTGTTTACTGTGGAAAATGGAAATGTCACGCAGATGTGATCAGCAGGCTGCTCAGAAGTGGGGGGTGAAGCAACCTACTGCCAATGTAGAAAGAACTTCCATCTGTAATAAATGACAGCAACAAACCATTTTTTAAAATCACATATTTAACACCTTAAAGCATCCAAGGTCCTTTGAAGGACCATTATAAAACAAAATATGACACTATGTAAAGAGATTGTGTCAAATTACCAAAAGCGTAGGCAAAAACTTGGTGTAAAGGAGTGTGTTAAAGGAACAATACAAGGTAGAGACTGTAAAGATGTAAGGAGAGTATTCCTAAACTTTGGCCTGGGCAACTAAATGCCACCAAAGCTGGAACAATTAAATGTGGGAAAGTGTAGGAGTTCAGAATTAAAGGAGACAGAAATCTCAGAGGATAGTGAATTAGAGGAGGTTACAGAGGAGGGTTCTGAACTAGAGACAAGGAGTTTAAACAAATGAAAGCAGGATGTTATAATGTTTGTGACTGTTAATGTTCGAACAGTTTTGTATTCATGCTTGCCAGGTTTAGTTCCCTAATACCTACATCTTTCATCTCAATCAAAATAAGCTTACAAGCACTGCTTACAAGAACATAAGAATCTCAGAAAAGAGAGCAATTGTACGTCTATCAAGTCTACTTCTGTGATTAACAAGACCATGGCTGATTTTCCAGCTCAACTTCACAATCCTCTTGTCCCTTAAATCCCTGAGCAACTAAAAATATATAGGGCGATCGCACCATGGTCGCAGAATCGTTTTGATTAGATTAGGTTTCTTACAGTATGGAAACAAGCCCTTTGGCCCAACCAGTTCACACCGACCCTCCGAAGAGTAACCCACCCAGACCCATTCCCCCTGACTATTGCACCTAACACTACGGGCAATTTAGCATGGCCAATTCACCTGACCTGCACATCTTTGGACTGTGGGAGGAAACCAGAGAACCCAGAGGAAACTCACGCAGACACGGGGAGAATGTGCAAACTCCACACACACAGTCGCCTGAGGTGGGAATTGAACCCTGGCCCCTGGCGCTGTGAGGCAGCAGTGCTAACCACTGAGCCACCATTTTCCACGGTTTTAGTTACCTGTGGTTTACTGCGACCCAAACATATTATAAGGATCCTTCCGGAACCAGAGACCGAGGGCTGCCAGGAAGGTAAATTTCCCATTTAAATGAATGGGTTTGCTCGTATCCACGGTATCAGGTTTCTGCAGTAGGTCGTGGAATGTTTCCCTATACACTGTCTAGACTTTTCTCTTGAATGTATTCAATGACTGAGGCATTCATAGCTGTCTTAGGTAGAGAATTTCAAAGATTTAAAACGCTTTGAGTGAGGAAATTTCTCCCCATCTCAGTGCCAAATGGCTGACCCATTGCCCTGAGACTGTGACTCTGAATTCTAGGTACTTAAACCAGGGGAAGCATTTTCCCTGTCAAGTCCCTAAAGAAGTTGAAATGTTTTAATTGCATCAATCAGCATTGTGCCTGTCCTCAGAACACTAGTCACTGACCCCCTTGGTATAAACTAATTCTAACATCCCTGTCCTTTCTGAAGTCCTTAAACATGTTCTCAACTCCTGATCTTTCTCAGAAATCCATGTTTTGTTTTGCTCTGCTCTTGCCACATTGTTGAAGCTGCTGTTATAAAATTACATCTAACATCCCATGTGACTGTGACATGGTCTCATTTTTTTATAAACCTCAGGGAATATAGATCCCATCTATCAATCTTTTCTGTTCTGCCAATCCACTGATCCCAAGAATCAATCCAGGGCGGCATGGTGGCTCAATGGTTAGCACTGCTGCCTCATAGCGCTGGAGACCTGGGTTCAATTCCTGTCTCAGGCAACTGTCTGTGTGGAGTTTGCACATTCTCCCTGTGTCTGCGTGGGTTTCCTCCCAAAGTCCAAAAATGTGCATGTTAGGTGAATTGGCCATGCTAAATTGCCCGCAGTGTTAGGTGTAGGGGAATGAGTCTGGGTGGGTTGCTCTTCAGAGGGTCAGTGTGGACTTGAGGGGCCAAAGGGCCTGTTCCCACACTGTATGTAATCTAATCTTTAAAAAAACCTTCTCATTAGATGCCCTTTAGCATAGCCTTCATTAAGGAAGGAAGCCAAAAATGCAGATTATGGTCATGCCAATGCCCTGTATAATTGTAGTCAGCCTATTATTTTATACTTCAATCCCTTTGTACCAAAAATGAACATTCTATTGGGTTTCTTAGTTGCTTGCTGTACGTGCATTTTAATTTTCTAACTCTTGTCTGAAAATATCCTTGTCCCTCAGCGTATAGAACTTGCCAGTCTCTCACTATTCAAAAAATATTTCTTTGTTTTTGTGTTTTTTTTTTACCAAAGCAGATGACTTCATAATCTGCCATATCATATTGCTGCTGCAATGTTTATGTTTACTCATACAGTCTCTGTCCACCACTTGAAAGCATCTCTGTAACCAACCAACTGCTTACTTTCTCACCTCACTTTGTGTCTTCAGCAAACGTGGATATGCTGCATTCTGTTCAATGATAAATAGCTTGGGCAAAAGTAGAATTCCAAATGGCATCCTATTTGTTACAGTCTAGCGAACCAAATATATCCCATTTATTGCTACTCACTGTTTCCTGTCCCTTTACTAGTCCTCTTTCTATCTCAATATACTATCCCCTTGAACCCTAATGTTATGCAATAAGCTACCTTTTGTCCTGAAAGGGATTGTCATGTACCAGAACCACAGGTAGAGCTAACAATAAGATTAGAAACAAAAAAAACTGCAGATGCTGGAATCCAAGGTAGTCAAGCAGGAGGCTAGAAGAACACAGCAAGCCAGGCAGCATCAGGAGGGGTAGAAGTCAACATTTCAAGTGTAACCCTTCTTCTGGACTGGAGGTGGGTGTAAGGGGAGCTGCAGATAAAGGGGGTAGGGGGGTAGGGTGGTGAAATGGGGATAGGTGGAGACAGGTAGAGGGTACACCCTGGTAGGTCGATAGAAGGGATGAATCCAGTCGGTGGCTGAGAGGAATGAAAGGAAGGGGGGGGGGCTGGGAAGGGAGTCGGGGATGGGAAGGGAGGTTACTTGAATTTGGAGAACTCAATGTTGAGTGCTCTGGGCTGTAGGCTGCCCAGGTGGAAGATGAGAAGGTGTTCCTCCAATTTGAGGTTTGATTCGTTGAGGCAATGGAGGAGGCCAAGGATGGTCATGTTGGAAAAGGAGTGAGAAGGAGCATTGAAACAGGTGGTGGTGACTGGGAAGTCCGGTTGGCGCCTGCGGGCCCGGCTGAGTTGCTTGGTGAACCATTCCCTTAGTTTACGTTTGGCCTCCCGATGAACAATAAGATTAGCCAAGGTGATTCTTAGTTTATGAGGAAGTTTATGAAAAATATTTTAATTAACTTACAATAAATAATGATGAGTATGCTTAAATATGTTTATATTATAAATGTTTCTCTCCCCTTAATTATTTCTGGGTGGTCTTCCGGCACAGTGGATAATAATCCTGTTTCTGAGTCAGAAAAGCTCTGGGTTTAAGTTCCAACCCAAGATTTAATGACCAAGGAAAGCAGCTGAACTGGTTGCATAACAACCTGTAAATATTTCTAACATGCACTAATGGAAGATGATCAGAATTGGTGAAGTTAGAATCCTTACATTGTGGAAACAGGCCATTGGGCCCAACAAATCCACACCAAATCTCAAAAGAGCATCCCACCCAGACTCATCCCTCTACCCTATTACTGCATTTTGCACAGCTAAGCTACACAACGCTGGTCAATTTAGCATGGTCAATCCACCTCACCTGCACATCTTTGTGACTCTGGGAGAAAACTGGAGCACCCAGAGAAAACCCATGCAGACATGGGGAGAATGTGCAAACTCCGAGGCTGGAATCAAACTCAGGTCCCTGGCGCTATGAGGTAGCAGTGCTAACCACTGAGCCACTGTGCCAACCATTGGCCAGCCATGTGTGGAATGAAATTGAAGCCTTTAACACGATTATCCAAAATCGTAAGTTGCAACATGCACGTAAATGTATAACAGATATGGAGGATTCGGGAAAAACTTAACTGCTCTGGCAATATCTGTGGTGAGAGAAAAGTAGTTAATGTTTCAAGTCCATTGCTCAGTTCTTTGAGTATAGGAATTGGGAAGTCAAATTGAGGGTGCACAGAACATTGGTGAGGCCTCTTCTAGAAAACTGTGTCCAGTTCTGGTCTCCCTGTTATAGGAAGGATGTTATTAAGCTGAAAAGGGTTCAGAAGAAATTTACCAGGGTGTTGCTAGGTGTGAAAGGTTTGAGTTATAAAGGAAGGCTGTGACGTTTTTCACTGGAGCATAGGAGGTTCAGAGATGATCTTATACAGGTTTATAAAATCATGATGGGTATAGACAAAGTTGATGGTAGGTGTTTTTCCCCCCAGGGTACAGGAATTCAAGACTAGAGGGTTAATTTTTAAGGTGAGAAGAGAGAGAATTTTAAAAAGACATGAAGGGTAAATGCTTTGCACTGGGGGTGTTTATGTGTGACATGAACTTCCTGAGGAAGTGGTGGATGCAGGCACAGATACACCTTTTAAACAACACTTAGTTAAGTACAAGAATAGGAAAGGTTTGGAAGGTATAGCCAGGAACATGCAGGTGGGACTAGCTTAGTTTGGGATTATCTTTGGCATGGACTGGTTGGACCGAAGGGTCTGCTTCACTGCTGTATGACTCTATGAACCTACTCCAGTTCTGCTGGAGTCATTCTGGCTTGTTAGGTTGATTGAGCAGTCTGTGTGAATCAAGTTAGTGCCAATGGTACAAGGATCGATTCCACTCCTGGCTAGGATGGATCTGTAACCTGCCTCCCTGGCCTAGCCATAGGTCAGACCTGAATTCGGGCAAAGAACTGAAAATGAAAGGTTTATTATTTCTCCTTGTAGCAAATATTAAAATCTAAAGAATTATTGGAAGTTGTTATAATTGTTTACAACATAACTATTCTAACCTCCATTGCAGTATTTCCCTTCAAGGTAATAAATGTGGGAGATCTATCTATTTTAAATTTTTTATTAAAAATGGATATAACCAATTTATCTTCATGTAGCCACATACCTGAGTTGGGTATTGCAGATAGCTCAGTTGCCTGGACAGCGAGTGTTTGATATGGATGTGTACCAACAGTGTGGGTTCAATTCCCATACTAGTTGTGGTTCCCATGAAGGACTCTCCTTGCCTGAGGTATGGTGACCTCAGGATAACCACCATGAGTCATCTCTCTCTAATGAGAGAGCAGTCCTTTGGTCTGGTGGGATCATGGTGACTTCACTATTGTCAGTGTGATTGAAAATCCAGTCACCTACTTAGGTAAAACTTTGCAAACATCAACCTAAATCAAGGTTGCCATTCTATTCTCAACATTCCCTACTTAATGCATTGTGGATCAGAAACTCCAATCAATTTTCTTGATAGTATCATTGATTATTAGTGCTCAAGTACCAGCCCAGTGCTCTGGTACCAGCTCAGTCTCCTCGAAGGGATCCACATTGTTTTTTTCATTTAAGGCCAACAGTGAGCGATGGCCAACTTGTGCTTGAGAATTCCAAGATTGTCCACATTAGTTCCCAGCAGAACAGCTGAGAAGAGGGACATTATTTATTGCAGTTGTTGCTTCCCCAGCAAAAGGCAGCTGAATGAAACAGCGATCATGTTGCATAGGGCTGGACAGGATTAGAAATCAGATGCAGTCAGTATCCTCTTATACTTCTTGTCAAACCCCAAGGTCTGGACATCTGCAGCCCTTTCATACATATTTCATGACAGCATTTGATGTGAAGTGGCCATGACATGCAAACCAGATCATTGCAGGAATTAACCGACACTAATGATTTCAAATGACCTATGTGTCAGAAGTGAAACATGCTTCAATGCAGAGGTTATAACTATGATGGCCTTGATTGACAGGCTGTGTAATGGGGAAATAAATAACATCTGGAAATCTTGGCAATTTCCAGGAGTGTAAAACAAAAGCAGGGAAGCATTCATTTGCATGAACCTTAAATAACACTGGATACATCCGGAATATTTTACATTAACTGAGATTTAGGCAGATGGTGTGCACTCGCATTCAAATAATCAACCTTCAAAATGGAATCCCCAGTTCGTTTTTGTCACCCTACGTAGCTCAAGTTTTGCAAAGTGATGTGACCCCTCTAACTTAGGGTTTGAGGTCTTCATGGAGCAGTCACTTCTGAATGCCTTTCTTCCCACTGTCTGAAAATTAGACCCTCCATTCAAACCACAAGCAGTGAAATCTTGCTATTAATGCTCAGCAACATGGTCTAAGGTTCCAGAACTATCTGTGATTTGAGCTCACATAACAGCAATCAAGGAATGGTGCTAGATACAACAGGAGAAAAGTCAGTTCTTAGTCAGATGTTAGACAGAGTGCTTCACTTGGGCAGGAATCAACTCAGGCAAGGAGCATGTTAATATACAATTACATCATCTGCAGCAAAGTTATTAACACATGATTGGAGGAATTTTTGCTTCAAGAGATTTTCATTTTGCTTAGGCTAGTTGTTGGCTGTATTGTGAAATCTTACACCAACAGTATAGAACGGCAACATTTTCCAGTGTAATTGCAGGTCCCAAACTGCATCTTTCAATTATATTTTATATGACATAAATAACACCATCAAGATTTAGTATTTTTAATAACATTTTTGCTGTGCTATGTCACAACTTATATATAAACGTTCGAACAGTAAATAGTGCTGGTCACCAAGTCCAATAACATAAATACCCACCAAAGACTTAGCTGTTATCAACATTTTTGTAGAAATATAGAAACAATCATATAAAACATAGGTCCAATACTCCATTTTTTACAGTAATGGACAGAAAGCACTATTTCAACTCTGTTTAACAAATTCTCTGTTATTTCTGTACATTGACAAACAATACCATATCATATAGAATGGATGGAATATGATGCCTTTGTCACATTCCCAAATGCTGGCCCATTGCCCACATAACCAAGGGAGTAGGTGACAGAAGAAAATTTTTCCCATGTTAATATAGATTAGACCAGAAGGAGGGTACTTATTTGGGTCTCTGTGTTCACTCACTATTCCAGACAGAAAGTGCTTAGTACTCTGGTCAACACAATGAATTATCAGTGCAATGGACCTGAACAGAATAAGAGAGACTGTTTGCCTCAATTATATAGTCCAATATGGCATTAAATCATGTGGACCTGTAAGATTCTAGGTTCTCCTTAGTGTGTGATGTGTAACAATGGATATTCCAATTAGATGATGTGCTACCCAGGACAGGAAGCAAGAGTTTCAGCCAATATTTCTGTTCATGGTCACTCTCCAGTAGCTTGAAGTAGAGATGTTAGTGTGAGCACAGATGACCCTCAGATCAGAATAATCTTGAGCCTGACTCTGATACAACTATGGGAAAGAGACTTGTTGCCACTCAGTATATACTCATACACCAAGAACTTCCACCCATATAAGGGGTTGAAAGTGGCTGCAGATCAATATCACAACAGAGAGCATATTCTCCTTTGCAGGTTAAGTGTTTACCAGATCGTATTTCCATAAACAATACTGATTAAAAGTGTTAATGACCACTTTATGTTATAAGAAAACAGGGATAGTTCATGAATTAGGCTGCCATTCACTCACTCCTCTCTGTTAAAACCAGCTTTGCTTTGCTCCTCATTCTACCCTAATTTGGTTCCAATCTTGATTTAGTTTTCAGACAATGAGTGTGTGTCACTGTCAATCAGCCTATTGAGTTCGGTATTGGTGTTAAGAAAATGTAGCTACCTGTAAAGTAAAAGTAATTGTGCTTAAAGAGCATTCCATATAAGATGTGGTGAACAGTACTTAAACAATCATTGTGCTTTCCTCATGTTGCACGCCAATCTAGAAATTTTGTTTACATTTTCTTTCTAATACTGCACTCGAAATGAATAAGGGAAAGGTGGGTATTATCACTAAATTTACCATAAAGGCATACAGGAATAGACAATGTAATTTTAAAGATGTTGTTTAAAAGCAAGTTGGAAGTACATTGCAGTATGAATATGTGTGAGAGATTGGGTGATATAAATTATGATGTGGATCCCAGTCAAGTTGACAAAAATGACACCATATCATATTCTGTACCAGCCAAGTTTCTATACTTTGTTAAATATCAGTAAGCAAACACTTTAGGAGTTGTAGTTCATTTATATGTTTGATTTGTACCAACCGGCACATTATACAAGAAGAAAAAAGCAGTATTTTTGTTCAATTAGGGCCTTATATTTAATTCAAATTATACATTTAACAAAAACTGCAGGTTTATTTGAAATAGAGTATACATCACCCATTGCCAGCGATGTGTCATCCTGTGTACTTAGTGCACATACACAATGCAAGTTAGACATTAAAGAGATGATTGGTTTTAACAGTTCTAATTCTTAACCACTAACTTTGTTTCTTCTGGGCTCCTGCTCAGATAATAAGTTTTAACAAGAGTAGGAATCAGGGAACTGAACTGGTAATTTGATATGAGTGGGGAATCATTCACTTTATCAATTCGGTCTTCCACTACATTAAACAAGGCAAGTTTTCAATTTCCCTCTTTCTTATCACATCTCTTAATATTTTAACTTCCAAAGTAAGTGCATGTAAAAACCGGTTACAACAGCCCAAAGAGCCTGTACCAACATTAATTGATTATTAAAAGAAATAGTCTTAATCAGGTTTACCTGTTGTCATTGGGCATTGTTTCTGCCTCAAGAATTAATCAAGAAAATAAATTCCTGTTACTTACAACTTTCTGTGTAAAAGAATTTCACCCATTCTCTATTCTAAATCTTTTATATTTTACTTTGTGCTGATGGCCTCTAATCCTAAATTGTTTAACCATTAAAACAGTTGACTTCATTCTAAGCTTTTTTTCAGACTTTGAGTTAATTTTTATCATATCTGTGTTATCATTATGAAGAAACAGAGCCAACTCTTTAAACCTTTCTTGTTTTGCAACATCTTAATTGATTCTGGGTATATGACTTTCTGCATCATCACTGTTTGAACAAATATTCCCTGAATTTGGCCTAAATGTGTTTGATTTTATTGCTTCTAAGACCATGTTCAGTTTCTCTGGACTCTAACGCTGACACAGAACCTTGCCCCACATTATTTTAAATACATGAGTGAAATTAACTTTGCCTACACATTTCCAGGAAACATAACCCACTCAACTTTACCCTGCCTCTCCTCAAAGCAAAATTCCGGTGGCAACTCCCCTCTCCAGGCTTTTCAGTGTTTGGAAGACTCAACAAAGATACTAATCCAATTTTCTTTCCTCTAAATTAAAATAAATCCAGATCTACCAGTCTGTCTTCATAGCTTATGTCATAGAACCAACCTTTTGATTTTTTCTAAACTTTGTGCAATGCTTCAGTCGCACTTTGAAGAAGAAAATGTGCATATTTCAGGTTTACTCACATTAGCAATTTAATCAAAGTTATAATACTGAGTATTTATAGCAATTTCTGGGGTTTTTTAAGAGTTGCAATCAATTAACCTCAAAGCAACCCAGTACCTAGCCTGAAAGATAACAATGTCAGTGATGTGTCAATGAAAAAGCACAATAAAAAAACTTTTTACTTGTTTTCACCCTTACTTCAGCATTGTGCCTGATTTTTCGGAACAGTCATAGACACCACGCTCAAGGAATGTGATCCTAAAAATGCAATCATTGATAGATTTTGGGTTTTTTTTAGGCAGCGTTTAATAATGTTCCTGAAGGATATGCATCAGACTGGACAGGACAGTAAATTTCCTTTCCAAAAGGCATTACTGAAAACCCCCAGTTTGGTTTTTAATGGCCTGGTCACTTTTACTGTCATCATGTTTTCATTTCCAGATTTTTAAAAATCTGAATTTAAAATTCTCAAACTTCCATAGTGGGATTTGAACTTCTGCATTTGGATTACAAATCTGGTAAAGCAATCACTTCACTACCATTGCCTTATAACGTAGATCTTTGTGATTTGTCTTCTGAAAACCGAGATAAATTATAGAACTCAGATCATCAACTAATTGAGTTATCTCAGCAAATTGATTTCAGAGACATTAGATAATGGTCTTAAATCAATGTTGACTCCTGTTTATGAACCCTGTGCTCTCTGGATGAACTTTGACAGCATCTCTTAATCATTTTCTCTGGAATCTATAATTCCTGTTCCCGGCTCCTTTTTTAATATTCAAGCAGCATTTTCTGTTACCCAGACCTGTAATGCTCTGGATACTGTTCCTCCTGCCAGAGAAAAAAAAAACAAGGTTAAATACATGTTTAGCTAACAGGAACATAGTTTAGCAACAGGGCAAGGGAGTTAGCCAATCAGACCTCCAGATCACCCCACCATTCATTATGGTCATGGCTCAACTTTTACATCAATTCCATCTGACCATCCTATGTCATAGTCCTTGATTCCTTTTAGGGTGCAAAAACATATCTATCAGTATCTGTCTTCAGCTTTACTCTGATAATGAGCTTCCATATATCCCTCAGGTTGAAAATGGCAAAGATTCACAAACACCTAGAATAAAACATTCAGCTTATCTTTAAAGAGCCAACTTCTTATCTTGAGATTGTGACCTTTAGATCTGAACTTTCCTTCCATGGGAAACAGCCTCTCAATATCTACCCTATCAAGGCCACTAAGAATTTTATATATTTCAAGTAAACTGTCAGTCATTCTTCTAAACTCTTAGAACATGAGTCCATTTTACTTTATCTCATTGCTGTTCATTGATTCTTTTATTTCCTTTATCATTTAAATAGTCTAAACCTGAATCTTCCCCTAGTTCTGAAAGCTTCAGTTTAAGCTGAATAGCATTTATTTACTAAATTATTTCCTGTTTGGAAATTTGTTTTGAGCAGAAAAAATCTGCTCAAAAATACAAAATTTGCACTTTCAGAGATTTAATTGCCATCAGTAGCATACTGGCTGACATGTGAAAATTACGTGGGTTACAAAGGGATTAATGACTCTTTAAATATCACATTAAAACACTTTCTTGTGTGAACTTTTTCATGAATGGGCTATAGAAAGAGAGAATATCCCTGAACATCTTTTGAAGCAATATTGTTGCGTGTGATCTTAGCCTTCATTACATTATCAAATTGAACTGTAAAATGGATAACGTTTACACACCTCCAGATTATGAATCATTTTGGTTGATATCAAAATACTAAATCAAGCTTGCTTCCATTCCCTTCAGCCCATGTTATGAGAAGAAGGAAGTATTGACAACATCTATAAAATCGTGTCATTAGCACAGGACAGAGAGAGTTCCATAACTACAGCTCCTAAAATGGTGTGTGACTCACATATATTCTGCATAAGATGTACATCAATTAATCTCTGAGTTGGAAAAGAAACATTCTTGATAAAAATAATTTGAGTTCATAAGAAGGCTAAATTTATAGCAGTAGAAATGAAACTGGCAACATATTAAGTCCCTCCTGAGATCTGACAACAACAGTGACTGAATTGTTAAAATCTGCTTTTTTTTTAATAACAAGGCTGCAGTAATTCCACACAAAACTTAACTGGGTTGCTCAGTCACCAAAATCAACCTGTTAACTGTTTCTACTTAAGCTTATGGAAATGTACTTGACAAATGACGTTGTTAATCTAGTTCTCAAACCTCGCTGGGGGATCACAGGAGCCTGTGAACAGCTGCAAGAGCAAATATGTTCCTTTGAAATCTGTTGCTTGAAAACTCCACTATTCATTGCTAACATTTTAACAACAAGTCAATTGGAAATTGTGAAATATGGCTGACAAACCTAATTTAGATTTTTTTAAGTTAATATTCCCACAATTGAAATGGATATAGAGCAACGAGAACAATCAATAATGAGAAAAAAAATTGGAGGGATTTGGATAGGGTTTTGTGTCTTTTTTTCTTGTCATTTGAGACTCTAATGATGCACTTATGTTGCCCGCTCTTCCCTTTTTCTTACACCTTACCTACTTAAGGAGGAATTCTTGATTGGTAAGTCGATGCTACCCGCAGACTAGGGATTTAATATAGGTCGCTGGAGAGAATAGATTTCTTCTGCAGGAAACACAACAAAGCTGTACCTTTCAGAGGGGCTTTTTAGTTAAAGTGATGGACTATTTATTTTGCGACTTTATTTTGTACATAATTCTCATTTTGTGATGTTTGTTCATTGTCCTTTCTAATGCCACGCTTACTGGGGCCTATTGATTTCCTCTTTTTAATGCAGTATGTCGTCCTGTACGCACATCCTATTTTCCTTATTTCACATAATACTTCTTTTTCCTTATTTATTTATTTTTCTTTTTATTTAAAAAAATGCTTATTTCTTTTCTTCTCTTCTACAGTTCTTCTTTTGTTATTACATCATTCGCATGCTTTTTTTAAAAAAACAAATTGAGAAAAAAATGCATGATGTCTAAATCTACGAGTTTTCATGTTGGAAAGATTTTTTTCTGTGTTTGGGGGTTAGGTGCCTTTTAACAGTAGACAGTGCATCATTCAGGTTTAAAGGCTGTCCCAGTGTGGATATGCAATGTAACAGCGGCAATGTTTCTGTTTGCAGATATGCAAGTCAGGGTCTTCTGGGCATGCTCTTGAGAAGGAAGAATGCAACAAGCTTGACAGTGCCCCGAGCCAGAACGGCGACTCCCAAGATTATGACTCGGGCAATGACACAGCTTCACCCCCCTCGACTAAAGCCGCCTCTTCAGGATCACAAATGGAGGAAGAGAAAGGGCAGCCTCTTGACCGCAGTGCAGAGTTAGAGCGCCAGACAATTTCCCCGGGCAAGCTGAAGTTTAGTGACGTGGAGCCTAGTTCAGATTCTGGCAATTCAGTGGCAAGCTGCTCATCTCCGTGCAACCCTGTGCCCACGTCCCCAAGTGCATCACCAGGTTGTCAGTTGCCCAAGCAGGACAGGAGGTAAACCTTCTCCCACGTGAAAATGTTCTGCAAAAAATGAGGCTGTCTTAAAGGGCCTTCAGCAGTCACTAGACAGCGTTGCCAATGACTGGAATCTGAAGGCATACTGACTCCTTTGTCATGTTAGAGAGCTGTTAGCCTAACATCATGAAAGAAAATGCAGCTGTTCATGTAAGAGAAAGGGCAATTATGGACAAAGCCAGAATGTCATCTCTCCTCTGACCATAGTCTTAAAGTAGATGGTTGATGTTTCATGAGTTCTTAAGTGACTATCTGTAATGGCTTAATGTGTCATAGAGTCAAAGAGCTGTATTGCATGGAAACAGACCCTTCAGCCCAACTTTTCCATGCCGACCAGATATCCTAAATTGATCTAGTCCGTTTGTAAGAATTTGGCCCATAGCCTCTAAACCCTTCCTATTCATATACCCAGCCTTTTAAATATTATATTTGTACCAGTCTCTATCACTTCCACCGGTAGCTCATTCCCTACACACAACACCCTCTGCGTGAAAAAGTTGCCCCTTAGGTGCCTTTTAAATCTTTCCCCTCTCACCTTAAACCTTTGCCCTCTAATTTTGGACTCTTCTACCCTGGGGAAAACACCTTGGCTATTGACTCTATCCATGCTCCTCGTGGTTTTATAAACTCCTATAAGGTCATCCCTCAGCATCTGACACTCCAGAGAAAACAGCCCCAGTCTATTCAGCCTCTCCCTACAGCTCCAGCCCTTCAACCTGGCAACATCCTTGCAAATCTTTTCTGAACCCTTTAATTGTTTACAAAATGAGAATCATCACTGTTGGGATGTTACTTTTCCAATGGTGCTTAAAGTGGTGAATTTATCTTTGATACCTCAAACTAATGTAATTCATTTTCCTTTAATAGATTTGATTAAGGAATTGAGTGTTTTTTTTTGCAGATGATTTCTTAGTGAAACCAAGTAATGAGTCAGATTGCACAATGGCATTAAACTGGTCTGTAAAAGAAGTGAACATGTTGGCATAAATTACCTTTTCCCCTCTCCATCCTTTCTCCTGTTTTAATGTCACATGATTTTGCTATCAGTTGTGGGGGGCAATAAATGACACCGTGATCAAACATGTTGCCAGTTAAGTTTATACCAGCTTCTTTCCCCTTTATTACAGAGAATTACCTTCACCACATGTGTGGCCAGTAGTCACTGAGAGCAAGAGAAGCCCTTCCCTTTCGCCTGAAGGACACCGTTCTAGAAGTGACTCCCGCAGCACCAGAGGGCGAGACAGGAGCTCCGCCAGTTCCAGCCGTTCTTCCCGTTCCCACTCCCTTGAGTACAAGTCAACCACAAAATACTCAAGAAGCAGATCACATTCTTCTGCGAAAAGGTTTGTCCAAGTATCTGGTGAGAGAAATGAAATGATGAGAACTCCCTAAGGGCTTAAATTGAGAAAGGTGTGGAACTGAGCCTTAAAGAGCAACAAAGTCCAAAATTCAATCCCAGTCTATGGTAAGAAGACAGCTTTAATATAGTTTGGAGCACTCTTGCCTCTGAATCAGAGGGACAAGTTGGACTTCCCACTCTTGGACACTATTATCAAGGTTGACACTCCCAGTTGTTATTTAGCAAATACAGATCCCTGAAACCAAATAATAGCTTCTTCATTTGCTGAGATTAATGCGATTTGTCCCCCACTTAGTCTACAGAGGGGACAATCCTCGGTAAATGCAACATTGTTTCTGTCTCTCCACAAGTGGATAAGGAGTTTGCCCGAAGGTGGAACGTAGCTGTGCAGAGACCATTGTTGTCCTGAACCTGTTTATCAAACTCGGAGAAAGTGAGTTCTCAGATGCTGGAGATCAGTGTCAAAAACTGTGGTGCTGGAAAAGCACAGCCGATCAGGCAGCACCGAGGAGCAGGTGAGTCAATGTTTCGAGCATAAACTCTTCATCCGGAATTTGATGTTTCAAACATTAGCTCTTCATTAGGAGCGTCACATTTTTGATGAAGAACTTACGCTTGAAACATCAACTCTCCTGCTCCTTGGATGCTGCCTGACCAGCTGTGCTTTTCCAGCACTACACTGTTTGACCCAATTTAACAAAGAACAGTTGCACTGTGGTAGTGCAAAAACTGCCATTCAGTCGATGAGATTTAGCACAGGAAGCTTGTTAGTGACTTCCTGTGTTTTCCATTCTATGATCCAAAGAATGACTGCTTGTAGATCATAGTCAGGGAAATTACTCATCACGGGGCACCAAGACAAGAGAAGAATTCAGTGGGTCATCGTGAAATGGCACGTGATGTGCTGCAGGAATTAATTCAACTGTCTTATGGGTTTCCATCATTTGGCGAAATGATATTTGCATGGGCACGAAGCCGGGGAGTCAGTGCTGAGCAGAGGATTCTAGTTGTGGTGCACATTGTTGCAATCAATTAAATATCAACAAGATCTGTGAATGATGACTTATCCAGACAGGTAACAAGTAACAGGATGTGCTTCCCTGTCTGAGATGCAGCAGAAGTTAATGTTAAATTACAAACCCACCTGAACATAAATATTTTCATCATACTATTAGATGAACAGGTGAGATCCCAGTGTCCTATCTTCCACTTGCCTGTCAACCTCCAAATAAATCTTAATTTAATTTCCCAATTAGTGCACCGTAAAGGAAATCTGTTATTGTGCAACATCCCAGTCAAAATTGCTTTTGAAACAAAATCTTAGCATTATCAGATTCTGGTCTATAAGTTGAATGGGAAAGAAAACATAAAATCTTGAAAGGCCTCTTACAGATAAGATGGTATTCCGTAAAAGTCAGAGGATACTCCAATTATCAATCTTTGTCTTGCTACTGGGGAATGATTGATGATGAAGTGATAAGGACAGAGACCTTTAGTCACAGAGTACCCAATAACTCCACAGTACACCACAAAGCAGTTTGTATACCATGAGCCCATTTGAAACATGGTTAATGTGAACACTTCACGAGAATGTGGTTTAATAGTTGAGCCTCTGAATTGTATAAAACCATTATAGCAAGTAGTTTGCAATTCCAGGGATTTTCTTTCTTCTCAAGCAGCATGCTGTAATTATTTGAGGGATAACAAACCATGCCTTATGTTGAAGTTTCTGCCGTGGAGCAGGGTGAGGGGTTAGCCCCCAAGTGTAACTCAGTCTGAACAGGGATCAAGCTCTGCACTATTGGTGTAATTCTGAACCACATGTTAGCGAAGTGCTTAATTGGGTTGCCTTTAGCTTTGGTTGCTAAAAGTGAGTAATAGCTCACTGCTAATCTACATTTTTAATGCAACCATTTTACTCCTGGAGGACAGTGGTCTGAAAGGTGTGACTTCAGAATCACTCTCTCTGCTATTAGTTTCTTCCAGTTGCTGTTTCAAATTGAATCAATGCTGTGCAGCCATAATTTACAATGCTTAAAGTGATAGAATTTGGCTTCTGGCATTTAGATTTAACTGAGAATCCAACTGTTTGCCACCCTTGAGTTAAATCATTGATATTAAAGAGTGCTTCCCATCAATATAAAACCACCTTCAATATTAGAAATGTGAACAACCCCTGACACTCTATTCATCTTTTATTCTGGAAGTCTAGAACAAGTCCATAACATAAAAGAAGGAGTGTCGACAATTTCAGTAGCAAAGATTTATATATTTTAACAAACTTTAACAAATTTAACAAACAATATTGCAATTTAAAAAGCCCTCTAGTACTTGAATACTGCAAAACAAATTCATTTGACCAATTAAATTTTCAAGCTGGGTTGTTGCAATACTTTTCCTACTCAAAGACTGACAATGTTACAGTGAGATATAAAGACAAATGTATGAAGAATCAAAAGTCATTGTTTTGTGATTGACCAGGTCTTCTTCACGGTCTCTGAGCTATTCGCCAAAGTCTAGGAGGAGAAGCCCAGGAAGCAGGAGTTCCCGATCACGACGCAGTCCCAGTTATTCAAGATACAGCCCACAGAGGTAATGACTTTAAGGAACTGTTTTACAGCTCTAAGTTTCCAGTGCATAGCTTTGCACAGCAAGTGAATACAGCAGGAATCCAGGTTAGGGGACATTTCACCGGGTTTTTAGACTTGATGTATTCAATGAGTGGAAAATTGATCCGTCCACTGATCATTTCTCCACAATCCTGATATTGAGTTGAACGATTCTTTTAGGCATCTGTCTTCCCAAATCCCACTTTCGGCCAATAAGAGTGAAGAAACTGAGGATCTTTATGATTTCACAGGTTAAGCAGAGGTGCTAATTGGGGGTGTACCAGAAGTTCACCTAGCACAAGGTAAATGCAAGCCATTATAATATCAATGCTGGTAAATTACTCATTTGTTTATGAAAGGACATGGCAGATTAGTATTGCCAAATTTTTCATTAGTTTATATATAATTTCCAATCAAATTAAGTAATTAATCAAATTCCAAATAAAATCTCTACTCTCCGTAGCTCATTTGGAAGACAATAGGTCATCTCTATCCAGCATTATTGAGTAAATCTTACTCCTCAGTAGGTTCCTGTGCTCTCTTGAACATTCTTGCTTCTGTGTCAGCTGCAATATTTTCAAACTTTCAAGGGTTCTTAGGTAGCCACAAAATTGATGAACAGCTATCATCTTTGTTGGATATCATTTAATCTCCTTGTGCATAATTATGTTCCATGTCTTGACTACAGTTTGATTTGAGACTGTAGAATCATATTCACACTGTGGGATATGTACATTGGTTATTGTGTGTCTGTTATCTCTGTCCATGATTGTCATCTATTTATATTCGGCATTGAAGTTAATAGCAATTGACTGAGGCTAGGCTGTATGAAACATTATCTTTTATTAAACATTATATTTTAATGACAAGCAAGACATTGCATGAGACTTTCACATAAAACTATCACCCAGCAATTCTGCTTTCAATTATTGATATATTTAAAATTCCCCTTTACATAATAATCATACCTCAGCTCCATTCACACCTCTATTCTCTGATTCTACCCAATGCATTGTCTTACATCTCCCCCAAGTCTCTGCCTTTATCTCTTGGTCACTGAGACGGCCATTGTGGTGGTTTCCCTAGTCTACCTGATCTTCTCTTCCTCCTACAAGTAAGTTGAGAACCACCCAAAGCCTCCAGGTTTTATGTTCACCTCTGCAGTGTAGAATATGAATCACCGGATAATGTCAGTTTGCTAATCAGGCCATCTTCCAGGTTTCCTGAGTGACTGGTGCATCCTGTTGAAGATGACTTTCAACTGTGTTTTTCTTTGTATTCCATTTTCAGTCTCTAGGAGGTAAGATCATGAAGATGTTGATTCTGATCATGCATCCGCACTGACTCCTCTTCCTGGTGTTCTGCTGGATTGTGTATTCCATGGCATTGATTATAATTTCTTGATTGATTAACACCATACTCTTCCTCATTTCCTCTTACTCTTTCTAAATTGGCTGCTGTGAGATTTGTTGTATTTGTGTGCCCTGGAGCAACAAGTTAAGTCCATAGTTGCCTTCCTTTCAAAATTTACTTGGAGCCTGACCATTCTGGCATGGGATAGAATATTAACAGTGCTAAGTTAATGTCATCATTCACCTTCAATAGGCCTTTACTATCCCTACTCCTGTTTCAACATCAGCATTAGCTTGCAAGAACTTATAGAATCCTACAGTATGGAAGCAGATCATTTGTCCCATCGAGTTCATACCAACCGTCCAAAGAGCATCTTACCCAGACCCACCCCTCTACCATATCCCTGTAACACTGCATTTCCCATGGTTAATCCACCTAACCAGCATATCCCCAGAAACTATGGGCAATTTAGCATGGCCAATCCACAACTTTGGGCTGTGGGAAGAAACTGGAGCACTCGGAGCAAACCTTCGCAGACACAGGGAGAATGTGCAAACTCCACACAGACAGTTGCCCTCGGGTGATCCCTGGCACTGTGAGGCAGCAGTGCTAGCCATTGAGCCACCACAGCGACTTGGGTGAGCAAGATGTATGGGCAAATCCTCAGGACTCTGAGTAACCTGAAGTATTCATTAGTAAATTGTGAGCCATTTGCTGGAAAGGCTAGGTCTGGAATTCCACACGTAGCAAAACTTTTCATCAGAAATCTAATGACAACTTCAGAGGTTGGACCATGTTTCATCCTATCAGTCTGGAACAGTAGTCAACCACAATCAGAAATGTGTTTCCTCTGAGCTTGGTGAGGTCCTTTCCAAGATCTTCTCACAATCTGCAAGGATGTGAAGTCAACATCAGTAGTTCACTTTGCTTCTGCCTATGAATGGCAAACATAAATAGGTTTAGACAGTGGATTTGGATCAGCACAGGCTTGGAGAGTTGAAGGGCCTGTTCCTGGGCTGTAAATTTTCTTTGTTTTTTGTTCTTCTATAAAGCAGCTTAATAATTTCTTCTGATGATGTTGAGATCCTTGGCCACCACAGTAAATTTTGCACTCTGCCACAGCTTTTCATAATACTCAATTGACCTCAGTGTAACCTTTGAAGTATATCAAATCCAGGACACAAGGGATGGCAAATCCCTCATCATAAATCAACAATTCATCCACAACATTAATTGCCTTCATTGTTCAAAGTATTGTTTTAGAATAGGATTATGTGGAACATATTCTGGCCATCCTTTGAGACAATGCTCACAGACTTCAGCACATTCTATGAATGATGTTTGTTCCTTTAAATTGCACTTGATCTTTATGATCGCTGGTAGATATGTAGTCATTATTGAATTATAGGTCTCCACATCTTTGACAAAAGCTATGTCCATTTGTTGAGGCTTTCACTACAGGAATGCTTGACAATGCTTCTGCTGTAATCTGTTTTTTTTTCTCTTACAATACTTACTCAGTTTGTTGCATCAAACCTTCTCAATCTTAAGCTAAGTGTCTGCACATATCATGGCCTCTTTGCTAACTCTTTAGTGTTTAATAAAATAAACAAATGTTTGTGGTCTGTCTGAATAGTGAACTTAAGACCTAACTCATAGTCTGCAAATTGCTCTCAAGCCAAAGAAGCACCCAATGCCTCCTATTCAATTACAGCATGTCTTAGGTGGGTTAGGTGCATTTTCCACCAATATTCATTTCCCACCTCTCTGAATCTGGAAACATACTGCCCAATCATGCATCAGTGCAGCATCAGGAAGTGAAGAAGTCAACGTTTTGAGTGAAGAACTGAAGATTAAAGAAGGGCTTCACCTGAAACGTTGACTTCTCCACCTCCTGTTGCTGCCTGGCTTGCTGTGTTCTTCCAGCCTACCTTGGATCCCAGCATCTGCAATTTTATTTTTGTCTCCAATTATGCATCTGTGGCAGTAGCTGTTGGAAATTAAATTCAAATGTCAACTAGTCTTAATACTGTTGATTGTAAAGCAATCATTGTAAACATTGATCACTGTGAAGACCTATGTGGCTTACTAACATCTTTTAGGGGGTGAAATCTGGCCTTTATATGTGGAATTCGCCAGATCCAAGAAATGCTATTGATTTTTAACTACCTTCAGAAATGGTTTAGCAAACCACCCAATTCAAGGACAATTAGGATGGGCAACATGCTGACATTGCCAATGACACTCACATCCCATGGAGAAAAAAAAAGAAAAATTGAACAATTGCAAGCAGTCCTGGATCAGAATTAGCCAATATGCCTGGTGAAACAAGCAACTCTTTTTATTCATTTCAATGAGATTATTTTTTGGTTCTCTTCCCAATAACAGGCTTGGTCTTGTCTTAGCTATTGGAATTAGTTCACTGAAGTGTGCCAACCTATTTATGAACATTTTATTTTGCTCAAAAACTGCATGAATCCATGTAAGATTCTGTCAATCCGTTTTTTAGATTAGAATCAGTCTGAACATTGGGGCACAGACAGCCTCACACAGGGCACCTCACACCTTTAATGCATTATCTGGGCCGACATGATACCAATTGTTAAAGCTCACTTGAGAATATAAGTTTAAAAAAGTTCTGCAATTTACATGTGAAAGAATTGAAACCAATATGTTCATTCTAAAAGATGAGAGACTTAACAAACAATCCAGGTCTTTTTCAATATATAATTTCAGTTATATCACACTGTAAACTTTTTGCTATAAATTATGATCTTATACTTCACAACAACCTGATGAAGGAGCAGTGCTCCGAAAGCTAGTGCTTCCAACTAAACCTGTTGGACTATAGCTGAAAAATGTGTTGCTGGAAAAGTGCAGCAGGTCAGGCAGCATCCAAGTAGCAGGAGAATCGACGTTTCGGGCATAAGCCCTTCTTCAGGAATGAGGAGGGTGTGCCAAGCAGGCTAAGATAAAAGGTAGGGAGGAGGGACTTGAGGGAGGGGCAATGGGAATGCGATAGGTGGAAGGAGATTAAGGTGAGGGTGATAGGTCGGAGAGGGGTGGGGGTGGAGAAGTCAGGAAGAAGATTGCAGGTCAAGA
>NC_057734.1:37996799-38012261 GCF_004010195.1 Chiloscyllium plagiosum
TCATCGATGTAGTGGAGGAAAAGGTGGGGGGTGGTGCCAGTGTAGCTGCGGAAGATGGACTGTTCCACATATCCTACGAAGAGGCAGGCATAGCTGGGGCCCATGCGGGTGCCTATGGCTACTCCTTTGGTTTGGAGGAAGTGGGAGGATTGGAAAGAGAAGTTGTTCAAAGTGAGGACCAGTTCAATCAGTCGAAGGAGGGTGTCAGTTGGAGTATAACCTATTGTTGTGTGATTTTTAAAAAAGTTTTAACTTTCCTGTTTGATTCACCATCCCCGCACATTTCTGAATCTCCAGAGCATTGAGAGGAGGTGAAAATGTTCAATTTCCTTGGTCTTCTGAGAGATTTGCTGTGATTCCTGATGAATGCACAACCTGCCATTGAAATTTAACATTTGTTGCGATAACATTTGTTATTGAGAGTAAGATTCAAAATGAGCCTTTGGTTTCAGTATCGGAACAATAGCTGAACCCCAACTTGTTTTTTTTAACAGATTCGATGGCTCGTTGTTACAGTTTTGATTCCTTTTTTTATCAATTTTTTTTCCTTTACCTTCTGTGAGGAACTTGCCTCAGCATGAATAGTTGTGCTGGTTTTGCATCTGACCATCATGTATAAAATTGCTTTCAACTACCCAAGATCTCGAGTTAGTTGTGAAAATTCTGTTCTAAATCATTGTGGCTGTTTTGCATTCTCGATTGCTTTATGTTATAGATCTGTTCAATCCTTCTGTTTAACAATGAATACTACTGGTTCTGGATTATATACAAGATTTCTAATCTTCTTTGTAACGAAGTAGAACTGTAATTTGTACCTTAACTTTAAATTGTATGCCTCATGGACTAATAATTTGTACAGTGAATGACCAGAGGAAGTCTTGCTTTAATCATGGTTCTGTATCAGAAAGAAATTAAACTCCTGCTCCAGTGTCCAGTTTGTAGTTTATTTTACACCTGTTGACTCAGATTTACACACCCCACCAGTTCCTATCAGATCCTATAATTTCTTGGAGGGGTAGATCTTAAATATGTTTGATGTCTTCAGTTTCTTGAATTCTGTCAGCTTGCAAGGGTTTGGCTTTTAGCTTCTGAGCTGTGAACTATTTGCTGCAAAATACAACTTTAAAATGACAACTCCCTTTACATTTTTGACATTCTGCATGTTTGGCAGGACAATCTCTGCACCAGTGTAGCTTTTTCCCCATCACAGTGAGAACATCAGAATATTGGAAGTTCCTACACCTTCTTCCATATTTGACCTGCTCCTGTGTAGGTACTACTCTGGTACCCTACAAATGTACTGTCAAAAAATATGGTGCTGGAAAAGCACAGCCTGTCAGGCAGCGTCCGAGGAGCAGGAGTGGATGTTTCTCCTAAATGTACTGCCAAGTCATTTTCTTCCAGAAAGTCTCCCGGTTTCCTCAAATAAATGCCTCACTTTTGATTTCTAAGTTGTGCTGCCTGGTTATCTGTACAGGGAGAAAGTGAGGACTGCAGATGCTGGCGATCAGAGTCGAGAGTGTGTTGCAGGGAAAGCACAGCAGGTCAGGCAGCATCCGAGGAGCAGGAGAATCGACATTTTGGGCATAAGCACTGATTCCTGATGAAGGGCTTATGCCCCAAAATGTTGATTCTCCTACTCCTTGGATGCTGCCTGACCTGCTGTGCTTTCCCAGCAACACACTCTCGACTGGTTATCTGTACAGTCTGTGATAATGTTTTATCCTTTTTTTATTGAAAATTTTAACATGTTTTAACAAGTTTACAAAAGAAAACTAAAAAAAAAGACCTAAGTATAAACATTGATATACAGTTAAATTGTAAATAAATAATAACCAAAATCTATCAAACAAGAAAACAGAGATACCAAGAGAAAAAAAAGACAAAACTCAACTAACTACTCATCTAATTTACAACTAACCAGAGTGTATCATTAAAATTCTTACATTATTCAAGAGGAAAAAAAAAATCCAACGGATAACACATAAATTGAGCAGTGATATACATGCTCGGAATGTGTTAACATCAGATCACAACAAAACCCGTATTTATCCAAAACATCCTGAGCAAAGAGCATATAAAATTCACAAAAATAAAAGCTCTTTCGTACATTCAGATCAATATAATTAAAAAAAGTATTTCTAAGTAGTAAAAAAAAGTATAAAACGTATTTAAATGGAGATCTTCCCCCCTTATTCCCAGAGGGCATCACTTCCTTTTCAAAAAACCCATCATAAACTCTCCCAACCAGTGCCCCACCCTTGACCCAGGCACCCTACGATAGGATAAAGAAAATTCAAGTACACTACTGAACTAGAACTAACAGTGAGTACCCTATCCCCCACCCACACCAACACCTGGATATACTTGGTAATGTTAATACCATATATGAACATATATGGCTATAAAATTACAGTCTCAGTAAATAATAATTAAATATATCAATACAAAATAACAGGGGGAAACAATATATATATAAAAAAGGGGGAAAGGAAATCACTAAGTAAAGGATGAATAAATAAACCCTTCTTCCCACCTCCCCGGAGATAATGTTAAACAGTAAGATAATGAAAGAAAAAATGGGGGTAAACCGGGGTGGGGGTAGGGCAAAACAACATCAATTAACTCTTATAATTTGTCTGAGAGAGTCCAAAGATTCCTTGGCCTTCTCCGGTGATCCGAAGTTAAACACGGACCCTTCATGGCTGAAGCATAGTATAGCAAGGAGTGTTGAATGTTTAAATCCCTTAAGCACTTCTTTGCTTCATCAAACGCCTTCCTCTTTCGGACCAAAGCTGGGGAAAAGTCCTGAAATAACATAATCTCGGATCCTTTATGAGTCAGGCTTGTGGATCTTTCCCAAGATTTCTGGAGGCTTCCAAGAGTATCTGCCTCTCCTTGTAGCTCTGCAGCCGGAACAGACCGGGCGGGGGCGCTGGTTCAAGCCTTGCCCGCATATTGCAACCCGGTAGGCCCATTCTACCCTTACCTGGCCTGATCCAGCCTCCAGATTCAATAACTGTGGAAGCCACTGTTCAAGGAACCTTATAAGCTGGACGACTTCTTCCCATTCGGGAAGGCCCAGCAAATGAATATTTTTTCGATGACCTCTCGAGGTTGTCAATGTGGTTCTCTAAGGTCCGGACTTGCTGCTTGAGAGTCTGGACCCGATCCACGGCCGATTCTGCAATGGCCTCGGAGGTCGCGGCCTTTAGCTCCGCCCCTCCGACTCGGCATTCAATTTCTTCAATGTCTCGGCCGTGCTTTTGTAGCACGGCCGAGAATGAATCCCATCGACTTCGAGACTCTTCTATGAAAGCATCAATCTTCGCATCGAGTTTGGAGATTATTTCTGCGAGGCTTGCCACCGTAGGCAAGTCCCCTGGGGCGGCTGCGGATGCCTCTGCTGCAGCTGGGGAGGGTGGGGGAGGGGTATCCTGCCTGCTGAGAACTGCGGGCTCCTTTTCCCCTAATCATTTTTACAGGAGACTGAACTGTACAAATTTAGTACTAAACCACTAATTACATTAAATAAAAACAATTTTTAATTGATTTGGTGAGTGTGGTGGAGGAGGGTCGCCCACTTTGCCTAGGTCTTGGGAGGAGCACTATAGACTCAGACTTGCTGAGTCGCCGCCATCTTGGATCCCCCATGTTTTATCCTTGATTGCAGAAAGTTGAAGAATGTCTCCTCGAGGAATCCTGCAACAATTTAGTGTTGAATTATATTGTGGTTAAAGGCTCTATATTCGCAGTTCCCAGCTTGCCTATATAAATCATGAATAAGGGAACCTGCATTTTCTCCCTGTCTCTGATTACTTCTGTTAAAGTTTGCTCTCTTTATTAAAATATTCCTCCTTAGGATGTTGGATGTACCAAGTATTTTTATAGCCTTTTTTAGCATACAACCATTTCTTCATCAAATCCCTACATGACCAAGATGTCTTCTTCACTATAGCCTCTGGTGCAGAGGAGGGTACTGACCTATTTCTTATTTGGCTTTTTTTTGCTAATCCAAAAGCTATTTGAAATCTCATAAAGCTACGATGCCTGCTCAGCCATGGTGTCGCAGCCTGATTCATGCCTGAAAATGTTTTCAAAGCTCTCCGGTGAGATCAAAGAATGGGACAGCGCTGGAAGGTCAAGGCTCTTTCTGTTGTTTCTCTTTACTTTAGCCATGCTTTATGATCATTTGTTGTTTCTTCTATTTTGTTGCCATTTCTCATACTGTCCTTCCGCTTGCTGTCGCTATCTGATATCACTGTCACTGATTGTTGTCTAATTATGTTCGGGATTGAAGTTGTGAGAGACTGCATCAAAGTAGGCTGTAGGTAATGATTAACTTTACTGAACATTAGCTTCTAGCTTTACATACGGCTTTTACGTAGAACCATTCAGTGGTTCTGGTTGTCAGGCAATGTTACATGACCGATAACATAGACTATTCTATTGACAGATTTGACATTGAATCTTTACACTACAGCATATTCATGAATAATAAATATAACAAGTGCTAGTTAAACATGTACTTTCCTGTGCAACCATTTTAATTCTGAGTGCATGGAGAACATTTCCTCGTTTAGTGCTTTGTTGTAAACCATCACAACACTAGAAACATACAGGAGCTCTGTGCAAGAAAGATCATGGGTCTTTAATGCAATGGATTTTTCCTGTGTGCATATCACCCCATAGAATCATGTACCCATCTCTTAGTTATTCAAATTAAAATTGGTAGGGGAAAAGATGCCCATCTAGTTATTTTTTAACTACGCTGGAAGTCACATGGTTCAACAACATTTGAATTGTTGGACATGAAGTAAACATCAGTGCTGAAGAGCTTTGGAAGTCTAAAATGCAAATTGATTTGTTCTTCCCATATATTCTAACTTACAGTACTTGAGGCATGACATGTGGATCTCAAAATGTTATGAATCAAATGAAATTGATCAAGTTTAAGTTATCTGAACCAAAGAACCAAGTTGGGTTACCTCTTGTAACTCAGTGTGGATATAAATATGTAAAGGCATCACAGAGGGTGCAGAAAAGTTTCACATGAATGGTTCCAGGAATGAGACATGGACGAGTTGGAATAAACGGTCTGTATCCATGCTGCATGACTCTGAGACATTTCAGTTACATATATAGGTGGAGGAGCTGGAATTATTCTTTATAGAGAATAGAAAATTGGGAATATTTGGCAGAGCTATTCAAAATCATAATGGGGTTTGGACAGAGTAGATAGGCAAACTGTTCCCATTGGCAGAAGGATCCAGGACAAAAGGGATTTAAGGTGATTGGCAAAAGAAGCAGGGGTGATGGGAGGAAAATCTTTCTTGTGTAGTATATGGATGGGTTCTGGAATGCTGTAGCTGAGTGTGTGGTGATTTAAGCCCTTCAAAAGAGAATTTAATAAAGACTTAAAGTGAGAAAGTTTGCTTGGCTATAGGGAGGAAGTAAGGGATTAGGTTTGACTAGATTTGCTACAGTGTGGAAACAAGCCCTCTGGCCCAACAAGTCCATATGATCCTCCGAAGAGTAACCCACCCAGACCCATTTCTCTCTGACTAATGCGCCTAACACTATGGGCAATTTAGCATGGCCAATTCATCTAACCTAGGGAGTGGGACAAGTTGCGCTGCAGCTCCAGACTTGGCATAGATACAGCGTGATGAAGAATCTCCTTCTGTGCTGTAAAACTGTATGATTCTATAAGAATTCAATTATAAATGGTATCGGGCGGGCATGATGGTTCAGTGGTTAGCTCAGTGCTTTGATTCCATCCTCGCTGACTGTCTGTATATAGTTTGCACATCCTCCCTGTGTCTATGTGAGTTTCCTCCAGGTGCTCTGGTTTCCTCCCACAGTCCAAAGATGTGCAGGTTGGGTGGATTGACCACAGAAATGCAGGGTTATAGGGGTAGGGTAAGGGGGTGGGTCTGTGTGGGACGCTGTTCAGAGGATCAGTGATGAATCGATGGGCCAAATGGCCTGCTTCCACACTGTAGGAATTCTATGGTAGGAGGTTGAATGGTGTAGCTAAAGGAGTTGTGCAGACTAGCATCGATTTGCCTGAGAAAGTGGTGCTATGTGGCCTGAATTGTGGTCTTCAGTCATTATCAATGAAGAATACTGTGCAGGTAATTGTCTCCTGAAAATCAATATAGTTTTCCATGACACTGGTGCCATGCAAATGAATTTCTCCCCACTAAATGTCGCCATAGAGATTTGACTCTCAGCCTCTCCCATCTTTCAACATTCTTATCTCCAGCTCTTTTTAAATTTTATTTTTATTTTCTTCCTGATTTAGTTCTGCCTTTTCTAATCTCATTTAATCTTAGTGAGCATTTTAAGATTTCTTTAAGTGACTTTCTCTCTCAGTCTTCCATTCTTACTGCGTTGCCGGTGTTGCCATTCACATTTACTTCTTAAGGCCATCAATACCGGTGAAAGGTCTGACCTTGGGAGATAACCTATTTTTCTGTTCCAGTCATTGATCAAACTGTGCGGTACCTCCAGTATTTTCAATTCTGAAACATGTCTAAAATGGACCTTCTGTCATCTATCTTAGTTCCAGGGACAGGCATCACCCCTCCACCACTGAAAAATGGAAACTGACAGCTAATCTAGAGTCTCAAATTTTGACTTTTTTTTTGTCTGGTCCAGCCACAGTCCACACATAGGAATGAAGTCACGCACAGTTAAAGTAACAAAAGAAACAAAATTTTGTTTTATTCAACACAGAAAGGAAATAAAAAATAAACATTCTTTTAAAAGAACTATGAGGTAAGGCTTTGTCTTCTGAAAATTCTGTGAAGTAACATAAATGTAGGTAACGAAGGTTCCGCTGCATTCACTGATAATTTGAAAGAAGTGTTTTCATCACTCTTGTGCTTCTGTTATTTTTACAATTGTTGCTTTAAATTGTAATTGGATAGGGACCACGAGCGAGACCGGGATCGCAAGAACTACAGTTCTCGAGACAGGGAGTCCAGGCGACGTCGTTCTCGTTCTTACTCCCCAATGAGGAAACGGAGACGAGATTCACCGAGTCATCTGGAACCTCGACGGATCACCAGGTCAGTAGAGTACTACTCTGGAATTAAAGATCCTTTCCCCTTCCCTCTATGTATTTATTCAGTATTCACACCTGGGATCTTCAGAATGTACTTCGTTGGCCATCAACCACACGGATTGGTCCAAAGAAACTTCTTTTAACCATTCGATCTCGCCGCTTTTAAAGTGCCACTTTACCAATTCTCCACCACAAAGCTCTGCTGCTACTTGTGTCCTGGTCTTACCTTGCCCTTCTCGCTCTGCCCATTGATCACTCTCTGTCTTTAGCAATACTTCCCAGCACTGCATCAATTCTAACCTTGCACACGGCATCTGGACCCATTTATTCTGCCACCAGAGGTATGGATTTAAATGTGTTGCCTAGAGAATAGTGTGGTGCTGTCATAATGAGGCTTAAGCATATCCCCAATTAAGCTGCAGCTTTTGCCCACATTAAAGTCATTTTGACTGGGTAATAGTGCAAAACAGAAGAGCCACTGAGCATTTATTGCTGAGCAAGCTCTGCCTCATAGCAGTGTTGAGATCCCTCCCTTTGTTGATGATCAAGAATAGAGTGGCAGGATGCCAATTGATCAGGTTGGATTTTTCTCGTCCGGATATAACTGAGTAATTTTTCGCATTACGAGGTAGATGACAGGGTTTTAGCTGTACTGAGTGAAAAATCACATGACACCGCATTATCTGAAATGGCTAGCTGCCTGAGGAAGGATAAGGGGCTCTGAAATCTTGTGGTTTCAAATAAACCTGTTGGACTATAACCTGGTGTCATGTGATTTTTGACTTTGTGCACCCCAGTCCAACACCAGCACCTCCTCAGCTGTACTGCAACAGTCCGGCTAGCGTGTCGCAAATTCTGAAGCTAAAGTCTTCAACACCAATGCTAGAATCTTCTCAGGACCCATTAGTTTTTGCAGTATTCAGTGTTGTCTGCTGTTTGTTGGTACCACATGGAGTGGATCAAATTAGCTGAAGATTGCAAATGCTTCATCCTTACCTTTTGCACTGATGTGGTAGGCTCCCCCATTATTGAGAATGGTGCTTTGGTGAAGTCTTCTCCCTCTGTTGGTTGTTTACTTGTCCGTCACCATTCATGACTGGATGTGTCAGGATTACAGAGCATAGATATAGACAGGTTTTATAGAAAGCAGCTGAACCCCCTAATTGAAATATCACAAACAGGGGGTGTGTACTTTGAAGGTGAAAAGCAGAATGTCTGGAGGGGATTTGGGAAATTTTTTTTCAGCCAGAGGGTGGTGGACATCTGGAATACACTGCCTGTGAGGCAACCTTTGAAAAGTATTTGGGCGAGCACTTGAAGTTTCATAACATTGAAAGTTATAGGCCAAGTGCTAGAAACTAGGATGAGTGTAGATTGACAGTAGGTTTTGTTGGTGGAGACTTTACGGAATGCAGAGCCTCGTCTCTACTCACCGTGGGCGGCACGGTGGCACAGTGGTTAGCACTGCTTCCTCACAGCGCCAGAGACCTGGGTTCAATTCCCGCCTCAGGCGACTGACTGTGTGGAGTTTGCACATTCTCCCCATGTCTGCGTGGGTTTCCTCCGGGTGCTCCGGTTTCCTCCCACCATCCAAAGAATTGCAGGGTCAGGTGAATTGGCCATGCTAAATTACCTGTAGTGTAAGGGGTAAATGTAGGGGTATGGGTGGGTTTCGCTTCGGCGGGTCGGTGTGGACTTGTTGGGCTGAAGGGCCTGTTTCCACACTGTAATCTAATCTAAGCTAATCTAATCTACTGTATGTTTCCACGGCTTTCGCTGTGTGATCATTTAGCTCAATCTATCACATGCTGTTTTCTGCAGTTTGGCATCTATTTTCTCCTGTGCTGCCACTTCTCCAAGTTGACACCTCATTTTTAAACAACGCTACTCCTAGCATGCCCTCCTGCAATCTCCAGTGAACCAGAGCTGAAGGTCCAACTTGATAGCAATGATAGAGTGGGGCATATGCCAGGCTAGGAATGTCGTAAGATCAGGTCTCCACTCAAGTGAGTGGAGATTAACAAGCTTCATCAAACGTAAACACATACATGGGACAGTAAAAGAGAACAAATTGTGGAAACCTACAGACTCAGGCTCCAGTTCTGTCTGAACTCAGGTCATTATTATGCAGCTGTTGTAAAAATGGACAGCTTGGAAAGTTCCCAGATGCTGAGTGTGAAATTGAACATGGGTGGGGCTTTCCCAGTGGGATTGTGGCATCCCATTAGCTGCCTGGTTACAGGATGTGTCTGATATACAATTTTGTTGAAGTTAATGGAACTGAATATCAGGGGAACGTACAGGGGATCAAGATTGTTTGAATTGTTTCCCCACCCTTGTTTAATTCCTCACTGGTATACGTTAAGAAAGGGACTCCCACATTTGAGAGTCACCACCATGTTAATTATCAGTAAGCGTTTTAAAATAAAAAGCAATTTTGTCTTGTTTATTTATCAGTGCTCGCAAACGGCCTATCCCGTACTACAGGCCTAGCCCCTCATCTTCCAGCAGTGTCAGCAGCTATTCCTCCTGGTACAGCAGCAGGAGCCGGAGCAGGAGTCGGAGCAGAAGCTGGAGCAGGAGCTGGAGCCGCAGCCAAAGCTATTCCAGTAGGAGCCGGAGTCGCAGTCCCAGCCGGAGTCGGAGCCCGAGCCGGAGTCGGAGTCGGAGCCGGAGCCGGAGTTCAGCCGGACGGAGCAGCAGCCGCAGTAGGAGCAAGAGCTATGATTCCGCAGGTAGCTACGAGAGCCTGCGACGCTGAACATTCTCCCCGGCATCACATTTCCCTGCTCCCTCCCACCTCCAGCACTACATTCCCCTAGCACCGCCATCCCTCCCTGCTGCCTACTTGCAGATTGACCTCTTTGTTATTTTGGTTTCCCACTGTTTAAGTGACGTGTGGACTCTGGTGTGTGCGAATGTGTCACAGCAGCACATGTGAAACAGCCAGACCGATTCACATTTCTCCTTGTCCATCCCTTACTTTTTTGTGAAAAAAAAACTTATGCCAAGTTTGATCAAATAACTTGAAGTAATCTCTCCATCATGTTTTGGTCTGATTGTTACAAAGGGCTGTGTAGATCCCAACACAGAGTCAGTTCACAGTGCCAATTGTAGCAGTTCGACATGAACGTTGTAACGTCTCAGCAGGTGCACTGGAGCTATTTTCAGAGGAAGCTTAGGCCCTGGCACACAGCGATGATGAGTAAGGTTATATGTGAGAACAGCTGACACTGGTTCCCTCCCACCATCGTTCCCACCAGCTTCTCCCCAATCCCCCTCACCCTGAGATATACCAAGTACACCCATTTCTCTTGAATTCAGTGTCTGTTGATTGCAAACTCACCATTATAGATCTACTACAGTGCATTGAAACATTGCACACTGTGCCACCTTGCTGGCTGCATTTGGCAGCAGGATGCTGTTACAATTCCACACCCAAGCAGAAAACAGCGCTAGTTGTTAATTAACAGCTATAATTTCAAGTCCACTCACAGAATGTGACAAGATTCCAACAGACCGCAAATCTGCAGATAATCAGTCTGATCTGCTTCTCCTGTTTAAAAATGAGCGTTTGCTGTCCGTGAATCGATTCTGGTCAGCCAGCAAGGCGGTGTTTTTTTTAAAAAATCAATTGTAACAAATCTGGACATAGAGTCCATGTGCTGAATAATTAAATAATGCAAGGGATGAAGGAAGGCTAGGGTTTTTGTTCCATATATTCTTAAAAGTCCTCACCAGAACATGTTCCTTCTGTAAACCTTGAATTTTTCAGCCTTTTCTCTTTATTATTGGGGGAGTGACCTCATTAGACCAAGACAATGGCCCATAGTTCAGCAAGCTGCCAAGATTTAAATGAATTGGATGAGAGAGGAGTAAAGCAGTAAACAATGAGCAGGTGATGCCAAGCTGTTTTTTACTAGCTGGTTGTCTATAGGTGAAAAAGAATTCTGAGGTAGTTAAAGAGTTCTTCAATGTTGGGGATCTGAGAAAGATTGAGCTGGAGTCGGAGATGAACCTTTACTTCACCCAAGTTAAAAGGAGAAAGACATGTGACTGGGATGAGATAGCCACAACTAGTTAATATGTTTGGATTCAGACTCTATTGAAAGTATTTTCATTTCATCTTTAACATGTACTTTAGTATTTTAAAAGGAAGGTAACATAAACTGCACTCTAATGCATACTGGGCTTTGTACAAGAGTCACTCGAAGCGCAAAGGGTATAAAACATCAGGACAGTCTCAAACAAGATCCCCTGGTCAAATAAATGTGCTCCATATAAGATTCTAATTGGCCTTCAGCTGGCTGCTGGACAAGGTAAGAGCAGATCGCTCTGATGTAGCCGTAAGTTAACAATCGCACAACACCAGATTATAGTCCAACAGGTTTAATTGGAAGCACTAGCTTTCGGAGCGCTGCCCCTTCATCAGGTGGTTGTGGTTCATCAGCACAACCACCTGATGAAGGAGCAGCACTCCGAAAGCTAGTGCTTTCAATTAAACCTGTTGGACTATAACCTGGTGTTGTGTGATTTTTTAACATTGTATGCACCAGTCCAACACCGGCATCTCCAAATGTAGGCAGAGGTATTTTTCAATGGTTCAATCTCCCACACATTCATTTGGTAGAGTGCAAGGGTTTGTGCTCTAGCCATTCTGTACCTGACCTGGAAGTCTTTGATGATGACTCAGAGTGCCTGCAATGGTAAAGTGTTTTGCTAACCAGAGTGAATATCCCCCACCCTGATTGGCACCAAATTCATGAAAAAAAAGCAACAGTGGCAATCTGCCAATGAGTGAAAATAACCGTATCCTGCGGGTTAATACACCCTCGAATATCTTTAGTAAGTTATTGATAGACATTTAATATTGTTCCATTTTTTGCACTCTGATGATATTTATTTCAAGTTGTCATGTCTAATTAGCAAATATACCAAAATCTTTTCTGCTAATTCTCGATCAATTGTATTTTCACTATGCACTGTAAATATATTAATAAAGGTCAATACTGTATCCATTTATTTAATATTTATTTGCCCTATTTATTTAACTTATGTATATAGAGTAGGTAGCAGAGCCTCTACTTATGGAACTGCCGTGCGTAGTGTGAACAATCTCATTGTTTTACTTTTTATTTTGTAAACCATTCCATACAAAACTTTGTGAAACTGTGTTTGTGATTAAGGGCCTGTAATCATAATGCTTCAAATGAAAATCTGAATTAAATGAAACCGCCCAATGACAAATTATAGCTGCCAAAAATGCATTGGTTAATGTTCAGTATTATCAAATGTAGCTAGAATTATCAGTCACGTATAACAACTCAATAGGTGTGTTTGTATTTGTCAGAACGCTTTCGACCCAAATAGTTTTTGAATGTCTTAGAACAAACAAAATAGGAAGGACAAGGTTGAACAGACACACTTGTTCGATAATGCCAGTTGGTATCTAATTCTTCTGTCTACTTCTGCACAGGAGTCGGAGGTTTCAGTTAATATTATGTACCAGCTCTTTTAATCTTTCTGTGAAAATAAGATATATTCTTCATGACATTAGTCTTCCTGATGCATTTAATTTGTGAGCTTGTAAAGCAAACCTGTTAAAAGAGAAATAAATATCCTGACTTGAATTTGATGCTTGATTTGTGTCGTTGGTATCCTGGCACACATACAATTCTTACACCCACTGTCTGGAAGCAGTTTACAATGTAACTGTGAATTTCAACTCAGCTGGATAAGGAGTGCTGCATTTGTCTGTAACAGCACTCTGACCTTGTGAATCAGAATGTTTCGGGTTTAAATCCTGCTCTAGAAACTTCAGCACAGGACTACAGGGATTTTTCCTGTTGTCTTAGTCAATAATTACCCCTCAAATGGATATCACCAATGTAACAGCACTCTGACCTTGTGAATCAGAATGTTTCGGGTTTAAATCCTGCTCTAGAAACTTCAGCACAGGACTACAGGATGATGCTTCAGTTCATAACCAAGGAGGTGCTGCATTGTCAGAGGTACCAGCTTTCAATTGAAATTTTAAAACAGGATCCCTCCCATCTTAAGTGTACTAAAAAGATCCCACAGCACTGCTTTGGAGAGAAGTAAGGGATTTTTTCCTGTTGTCTTAGTCAATAATTACCCCTCAAATGGATATCACCAATTACATTCTATGGACAATATCATAGTTGCTTCTAGAAACTTGCTGAGTACAGGTTGGCTGCCACATTTTCTATATTAAAATACTCACGACACTTTAAGTGCCTATAAAGGGCATTGGAATTTGAAAGATGCTTTATAAGTCTTCTTTTCCTTTTTGCACAGAATAGATCCAAGTGGCCCTCCATAAACTTTAAATTCGTAAGCCCCTATTGCGATTAACTTGCATCTCATTCAAATTGCAGGGAATGACAGTCCACCGTGTTGCAATTTAAAATGTGTCTACCAAAACAGCTCTTCTGATCCGACACACTCACAAAATTGAGAAAAGTACCAGCCAGCAAAAGCTACATGCACTTTCAAATATTGCTGAGTTACTTCAGCTTTGATGGCCACAAATGGGACTCTTATTGGAAGCATCATACAAGGACAAATTTGGTGAAAAATGCCTTTGGGAGTGCCCTTGCATTTCTGCTGTAACTTCACAGAAAATGTGCTGGCAACACATGAAGACAGAAGTTGCTGGAGAAACCCAGCAGATCTGGCAGTATCTGTGGGATGTTCTGAAGAAGTCTCACTAAACTCAAGGTTAACTCTGTTTGCTGTCCACAGATGCTGCCAGACCTGATAATTTTCCCCAGCACTTCCTGTTATAGAGTCATCTTGCACAGAAACAGACCCTTTGAACCAACTCACCCACAGCAACCAGACTTCCCAATCTGACCTAGTCCCATTTGCCAGCACTTGGCCCATATCCTTCTAAACCTTAGTTATTCATATACCCATCCGGATGCCTTTTAAATGTTGCAATTGTACTCGTTTCTACCACTTCCTCTGGCAGCTTGTTCCATACATGCATCACTGTCTGCTTGAAAAAGTTACCCCTCGGGTCCCTTTTAAATCTTTCCCCTCTCACCTTAAACCTATGTCCACCAGTTTTGGACTTCCCCAAGACCTTGGCTATTCACCCTATCTGTGCCCTTCATGATTTTATAGACCTCTATAAGGTCACCCCTCAGCTTCCAAATGCTCCATGGAAAAAGATTCCAGCCTATTCAGCCTCTCTGCATAGCTCAAACCCTCCAGTCTGTTCAACATCCTTGAAAATCTTTGCTGCATCCTCTCGAGTTTATCAACGTCCTTCCTATAGAAGTCAACAGCATTAAAGATTGCATTAAAGATTAAAGATAAAAGATGATAGATGTGTCTACTTTCACACCCTGGATTGATCAACCCCCACTGTGGTAACGATAACTCAGTCTGGAACAGTCACTTTTACAAGTTGAAACTGTATACAACTTACTGTAAAGCTACCTTGATGTGCAGAATGCCAAGAAAGTGTCTTTGAGAACCACTCTCATGTAGAAGCTTTGTTCACGGGAGGACTTAGAGAAATGGGTATTCATAAATCAAATTCTGTTCTGTTGAAAATAATGTGAAAGTGCTGAAATTACAGAACTAACTGAAGATCAAGGACTTCTCTCCCTCCCAAAAATCTGCTATTCTGAAGAACTTACTGCACAAGAAAATACCACCTGTTAAATGACTGAAATCATCATAGCTGTCGCTTTTGACGTTAAGTGTTAATCTCTTCATGTTGATCACACAAACTCAAACAATGATGATAGTATTGATGATAATCATACATATGACAATGATATTCCATACTGATTTATTGGGACTTTCTTATTATTATCTTATCTTTAAGATAGTATAATACTCTTGGTATCCGTAATTCCTTGTTAACAGCTTTCACTCTTCAACATTAAGGAACCTTCAGTAAATAACTGGTAAAACAAAATAACCTTCAATCTGTTTAAACAAGAGCTTTACTGTTCTTACACATGTGGAGTGTCAGGAAGAATGCTTCTTTCAAGTGCAGTAATTTTACCTTTTTTAAAAAAGAAAGACACACTCTCAAAAAAAGAATATTAATTTTCAATCTCAAAACGTACCAATTGCAATCAAAACGTCTACACAGGAACCTCGATTATCCGAATACCAATTATCCGAAAATAGGATAATCCAAAGGAGATCTCAAGGTCTCGGCAGAAACATTACAGCAAAGACGCGTGTCCAACACTGATTGCGCTTTTTGTTTACAGTAATTAAAAGTGGTACTGAGAACAGTCCTGAACTGATGGGGGTGCATGACAGACCTCCCACCCCCTCTCTCTCTCCCCCCACACTTTCCTTGGAGTTCTACACAGGTGTGTACCTTAAACCCCCCCCCCCCC
>NC_057734.1:38012290-38024320 GCF_004010195.1 Chiloscyllium plagiosum
AAAGCGGACGGGGGATGGGCAGAGGGCGGTGATGGGGGCGGTTGGGGGTCGGTGTTGCACGGGGTTTGGGGGCGGGTGGTAGGCGGTGTTGGAGGTTGGCAAGGGCTCACGTGTGCTGTGCTGCGGCTAGTCTCCTGAGGTCAGGCTCCACAGTGAAAGGTAGCAACACTGGAATCTCCTCCCTTAGGACACTGTGGGTCAACCTACAGTGCATGGATGGCCACGGTTCAAGGAGACAGCTCACCGACACCTTCCCAGGGTGAAGGATTCAATAACGAGAGGTCACGCTTTCAAAGTGGGAGTTGGAAAGTTTAAGGGGGATACACGCAGCAAGTACTTCACACAGAAGGGTGGTGGGTGTTTGGAACATGTTGCCAGCAAATGTGGTAGAGGCAGGTATGGTAGATTCATTTAAAATACGTCTGGACAGATGCATGAGTAGGTGGAGAGCAAAGGGATACAGATGCTTAGGAATTGACCAACAGGTTTAGACAGTACATTTGGATCGGCTCAGACTTGGAGGGCCGAAGGGCCTGTTCCTGGGCTGTAAATTTTCTTTGTTCTTTGTTCTTTGTTCTTTGTTCTAAAGGGCAAACTGGGCGGGGCAATAAATGCTGGCCTAGCCATCGATGCCCACATCCCACCAGTTAATTTTTAAAAAAGCATAAAGATTCTGGAAAAATGAAAAACCACATCTAAAAAAGATGTTGCCCACAAACAGCTCTGCTGCCGGTTTCTTCCAAGCTTTCACGGTCATTTCTACCTATTCTCGGTTGTCACTGGTACAGTGGAACTGAAAACATCAATACAGGTTCTGCAAAATCATATGAATGCTACACTTGCAAGTTACTAAAGCTTCAAGATATCTGGACTGATGTCAAATAAAATCTGACAGTGCTTACAGATTAAATGCTAATTGAGCACCAAATTAAATCCAAGTATTCAGTCAAAGTTCTGCACTGCTTCAACGTTTTCTCCATACTGTGAGGCGAGCATGTAATAAGCTACTATAGTTTTCCCACTGCTGATGTTTCTCTTGTAAAGGCACAGACTTATTTCAGTTGTAATTCTCAGACTTCTGATTGAAAAATCATTTCTCAAAACCAGAAGGATCTCTGTATCAAGTGTTATGATCTTCATCAGGCTACAAACTAAAGATAAGCCACTAGAAAACCCAACAAAAATAGTGCCTCAAATGTTTATCTTCAGCACTTTCCAACAACTGAATCCTGTGCAAGCTAAACATTACAGATGATGAACTGAGTAGCATAAAGCACTGTTGAAAATACAAAGCAAGAGACTATTAAGAGCAACAATAGCAGTGCTCTGTGACCACATGGATGAGACGTCAAGGAATGCCAATATCTGAAATAAATCTGTACTTATAAAGGAGAGAACATTCAGCTTCCCAATGAGTGCTTGATCAGTGGAAGGCAAAGTATGGAACATCGAACCGTACAGTAAATGAACAGGCCCTTCTGCCCATCATGCCTGCGCCAACCATTATGCCATTCTAAACGAATCCCAATTGCCTGCACATAGTCCCTATACCTCTTTTCCTTGCTTGTTCACGTGTCTGTCTATATGCCAGCTGTTGTCTGTTTCAGATCTCCAGCATCGTCAGTTTTTTTGTTTTATTTTAATGTGGTAGTAACATTATTTTCACATTTCAATAGTGTGTATTGGCAGGTCAAGGTACAGCTCTGACTAAAGTCCCAGGTGGAGGGTTGGATTCTGTAGCCTCTCACCGCTGGCATATTTAAAGTTTGGGGAAGTCTGTATGATATTGCACGTGACCTTTCCATGCCTTCCCACTTTAGTCAGAGCTGTACCTGACCTGCCAATACACACTATTGAAATGTGAAAATAATGTTACTACCAAATTAAAATAAAACAAAAATCTGAGGATGCTGGAGATCTGAAACAGACAACAGCTGGAATCTGTGACAATTAAGCAAGAAGCATTTGTCATTTACCAGCTTTTGATAAAATATAATATCACAGAAGCTTCCCACTAACCCCTGACCTGTTTCCCAGATGATAATGGGCAGGGAAAGTGTCAGGTAACCCCACTCTGCACCCGAACTGAGGGCCTTAGATAGCCAGCCAAAGCCTTAAGGGCCTCATTCTACATGAACCACTGTTTTACATGTGACAGTTGAAGGCTGTGCCGGGGGGATGTTTAGTAGCTTTCACAATGCATCCCCCTTTGGGGGATCCCTGTGCCCATCAGAGGCAGATCTCAAGTTTGTACCCAGCCTATAATTCTCCCAGCTGGCTTCTCAAGCCCAGACCCCATACCATCATAGCCTCTGCACTCCAACCCTCACTGGCATACAACCAGGCTCAGAGAGTAGTAAGGACATGGACTGCCCAACTGCAACATTGGTGGACTCCCAACGTTAGGGGCCTTTATATGTTCATTGGATAGATATGTGGATGACAATGGAATAGTGTAGGTTAGATGGGCTTCAGATTGGTTTCACAGGTCGTCACAACATCGAGGACCGAAGGGCCTATGCTACGCTGTGATATTCTATGTTCTAGGCTCATCCAAACTCGATATTCAAGTCCAGTGACTAGCAGTCTTCTTCCTCAGTTACTGCCTGTAGTCCCAGCAGCGGTCATATATGCCCTCGGTGTTACCAACTGGATCAGCCAGCAGCTCTCTGGGAAAGAACTTTCTCCCAGATGAGTCGACAATCAATTAATTCTGAATCAATTAATGCTAATCGCTGTGCAGCAGCCTGATCTCAGAAGGGCAGATAATGACTGACTTTTCAGCCAGGATGGAGAAAGGAATTCTGGGAATACAGCTCCCCATAAAATGAACTCTACATGGTGAGGCACTGCTGAAGTACTTTCACATCTGGGGCCTGTGTTTCAATTCATTCACACCAATAGAATGGAAATCTCCTCTGCTGACCGAAAGGATTATTGATGGATTGTCTTTGGGCAGTCATAAGTTCCCACTCATAAATCAATGAATAATATCATTCAGACAAGCCATAAAGATAGTTGACTGTAATTTCTGGCACTCACATCCCTTGAGATTTCAAAGATCCTCAGCAAAAGTTCTTACACTTTGATTTTTGGATCATGAGAAACTATAAGGTCTTGATTTTCAAAGAGGATAATTAGGAAAGAAGGGTCAGAAGGAACTCCATGACTGACAACTCATATGCATGAGCCTTATCGAGATAATGCAGAACAATATTCCTCAAAAACAGTAGAATGGTCGTCAGAAGCAGTGGGCACATTTTACATGGTTCCTTGGTATAAAGGTATAACTGGCCAACGCCATTGGCACCAATGCCAACCATAGATAGATTCCTCAAGGTCAGCAGCTCACTGTGGGACCTGGATGGGAGCACTACTGCACAGAAATAATTTTTCTAAATCTCCATTCATTCTTCTAACTGGTCAGTGCCTCCTGCTCTGGTTCAGTAATTTAGTTTGACACCAAATGCACTTCCGATCTCACTCACAGTGAACAACATCATAAAACCAAACACGTTGTTGCGCTTTGACTTTATCCGTTTAAATTAAATCCTCACTCACCCACAATAGGAATCTTAGCCAATTTGCAAAGTTATCACTGGATGGAAACTTCACCTCAGGTTTACTGAGTGGACTCAGCTTAATTTTCATATCCCAGTCCAAAGACGTGAAGGGGTATTGGGTCTGGGTAAGATGTTCTTCAGAAGGTAAGTGCAGATTTGTTGGGCCGAATAGTCTCTTTCCACACTGTTGGGATTTTATGAATCTATGAAAAAATCCTGCCCCCATCCCATGTTCCACTCACAGCAGAACGGGGTGAAAATTGAACCTTCCGACTCTGAGGTAATGCATGGATTGTAGCTGTTAGAACTTTCACTGGACTCAAGGCAGAAGCATTCAAGCACTTACACTTCTTCTCATGCGGTTTCCTGTCATTGATGTCACTATAATGCTATTTTAATATCCAGTCACAATGAATTCTCCACAAGGTACAGTAAGGGACTTACCTTGGCTCTCTCATTTTCAGGAATGATTAAATTACATGCCTGGCACATCCACCAATAAATTGCAGTTGATACTGGCCTTCTGAGAATTTGCTGCTTTACCCAGTAAGAATCCAATAGGAGGATGAGGAAATATTTACGCTGACAAGTGGCAGCATTGTTTATGTGGATCCACTTGTGTCAGTTGTTTTACACTGCACTCACTTGAGCCTGAGAATTGGGAGATTGGAGAAGGAGTGTTATGTTGAATTCAATCTTAGGATGGATAAGTGCTTCCATCTGACTTGAACTCCATCTCTAATCTCTGTACTCTAAAGGTTTGACCAGAAATAAATTCTCTGTTTGTAGTGAGGCATTTCCAATTCCCAGCCTTTGCCATAAGAGTAGATCTGAGAAGCTTGAAAGTAGGGAGTGACAGTTTATCCTCATAGCTTTGGACCAGGAAAAGGAAAGCAATTAATATTTTTGCTCCTGATGTCCAGTCAATGACCACTCCCACCATTCGCGAGTTCATATTTATAGAAATTGAATAAAGTAGTCTGGGCTTGGCTCATTGATGCTTCCTCCATATAGAAAAGGTTTTTTGGTGCAACCCCTATCTCAGAGCCAGAAGCTCTAGGCTTGAGCCATAACTCACTTGATGGCCATGGAAGTGTGTTCACACTGTGGCCTATAGGGTGACGTATCCACTTAAAAATTCTTGCAATCTGCCTAAAGCCAATGGGAACATGAGGAGAGCTCCCTGGGCAATACTGCTTGATGCAGAATGGTGAGGCTCAAGGTGTATAGGCCTCTGGCTTCAGGCTAGCAACCTGTCCCAGGAAATGCAAGCTAAAGTAACAAATGTGAGAGTGTGCTTCATTTGGTTCACACATCCACGGATACAGTTAGCCTTCTCTTCCTTCATATTATTCGAACACATTGAGAATACTGCTGCTGAGGCACAGCAGTGGCTACTTCAGTAAGGTGCCGCAGGGTTGCTGCTGCAACATAACAGGTTAACTCTGACTGTGTGACATTCTAATTAGACAATAGCATAAATTGTCACAACTGAGTTTTTTTTCCATAGAATCCCTACAGTGTGGAAGCAGGCCATTCCATCCATCAAGTCCACTTTGACGCTCTGAACAGTATCCCACCCAGATCCATCCCTGTATTCCCAATGGCTAACCCCACCCAGCCTGCACACTAAGGCCAATTCAACACTGCCAATCGATCTAATCTGCACATCTTTGGAATGTGGGAGAAAACCGGAGTACCTCCATGCAGACATGGGGAGAATGTGCAAACTCCACACAGACAGTGACCCGAGACTAGAATTGAACCTTGGTTTACTGGAGCTGTGAGGCAGCAATGCTAACCATTGAGCCACCGTGCCACCCTAATGTTGCTTTTACTTCCCTTTTAGCTATTGCCTGACCTGTCTCTGAAATAGGTGACTGTGTACAGTCTAGGTAGACATTTGTTAAGACATGATATGGAAGAAATTATTCAATTGCATGATTGAACAGAGGAAATATGAATTAATATTTTGCATGTCACAGCCAAATGTGTGCCTAAATTATTTTTTCTTACCCTGTTGGTATTCAGGTATCAACAGTCAATCAACCCTTTAACTGCTTATTCTTAAATTCCAAAGTATTCCAAAATGATAGTCTTTAGAAGTGATAATGGTTATATTTAGTCTGTACAAGCAAACCTTGACATATGCTAATGTCCAAACAGCAGTCTCAAATTGTGACAGCATCTGGATGGAAATATGGTCTTCCTGGTTGTGTACCAGGTACTATTTCACCAGTCAATGCAATATATAAAACTTCTACTTTCTGTGTTCATGGAATCTCATTTTAGACTTTATTTACATATCAAAACCAATGGAGACAGAATTAGTCCAATCAATACCTCAATCTCTTTTAATTATTCAATTACAAAAGATGGATTTGAATCATCTTTGCTTGCGTAAGCTAGGGCAAACTTTCTACATCTTGGTCCTCCCAGGCTCACACACTTAGCAGCTTGCAAACGTTTCAATGCTAAGTTGACTTGTCTAGGATCCAAACTATCATTATTTTTCCTGCCTTCTATCTGGCTGGCTGGAATTCTGTTGAAGTGCTTCTTTTCTGTTCGCAGCCGGTCGGCTAAATGCCCGAAATGTCAATTCTCCTGTTCCTTGGATGCTGCCTGGGCTGCTGTGCTTTTCCAGCGCAACACTCTCGACTCTGAGCTCCAGCATCTGCAGTCCTCACTTTCTCCTAGCAGGCTAATTATTCAATCTACTGAATGTTTTCTACAGATTGCCTTCTTAATGACTTGGTCGGTGAACATCCAGCAAGCTACCTCTCAACTTCTTTTAACCCAGTGGACATCACAACAGGAAGAAAATAGCTCAAGATAAGATTCGGTGTAACAAAGAAGTTAATGTGCAGCCAGTCTTAGTCTGTAAGTTGCTTTTTTAAATCAGCAAGAAAACGCAATAAAGTGATTTCTCAAAATTCTTACATTCCCTATTCTTGGACTTTTCTCTATGGCACACTTTTCGGCCTTGAAAAGGTGAGTGGGTACTTGCAAACACAAGTTAGTCATGCCAACCAGAAGTGCAGCTCAGTGTATATTCTTTCTTCTCTGTCAAAGAGTCCTCAACTCTGCTCCACACTCAATGCAATGACTGAGATTGGTAAATTGATTAATAACTTTCAATGGCTATGACACGTGATGTGGTGTGGTCCTACCAATTCTGCAACTTAATAACACGGAATATGAAGAGCAATTTGCAAATTGAATACTACATTTTAGCATAAAAGTTCTTGAGGATGTTAAATGGCTTTTCCTCTTGAGTGAATCTGAGTCGAATCATAGGCCATAGCCCGTGGCTATGTTTCTCCCCAAGGTTTCATGTTGACATTAAAAATCACTGTGTCCTTGTGCCTTCCAACCAAATGCAATTTACAATTTGTATTTACTACTGTGAGGCATTTACTGTTTCCAAGGTCAATTGTCCCTTAGAAATCAGCTATAGAATTGAAGCATCAGCAATGAAAAGCTAAGCTTGATTTTCAGTCAACCAAATGATTTGAATTTGAAAATGTAAAAGGCTTCCCTGCTGTTTTCTTTCTCTGGTGTTGTTAGACACCAGGGCTCCCAAGAGTGAAATGAAGTGGCCGTAAATGGTTTTTGTAAAATAATTTCAACTTGATTGTGTTGCTGTAGTGATATTGTTAAATAGAATTACATAAATGTGGATATAGGGAAATAAGATGGCAAACTGAATTAAGATGCTGCGGTATTGGGAGAGAGGGCTATGAAAACTGTGAAGAATGCTTCTCAAATACATAGTAATGAAGCCAAGTGGGTCAGGGGTTCGTGGTATCAAAATAACCAAAGATGCCTTTAGTTTGAGCAAAGAAAGAGACGCCAGTGCATAGGGAAGACATTTCATTGTCAGTACAGAACTTGAGTTTTCCTGGAAAAAGATACATTTTGTAAATGCTTTGCACTTTGCAATCATCAGGACATTTCTCAAGAATATCAATTCAATAGGAAAGCCAACATTTATACTGCATTGGGATATTGGCAAGTGGGTTCTGACTAGTAGAAAAATTGCCCATGGAAACATAGTAATGTTTGACAGTTAAGCTAGGCCTTGTTTAAATCTTAAACCAGATGGTCTGACTCTGATTTGTCAAAGCACTAGCCTGAAAAATGAACCAGTGAATTGTTATTGACTATTTTGTTGAATTGGATAAGATGCAATGAGTGCTTTATGTCTGCAAATGACATAAACCCTGTGCATTAACATAGGTAGTTCCTGTACACACAGGTGAGCTACACTGTGTAATACTGACAACAAATGCAGGTTCTCTGTTGGATTCACAATGTGCTTGCAATACTTAAGTTAAAAATTTCCTCATTTTGATAAAGTTGAAATGCAATCTTCAGAATGCTAAACAGAATTCAAAATTTCAGTCTTTAATTTTTCAAAACAAGTTTTACGTTTATACAAAAGTTACAGCTGAAGTAGTTGTCTGGTCACAATTTTCCCTACATATTATTACCTTTTGTAAATCTATCAGTTAACTGAACTATGTTTTGATAGTTTTCATCCGAATTGTAATCTGGTTTAAATGTAGTGTTCAGCATGTCCTTGGCATAGAGTCATCATCATAGAGCATGAAAACAGACTCTCTGGTCGAACCAGTCCATGCCGACCATAATCCCAAACTAAATTAGTCCCACCTGCCTGCGCATGGCCCATACCCCTCCAAAAATTTGTTAATCATGTAATAATCTAAATATCTTTTAAACATTGTAACTGTAGCTGCTTCCACCACTTCCTCTGGAAGTTCATTCCACACACAAACTCGATGTAAAATGAATTGCCCCCATGTCTTTTTTAAAACTTTCTCCTCTCACCTTAAAAATATTCACCCTAGTTTTGAAATCCCCCACCCTTGGGAAAGACATCTTATTTATACCCCTCATGATTTTATAAACCTTTATAAGGTCACCCCTCAATCTCCTATGCTCCAATGAAAAAAAGTGCCAGCCTATACAGCGTCTCCTTATAACTCAACTCTCCAACGTCCAGCCAACATTCTGGTAAAACTCCTCTGTACAGCCTCAATATAACAGCCCAACTCCTATACCAAAGGCAAGCATGCTAAACGCTTTCTTAACCATCCTATCTGTATCTGATGCATACTTCAAAGAATTATTCGCCTAAACCTCTGGATGTCTCTCTTCTACAACATTACTTAAGGCACTACTTTTAATTGCATAAGGCTTGCCTTTATTTGTTTTACCAAAATGCAATATCTCACATTCACCCAAATTAAACTCCATTTGCCGCTCTTCACCCCATTGGCCCAACTGATCAAGATCCCTTTGTAATCTTAGATAACCTTCTTTACTGGCCACTACATCATTAATTTCAGTGTCATCTGCAAACTTACTAACTATGCTTTCTATATTCTCATATAAATCATTTATATAAATGACAAACAAAAGTGGAACCAACACCGGTCCCTGTGAAACACTGTTGGTCACAGACCTTCATTCTGAAAAAGAACCCTCCACCATAGCTCTGTCAATTGCTTATAAAACATTTTTATATCCAATTGGCAAGCTCACCCTGAGTCTCAAACTATCTAACTTTATTAATTAGTCTATCTTGCCGAGCCTTGCCAAAGGTTTTACTAAAGTCCAAGTAAACAAATTCTTCTGCCCTGCCCTCATCAATCTTATCGGTTACCTCCTCAAAAAAAACTCAATCAAATTTGTGAGACATGATTTGGTGACAAAGATGATACATTCTTTCCCTGCAGTTTTATTTAGCTCATGCCAAATTCCGTTATCCTGTTTACCCTTTTCTTAATTATTAATATAGACTCCTTTTCAACACTGACATTAAAAGAAGCTTCAGAACGCTTTTGATAAGGTCCCACATATGAATTTAATAAGCAAAATTAGAGCACAAGAGTTTGAGGGACCATATACAGGCACAGATTCTGTCCATGGTTATGGAGAGATTCCTGATGAAGGGCTTATGCCCAAAATGTCGATTCTCCTGTTCCTCGGATGCTGCCTGACTTGCTGTTCTTTTACAGCACCACATTCTCGACTCTGATCTCCTGCATCTGCAGTCCTCACTTTCTCCTATGGAGAGAAAACAAACAGTAGGAATAAACAAATATTTTCCGAATGGTAAACTGTGACTGAGGCCAGTGCTCAGCCTCAGTTGAAAACAATTCATATCAAACACGTTAGATTTGTAGTGCAATATTTTCATGTGTGTTGATGATGCAGAACCAGGTAGAAAGGAGGAGAATGCAAAGAAGCTCAGGGGAATTTAGACAGGTTAAATAAGTGGACAAGAATGTAACGGGGGAAAATCTGAAATTATGCACTTTGATAAGAAAAACAGAAATAAAGAAATATTCTTAACTTGTGAGAAATTGTTAATGTCCTCATTCATAATTGTGACAAAAGGTGCATGATATATATTAGGGATTTTCATTTTTAAATAGAAGCAGTTTGGTCAGTTCTGTAAAGATATCTTTGTTAGAAAGGTCAGAAATCATTTGGAACATGAACCAAATGCATCATTTCCAAGAAGGTATGTGACTTCAGTCAAGTGCCTGGCAGAACACTTGTGATGTTACTGGATGGAATGTTTATAAATAGACCAGAGGCCATTCATTTCACTTTTGATTTCAGTTCAGTTCAGAAGAATCAGGAGTTCTATTCAGAAAGGACAGCAATGTTCTTGTTGCAGGAGAATCAAGTTTTTCAATTTAGTTCAGGGCATCCAGTCAACCTGATGGAAATGGATTTTGTTTTGTGAAACTTCCAAGCTGGGAGAGTTTGTTTAGAGGTCTTCATGTTGTTAGATCTGAAAAGTTCAGGCCATCTGAATTGTGAAAGGTTCATGCCATCATACACAGAAAAGAATTGCATAACTAGTTTCAGCAATCCAAAAAAAAGGATCTGAGAAGTTAGGTTCTGTTGTTAGAGAACATCTGCAGTCGTATGTGAATATACTTTCAAAACTAACTACCATGGTAAGCAAGTGCAAAAATCAAACACATGATCTATCAAGTCATGGTTCATCCTGATTCCTGGGCTTGGCAGTGTTACCATCAACTGGGGCCATAACAGAAGTCACCAAAAGCTAACATTCAGGTACAGAGAGCAATTAGGAAAGCAAATGCCATCATGCATTTTAATGGCAAAAGGATTTGACTACAGGAGGAAAGATGTCTTGTTGCAACCGTATAGAGCCTTGGTGAGAATGTACCTGAAAGATTGTGCACAGTTTTGGTCTCCCTACCTTAGAAACCTTACTTCTCATAGAGGAAGTGTAATGCTCATGAGAATGATCCCTAAATGACACAACTGACTTATTAGGAGAGATTGAGGAGTTTGGGCCAATGTTTCTCTAGTTTGGAAGAATGAGAGTTGATCTCATTATGGCATACAAAACCTTCAGGGGTGGGGGGAGGGGCAGCGTAACAAGGTATATGCAAGGTGGGTGACTTGGTTAACAGAACCAGAATAAGAGGCAAGTCATTTAGTGCCTGTACTGTAATTAGGTGGAATTTCTTAACTCAGAAGATGATGAATCTTTGGAATGATTGATCCCAGAGGGCTGTGGAGGCTCATTGTTGAGTGCATTCAAAATAGGGATCAATAGATTTCCAGATATTAACAATATCAAGAATATGGGGAAAATTCGGGAAAGTAATGTTGAGGTAGATCAGCTGTGATGGTGCCGGCTTGAGCGGCCGAATAGCCTATTTTCACTCCTGTTTTTATATTGCTACAACTCCACAGGTGCAGTCCTGTGACAATTTTGAAGACAGCTAGATGGATGTGATGTTGTTTTCATGTTGTAAGACTGTGAGATTCACGATCAGTGTTAATGATGGAACCCAAGCCAACAATAAACATTTGAGAATGGTTAAGTAGGTGAGTCAAAGGGGATGAAAAAGAGATAAATAATTATAACGCTCATTAATGGGTTAACGCATTTGGGTGGTCAACATCTATCTGGGCCGTTTGAGCTGAATAACTTGTGGCAGTTTCCTTTATTAACACTCCTCCATAGACCATCATCTAGAACACATGGAATTGGTCCTTCCTATAGACAAAGAAAATCTGTGGGGCCACAGAATGATGATTTGAAAATAATCCCCTGTGTGTGGAGTGCTGCCAGACGGCGGCACGGTGGCACAGTGGTTAGCACTGCTGCCTCGCAGCGCCAGAGACCCGGGTTCAATTCCTGACTCAGGCGACTGACTGTGTGGAGTTTGCACGTTCTCCCCGTGTCTGCGTGGGTTTCCTCCGGGGGCTCCGGTTTCCTCCCACAGTCCAAAGATGTGCAAGTCAGGTGAATTTGCCATGCTAAATTGCCCGTAGTGTAGGTAAAGGGGTAAATGTAGCGGTATGGGTGGGTTACGCTTCAGCGGGTCGGTGTGGACTTGTTGGGCCGAAGGGCCTGTTTCCACACTGTAAGTAATCTAATCTATTT
>NC_057734.1:38025886-38034314 GCF_004010195.1 Chiloscyllium plagiosum
TGTTACTGGGGTGTGAGGGGTCTCTGATGGTGTTGGAAGTGATTGTTACCGGGGTGAGAGGGGTCTCTGATGATGATGAAGAGAGTGTTACCGGGGTGGGAGGGGTCTCTGATGATGTTAGATGAGAGTGTAACCGGGGTAGGAGGAGTCTCTGATGATAATGAAGAGAGTGTTACCAAGTTGGGAGGGGTCTCTGATGATGTTAGATGAGAGTGTAACCGGGGTAGGAGGAGTCTCTGATGATAATGAAGAGAGTGTTACCAAGTTGGGAGGGGTCTCTGATGATGTTAGATGAGAGTGTAACCGGGGTAGGAGGAGTCTCTGATGATAATGAAGAGAGTGTTACCAAGTTGGGAGGGGTCTCTGATGATGTTAGATGAGAGTGTAACCGGGGTAGGAGGAGTCTCTGATGATAATGAAGAGAGTGTTACCAAGTTGGGAGGGGTCTCTGATGATGTTAGATGAGAGTGTTACCTGGGTAGGAGGAGTCTCTGATGGTGTTGGAAGAGAGTGTTACCGGGGTGGGAAGGGTCTCCGATGATGTTCAATGAGAGTGTTACCTGGATAGGAGAGGCCTCTGATGGTGTTGGAAGCGAGTGTTACCGGGGCGAGAGGGGTCTCTGATGGTGTTGGAAGAGATTGTTACCGGGGTGGGAGGGGTCTCTGATTATGTTAGATGAGAGTGTTACCAGGGTGGGAAGGGTCTCTGATGATGTTCAATGAATGTGTTACCGGGGTAGCACATCTAGAGGAATTAAGGGCTACGGGGGGAACGCTGGTAAGTGGAGCTGAAATGCGCATCAGCCATGATTGAATGGCGGAGTGGACTCGATGGGCCGAATGGCCTTACTTCCACTCCTATGTCTTATGGTCTTATGGTCTTATTATGCAGAGGTGTAATAAGCTGAGTAGAAAATTACTAATAAAAAGCAAAGGAACTGCAGATGTTGTAAATCAGAAACAAAAACAGAAGTTGCTGGAAAAACTCAGCAGGTCTTCCTCACTTCTGTTCTGACTTCTCTTCACACATGTTGCCAGACCTGCTGAGCTTTTCCAGCAACTTCTCTTTTTGTTGCTGTTGTAGGGATTACTATTTTCTGTACTTGGAGGTAGAACTGAATGGTCATGTTTAAAATCGAGGCAGAGAAATTTAGGAGAAACATCTTTGAACAATTACAACATAAACAGAATATATGGCTACAAAGAATTGTATTTTTTGGGGATTGATAAGTATCTGAAATAGATGGTGGTACAGGTGTACAGAGAGAAAGCAGGGAGCTTGATTCATTTTGAATGGCTGTAGTTGATATCTGGCAGATAAATGAGGACTTTACTCTTGTTAGATTCTAGACAGGGGACGAGTTAGCTCAGTGGATTAGATAGCTAATGGGTGGATTTTGTTAATTCCAGCAGGCTGTTCTGGCTGAGGTAAACTCAGAGAGGATTCCTCACCCCATCTGTAATAAAAATAAACTATAGCACTTTGCTTTAGTGTGAGATATGATTGCCAAGGACTTGGCCTCAGTCAGACAACTGGAGAAGGAACCACATGGAATCAGAGATATCTGGAAAGTGAAATAGAGGGGGAGACCTAGAAGAGCAGAACAAAAATGGCAGAGTGGTACCAGGTAAACAGAGGACAAAGGAAGAGGCAAAACATAGAAGGGAGACAAAACAAGACAACTGTGAAGGGTTAAGTAAATTATCATCCCTGAATGTTAACAGTTATAGTCATAACTCCTGTGTGTATTTCAGGTTGAGATGGATAGATTCTTGGTGAATTCTGCTGTCCGTTATAGGAAGGATATAATTAACATGGAGAGGGTTCAGAAGAGATTTACCAAGATGTTACCAGGAATGGAGAGTATGAGTTACAAAAAGAGGCTGAATAGGCTGAGACTCTTTCATTGGAATGTAGGAGGTTAAAAGGTGACCTTATTGGGGTTTATAAAATAATGAGGGATATAGATAAGGTGAATAGCAGGAATCTTTTCCCACGGGTGGGGGATTTCAAGACTAGAGAGTATATTTTTAAGGTGAGAGAAGACTTATAAAAAAGGCAATGAGAGGCAATTTTGTTTTTTAACACAGTTCTTGTGTGGAATGAATTTGCAGGGGAAGTGTTGGACGTGGGTACAGTTACAATGTTTAAATGACATTTAGTTAAGTAGATAAATAAGAAATGTTTGGAGGAATATGGGTCACTCACAGGCAGGTGGGACTAGTTGAGTTTGTAATTACAGTCGGAATGGACTAGTTGGACCGAAGGGTCTGTTTCCGAGCTGTATGACTATGAATAAGGGGAATCAAAGATTATAGGAAAAAAGCATGAAAATGGACACGAGGAATGTTCAATCACCCATGATCCTATTGAATGGCTAAGCAGGTCTGAGGGGCCGAATGGCCTACTCCTGTTCCTATTTCTTCTGCTCTTTATGGTCTTATGGTCTCATCGCATGGTGTGTGAGAGGAATGCACTTTTGTGGACTGAATGGCTCTTTCCAATTCCATGTTTTCCTACATTAACTATATGGCACAGCAGTTTTAACTCTAAATGTTCCACAAAAAGCAGTTAATCCCATGTTATTGTTTGTGAATTATAACCAACTGACACTAAACACAGTGAAAACATGAAACCTTCTATTAGCAACCAGATCATCCACTCAGTCAGTGGATTGAGCAACTGTTCCACTATTGACTTTATCTCAAGCAGTAGGTCAAGGACATCAAGAATCAAGTCAACAAACCTCACTAAAGAAGCAATGTCACTGAGTTAAAAATAGTTGCATTTTTCTTTGTTTGGAGATATTTACAAATATGGCCTAAATATTGTTCATCATCATCTTCATATCATTTTATCCATAGTCCATTTTACAAAATTGGTACACAGGCCCCTTAATTACTTTTCTTGAACAAAAGCTGTTTGTGAAATACTTCTTATTTTTAAGGCTTGCATGGTATGCAATTTCCCTGTTACCAAGGTAAATGACATTAGAGAGAGGGTGTAGAGCATTTTTCAGGGGGAAGGCAGTGAGCTAGAAATTGCAAGAACACATTGGTTTCAGTAAGTGCAGACATGGCAGGCACTGAAGTCCTATTGTCAGACTTTCAGGAGCTAGGAAGGAAGTTAAGAAGTAGGACCTCAAAGATAGTAATCTCTGGATGACTCGCAGTGCTACATGTCAACAGTAGATGTTTTTTAGTTCACTCATGTCATGTGGGCATTATTACATTTATTGCCCATCCCTAGTTGCCCTTGAGGTGACAGTGAGCTGCATCCTTGAACCGTTGCAATCCATTTAGCGTAGGAGGCCCACAATGCCATTAGTGAGCTAGTTCTAGGACTGTGACTCAGTGACACTGAAGAAAGGGTGATATACTTCCAATCAAGATGGTGAGTGGCTTTGAGAGGAACTTTCAAGCGGTGGTTGTAGATTTGGAAGATGCTGTCATGTTGAATTGGGAAGATGGACAGATTCTGGTGTAGCTTGAGGCATGATGCAGGAGGAAGAATTTCAAATTCTTAGGACATTAGGATCAGTTCTGAGGCAGAAGATAAAGAATGGGTTGGGTCTCAACAGGACTGGAAACAATGTCCTTTCATGGAGGTCCATTAGTGGGTTAGAGGGGGTTTAAACCAACTTGGCAGGCGATGGGCACCTTGATTTAGATATAGGAAAAAAGGAATAAGTAGCATAAAGGATTGAGAGTATTGCATAATAATAAAGAATGAAGGAATACCCCATACCATATGAGATAGGAGCAGATTAAGAAAGGCTACAAGAATTACAGAGATAACCTTTTTACTATACGTGCGTAAACACACAAAGTGCAGTGAATAAAGTTGGTGAGCTACAAGGAAAAATAGGCTTATAGGAATATAATGTGGTGGCGTCAATGGAAACGAGGCTTAAAAATTGTGAGGACTGTGCCCTTAATATTCATAGGTACAAAGTGTTCTTAAAAAGACAGGCAAGAAAAAGGGATAGTGGGGATGCAATATGGGTTAGGGAAGACATTGTTGAAAAGACAGAAGAGTTCTTGATGAAACAAGGATAAAATTCATTTGGTTAGAGCTGAACAGAAAAAAAGGTAGGATCACATTATTGGAGAAATCCTTAAAGACTTTTGGATAACGAGCAAGAATCAAATCTGCAGTGAAATCACAGAGATGAACAGGAACTATTGAGTGGTGATATTAATTTGGAGTAAAGGGAAAAAAGGAGAGTTGCTGAACTTTCGTCTTTAGGAAGATCTGATTTTGGGGAATAAGACAGACTAAGTGGCTGTGGGGAAGCACTCGAGTAAGAGTGATTATTGCATCATAAAGTTAGATTAGCAACAGAGGAGACCAAGGAACAACATAAAGCAGAACTTCTAAATTAGAGAGCTAAATTCAACAAGATGAGAATGGATCGAGCCAGGATGAAATGAAAGTTTAACAGTAAAAACAATAAGTGATCTCTAAAAAAGGGCTGTTAAATGTACAATCTAGGGTTATTATAACAAGGGTGGAAGATGGGAGATCCAAAGTCAAGAGTCTTTATATGACAAGGGAGATAGATCATCTGATGAAATACAAAAAGAAGACAGAGGAAATGCACATCAGGTGAATTCTTCAATTAGAAGCAAGCAAAATATAATTTGAGAGCAAAAGTGAAGAGGAAAGCAAGACTGGCAAAGACAGAATATGAGAAAAGACGAGTCATCAACATGAAAAGCAGCCCAAAACTTTTCCACTGATAAGAAGTAGGTAGTAAAAGGTGAATTGAGGCATATTAGGAACAAATAGGGTGCTACGTTTGGTGATGTGTTCTTAGAGACACAGAGAAAATATAGAATACTTAATGAATGCTACCTATAGGTGTTTACTCGTGAAAAGAATGCTGACAAAATATCAGTAGAAGTGTACAGTATATGGTAAACATTAAGATTGTTAGGCAGGATGTACCAGAAAGGCTGATTATACTTCGAGTGGATAATTCACCGAGTACAGATGTCTGATATCCTAAGTTGCTGAAGGAAAATGGGAGGAAGAGATAGTAGGGTACTTGTAATATTATTTTAATCATCCATAGATATGAGAAAGTGACAAATGTAATAAAAGAAAAAAGTATAAGGACATTCCTTGTAACTACAGGCAATCCATTTTAACATCAGTGGTGGGCAAGGTTTTAGAAATAGGGGAAAATTTAACAAGGGGTTGTGAGTTTTAAATTAAGTACAGAGAGCCAGCAGGGTGTTCAGTCACATTTGACTAATTGAATATGTTGAAGTAACAGACGATTGATGAAAGAAATACAATGGAGATTACCTATGTTGCATTTTTAGAAAGCACTTGTTGAAGTCCTACATTAGGTACTGGTCTACAAATTTGAGGCTAATGGAACTGGTGGCTTGGTGTCAATTTGGGTAAAAAGATTTGCTTAAGGATGAAAAATAGCCATATAATACAACTCACTATTTTTCATCCTTAAGCAAATCTTTTTACCCAAATTGACACCAAGCCACCAGTTCCATTAGCCTCAAATTTGTAGACCAGTACCTAATGTAGGACTTCAACAAGTGCTTTCTAAAAATGCAACATAGGTAATCTCCATTGTATTTCTTTCATCAATCGTCTGTTACTTCAACATATTCAATTAGTCAAATGTGACTGAACACCCTGCTGGCTCTCTGTACTTAATTTAAAACTCACAACCCCTTGTTAAATTTTCCCCTATTTCTAAAACCTTGCCCACCACTGATGTTAAAATGGATTGCCTGTAGTTACAAGGAATGTCCTTATACTTTTTTCTTTTATTACATTTGTCACTTTCTCATATCTATGGATGATTAAAATAATATTACAAGTACCCTACTATCTCTTCCTCCCATTTTCCTTCAGCAACTTAGGATATCAGACATCTGTACTCGGTGAATTATCCACTCGAAGTATAATCAGCCTTTCTGGTACATCCTGCCTAACAATCTTAATGTTTACCATATACTGTACACTTCTACTGATATTTTGTCAGCATTCTTTTCACGAGTAAACACCTATAGGTAGCATTCATTAAGTATTCTATATTTTCTCTGTGTCTCTAAGAACACATCACCAAATGTAGCACCCTATTTGTTCCTAATATGCCTCAATTCACCTTTTACTACCTACTTCTTATCAGTGGAAAAGTTTTGGGCTGCTTTTCATGTTGATGACTCGTCTTTTCTCATATTCTGTCTTTGCCAGTCTTGCTTTCCTCTTCACTTTTGCTCTCAAATTATATTTTGCTTGCTTCTAATTGAAGAATTCACCTGATGTGCATTTCCTCTGTCTTCTTTTTGTATTTCATCAGATGATCTATCTCCCTTGTCATATAAAGACTCTTGACTTTGGATCTCCCATCTTCCACCCTTGTTATAATAACCCTAGATTGTACATTTAACAGCCCTTTTTTAGAGATCACTTATTGTTTTTACTGTTAAACTTTCATTTCATCCTGGCTCGATCCATTCTCATCTTGTTGAATTTAGCTCTCTAATTTAGAAGTTCTGCTTTATGTTGTTCCTTGGTCTCCTCTGTTGCTAATCTAACTTTATGATGCAATAATCACTCTTACTCGAGTGCTTCCCCACAGCCACTTAGTCTGTCTTATTCCCCAAAATCAGATCTTCCTAAAGACGAAAGTTCAGCAACTCTCCTTTTTTCCCTTTACTCCAAATTAATATCACCACTCAATAGTTCCTGTTCATCTCTGTGATTTCACTGCAGATTTGATTCTTGCTCGTTATCCAAAAGTCTTTAAGGATTTCTCCAATAATGTGATCCTACCTTTTTTTCTGTTCAGCTCTAACCAAATGAATTTTATCCTTGTTTCATCAAGAACTCTTCTGTCTTTTCAACAATGTCTTCCCTAACCCATATTGCATCCCCACTATCCCTTTTTCTTGCCTGTCTTTTTAAGAACACTTTGTACCTATGAATATTAAGGGCACAGTCCTCACAATTTTTAAGCCTCGTTTCCATTGACGCCACCACATTATATTCCTATAAGCCTATTTTTCCTTGTAGCTCACCAACTTTATTCACTGCACTTTGTGTGTTTACGCACGTATAGTAAAAAGGTTATCTCTGTAATTCTTGTAGCCTTTCTTAATCTGCTCCTATCTCATATGGTATGGGGTATTCCTTCATTCTTTATTATTATGCAATACTCTCAATCCTTTATGCTACTTATTCCTTTTTTCCTATATCTAAATCAAGGTGCCCATCGCCTGCCAAGTTGGTTTAAACCCCCTCTAACCCACTAATGGACCTCCATGAAAGGACATTGTTTCCAGTCCTGTTGAGACCCAACCCATTCTTTATCTTCTGCCTCAGAACTGATCCTAATGTCCTAAGAATTTGAAATTCTTCCTCCTGCATCATGCCTCAAGCTACACCAGAATCTGTCCATCTTCCCAATTCAACATGACAGCATCTTCCAAATCTACAACCACCGCTTGAAAGTTCCTCTCAAAGCCACTCACCATCTTGATTGGAAGTATATCACCCTTTCTTCAGTGTCACTGAGTCACAGTCCTAGAACTAGCTCACTAATGGCATTGTGGGCCTCCTACGCTAAATGGATTGCAACGGTTCAAGGATGCAGCTCACTGTCACCTCAAGGGCAACTAGGGATGGGCAATAAATGTAATAATGCCCACATGACATGAGTGAACTAAAAAACATCTACTGTTGACATGTAGCACTGCGAGTCATCCAGAGATTACTATCTTTGAGGTCCTACTTCTTAACTTCCTTCCTAGCTCCTGAAAGTCTGACAATAGGACTTCAGTGCCTGCCATGTCTGCACTTACTGAAACCAATGTGTTCTTGCAATTTCTAGCTCACTGCCTTCCCCCTGAAAAATGCTCTACACCCTCTCTCTAATGTCATTTACCTTGGTAACAGGGAAATTGCATACCATGCAAGCCTTAAAAATAAGAAGTATTTCACAAACAGCTTTTGTTCAAGAAAAGTAATTAAGGGGCCTGTGTACCAATTTTGTAAAATGGACTATGGATAAAATGATATGAAGATGATGATGAACAATATTTAGGCCATATTTGTAAATATCTCCAAACAAAGAAAAATGCAACTATTTTTAACTCAGTGACATTGCTTCTTTAGTGAGGTTTGTTGACTTGATTCTTGATGTCCTTGACCTACTGCTTGAGATAAAGTCAATAGTGGAACAGTTGCTCAATCCACTGACTGAGTGGATTATCTGGTTGCTAATAGAAGGTTTCATGTTTTCACTGTGTTTAGTGTCAGTTGGTTATAATTCACAAACAATAACATGGGATTAACTGCTTTTTGTGGAACGTTTAGAGTTAAAACTGCTGTGCCATATAGTTAATGTAGGAAAACATGGAATTGGAAAGAGCCATTCAGTCCACAAAAGTG
>NC_057734.1:38034814-38038886 GCF_004010195.1 Chiloscyllium plagiosum
TAGATCAGATTAAACAGATGACAACTGGCGATTGCCTCAGCTCCAGCAAAAAAAAACAAGTATAAAGCCCGGGGCCACACGACCGGGAAAGGGTCAGAGGAAGAGTTTTTGGAGGTTCTAGAGAAGACAGAAGCAGTGATGGCTGAGAGTCAGGTCCCATTTTCCTGCCAGGTGCCCGGGAGGCACAGGAGCAGCAGGGACCCTTTCCGAGAGCCCGCCTTGTCTTCCCGCTTCCTGGACGATGAGTTCGGCATGCCAACATTTTCCGAGCACTTCACGGCCGACTGGCCCGACTGGGCGAGACCCAGGCTGACCTCGACCTGGCCGGGGCCCCTGAGGTCTTCCTTTAACGGGGCGCCTCGGGACTCCTACGGCCCGGCGCCTCCTCACTACACGGCCCGTTACACCGGCTACCCCGAGGCCAAGAGCCCACCCAGCATCAACCCGGGCGAACCCTGGAAGGTGTGCGTTAACGTCAAGAGCTTCGCCCCCGAAGAGCTCACCATCAAAACCAAGGATGGCTTCGTGGAGATATCGGGTAGGCCGGGAGGAAGGCGAGGTTTGGGGGAGGGATGGTGGTGGTGGTTCCAAAGGAGAGGTCACACAGAGGCTGAGTGAAGGTCAGAGAGAGAGAGAGTTCTGTCTTCTATCCTCACCCCTCAAACCAGTCCACTCGAGGAGGTGAGGGTGCGTCCGAGTGAGGAGAGAATAGACCAAAATAAATCAGTTACAATGACTTCATTCCTCACTTTTCTACCAAGACTTGCTGACTCCTGGTGTATAAAAAACTTGGGGGTGGGGAACGAAATGCTGGATTTGTAGATTCTATTTCGAATAATAGATTCTACGAGTTTCTCAAGTGGGTTGGGATGGGAAGACAGACCGAAATAAATCAGTTCAAATTATTTAATTCCTCACCTCTACCAACACTTGCTGTGACCTGTTAGATAAAACACGGGGAGGGAGATGCCGCACAAAGTCATAGATTCTTTTCGAAACATCGATTCTATGAGTTTATCCAGCATTTGGTGTGTGTGTGTGTGTGTGTGTGTCCCACTGTCATGTTTTATATAAAAAGGACAACTTACTTTCCTTAAGTTGATGACATGGTCTCAAAAGTAAAAGAAAAAGTTGCACATTATTTTTTCTCTCACCAGGCTTTGAGTAAATGTAAGACAGGAGATTAGACAGAATGAAAACTTTTGATGCTTCTGCGGACTGTCGGACAGTTGTTTTGCAGAAAACACAACGGGACGTAGAATGGATGTTATAACTAGTGTAACTGCTGTTAAGAGACGCCAATACTTAAAAGAGTGGCTGATATTTTCGAAGTTGAAATACTTGCATTGAGGTATGGATCCTGTTCTAGGATTCAGGGACTACAGATAAGCAACAGTCTTAGATCCCAAGGGACACTACAGAGACCGTGTAGCAGACAGTTAGCTAATTGAAAGTAAAACCCACCGCGGGTGAGCAAATCTGGCAAATCTTGAAACTGTCGATCTTGAACAGATTCCTCTTCCAGGCAAATCAAACGTAAGATGTCGCACAGTTTGATTTCCTTTCCTGACCTTTTCCCCTTTGCATCGTTCTAGGAAAACACGAAGAAAAACAAGAAGAGGGAGGAATAGTTTCGAAAAACTTCACCAAAAAAATCCAGTAAGTATCAGAAAGGATGCACTGGCCAGAAGGGGGAATCAGTATTAAAGGAGCCGTACAATCAGCTTGGTGAAGTGTCCGTGGCTTTCCTTTTTTTAACATGTGCGTAACTTTAATGTTCAGTCGTGGGTCTTACGATATTAAACTGAATAGGCGATGCCAAGAAATGGAGTTCATAAACTTGTGGGAGATTCCTTGCTTGCTGGAGGGAAGGCGAACGCCTTATTTGGTGATGGAATCGCGCTGGCTTTTAACAACAGGTTTCCACGGTGCCCCACAGCCAGCAGAAACCAGACGCTCAACTTTGTGTCGTAACTGGAACGATCATGCGTTCTATTGCACTCGCCCCGTTCCCCATGTTTGACTGTCATTTCAAAATGCCGCTGGGTGACGGACTGTCTTGAAACATCTCAAGGCAAATCAGGGCAGGACTTATACACGTAATGGTAAGATCCTAGGGAGTGGATAAATCCCCAGGACCTGATCAGGTGTAGCTGAGAACTCTAAGGGAAGCTAGGGAAGTGACTGCTGGATCTCTTGCTTTGTGTCATCGATAGTCAAGGTGCCTGAAGACTGGAGGTTGGCTAACGTGATGCCACTATTTAAGAAAGATGGTAAGGACAAGCCAGGGGACCATAGTCCAGGTGGTCGGCAAGTTGTTAGAGGGAATCTTGAGGGACAGGGCATACATTTTTTTCTGGAAAGGCAAGGACTGATTAGAGATAGTCAACATGGCTCTGTGTGTGGGAAAGCATGTCCCACAAACTTGATTGAGTTTTTTGAAGTTACAAAGAGGATTGATGAGGACAGAGTGGTGGATGTGATCTATCTGGACCTCAGTAAGGCATTTGACAAGGTTCCCCATGGGAGACTAGTTAGCAAGGTATTCTCATGGAATACAGGGAGAACTAGCCATTTGTATACAGAACTGGCCCAAAGGTAGAAGACAGAGGGTGGTGGTGGAAGGTTGTTTTTCAGACTGGAGGCCTGTGGCCAGTGGAGTGCCACAAGGATCCGTGCTGTGTCCACTACTTTTCATCATTTATATAAATGATCTGGATATGAGCATATGAGGTATAGTTTGTAAGTTTTCAGATGACACCAAAATTAGAGGTGTAGTGGACAGTGAAGATGGTTACCTCAGATTACAATAGGATCTTGATCAGATGGGCCAATGGGCTGAGGAGTGGCAGATGGAGTTTAATTCAGATAAATGCAAGGTGCTGCATTTTCGGAAAGGCAAATCAGGGCAGGACTTATACACGTAATGGTAAGGTCCTAGGGAATGTTGCTGAACAAAGAGACCTTGGAGTGCAGGTTCATAGCTCCTTGAAACTGCAGTCTCAGATAGATAGGATAGTGAAGAAGGCGTTTGGTATTCTTTCCTTTATTGATCAGAGTATTGGGTACAGGAGTTGGGAGTTCATGTTGTGGCTGTACAGGACATTAGTTAGGCCAGTTTTGGGATATTGCATGCAATTCTGGTTTCCTTCCTATTGGAAGATGTTGTGAAATTTGAAAGGGTTCAGAAAAGAATTACAAGGATGTTGCCAGGGTTGGAGGATTTGAGCTATAGGGAGAAGTTGAATTGGCCAGGGGCTGTTGTCCCTGGGGCGTCGCAGGCTGAGGGGTGACCTTATAGAGGTTTATAAAATCATGAGGGGCATGGATAGGATAAATAGACAAGATCTTTTCCCTGGGATGGGGGAGTCCAGAACTAGAGGGCATAGGTTTAGTTTGAGAGGGGAAAGGTACAAAAGAGATCTAAGGGGCAACCTTTTCACGCAGAGGGTGGTAGGTGTATGGAATGAGCTGCCAGAGGAAGTGGTGGAGGCTAGTACAATTGCAGCATTTAAAAGGCATTTGGATGGGTATATGAATAGGAAGGGTTTGGAGGGCTATTGGCTGGATGCTGGCATGTGGGACTAGATTGGGTTGGGATACTTGGTCAGTATGGACAATTGGACTAAATGGTCTGTTTCCATGTTGTACATCTCTATGACTCTATGACTAGTGGACTCAGGGTGCTCAAGGCATCAGTATCCAGAATGCTTGAAAATCTCTGTCCGGTCCCCAATTCCGCTTCTCATTGACCATTACTATCCACTGACCCCCTCCTTCGACTGACTGAACTGGTCCTCACCCTGAACAACTTCTCTTTCCAATCCTCCCACTTCCTCCAAACCAAAGGAGTAGCCATGGGCACCCGCATGGGCCCCAGCTCTGCCTGCCTCTTCGTAGGATATGTGGAACAATCCATCTTCCGCAGCTACATCGACGACTGTATCGGCGCTGCCTCGTGCTCCCGCGAGGAGGTTGAACAGTTCATCCACTTTACCAACACCTTCCATCCCAACCTCAAATTCACCTGGACCGTCTCAGACTCCTCCCTCCCCTTCCTAGACCTCTCCAT
>NC_057734.1:38039574-38045423 GCF_004010195.1 Chiloscyllium plagiosum
ACTCAGCACCGCTTTCCTAACCTGCAATCTTCTTCCTGACCTCTCTGCCCCCACTCCCACTCCGGCCTATCACCCTCACCTTGACCTCCTTTCACCTATCGCATTTCCAATGCCCCTCCCCCAAGTCCCTCCTCCCTACCTTTTATCTTAGCCTGCTGGACACATTTTCCTCATTCCTGAAGAAGGGCTCATGCCCGAAATGTCAATTCTCCTGCTCCTTGGATGCTGCCTGACCTGCTGCGCTTTTCCAGCAACACATTTTCAGCTCATTACTATTGATTGCCATATCTCACATGGCACAGGCTGGGGTGAAAATTACTTTATGGTACATAATTCAACTATCCACAACTCCAAATGAAAATGTTGTCCAGTTTATATTAAAGATACTGATGCCTTTGGTAACATGGCAACAGAAGAAGATCATGTGAACAAAAAAATGCACTTACAAATGCATGGTAAAGCTTTGGAGTCATGAACGTACAGTGGCCATAGTCCTGCCGTAGTGCAGATCAATCATTAGACAGAAAGAAAGACAAGTGGTGGTTGTTTTATCAGAGGGTCACCATGCTTAAGTGAGGGGACAAATTGAGAAGGAGAATCTTTGTGGTAACATCAGCTGCTGCGGAAATTGATGCTGCTTCCATCACTCTTCATTGCAAACCAGCTGGCCAGACAACTGAGCTAACCAATTCCTCAAGTAATGAGGTAATGAAGTAAAAAAAGGAAATGCTGGAGACAGCTGAAATGTTGGGCACAATTTTAAGGTTGTGCCAGTGGATGGGTTTTCATTGAATTAAAACCTTACATACTAACCCTTGTTTTTCTCTCAAATACTGCAAATCCTGCAAAATAATTCCAATATGTTCTGTTATTATTTTTAGTTTACTCTTCCAGTATCTGCATGATATGTTTTTCTATTTGGAGAATGATCTATGTTTAATTCAATTTTTTTAAAATTGTAATTGTAATTGATAAATAGACAAATAAATATATTATGTTACCTTGGAACAGATACTTCTTGTTACAATTGAAGCTTTCAGACATAAGAGATACATCAACTGAATTGAACTCTTAAGATTAGAAACAAAAATAGCAAACAATTACAAATCCATTTAAACACATCAGGAATTTTCCTCCCTAATTTGTATTCAATACACTTACATTTATGACTTCACTACAAATGATGAACAAAGCAAATATTCAGTCAGATAATTTCACGTTTAAACAGTTAAAATAAGTGAATATGACTTGTACAATCTGAGACTTGTGAGAGAAGTTAAAAACAATTAGTTTTAACTTTAAGCAGTAGGTTAATATATCTATCCAGAATGATGTCATGCACGTGAAGTGTAGTTTTGCTTTTAATTGCAATTACATCTTCATAATTTTTCCAAATCACAGAGTTGTCAAAATTTTTCTCACAGTCACAATGTTCCTTTAATAAAATATATTATTCTTCACAGTTTTCATGGATAAATAATGAACTACCACTACATTTTATGAGAACAGATTCAATTTCTAAAGCATTAGGCAGACTTTGTACAGTTAATTGGGTACCATCAAGAATCTTGAGAACAAATGCTTTTACTTAAAGGTTTGTTTCTTAATGAATAACGTTTATTAAAGGGAAATTGGCTGTGAATGAGTTATAGAGTCAGTACGTCACGGAAGGAAGTCATTCAACCAATCAGGTCAATGCCGGCTCTCCATAAAGCACTCAGTCCCACTTCGCCATTATATACCCATAGCTCAGCATGTTTGTTTCCCTCACATACCTATCCAAATTCCTTTCAAAAACCATTCATCATTTCCACTTTCACTACCTTCATTGCTTGTAAGTTCCGGAACACTTCTCTTTGCTGTGCAAAGGCATTATTTTTCAGAACCCTTGTATCTGTCTTGTCCTTATGTCTATGTCCACTCATTCATGGGAACAGCTTTTCCTTGTTGACCTTATCTTAACCTGTCTTAATTATGTACACCTCTATCAAATCTCCCCTCAGCCTCCTTTACCCAAATAAAAATAATCCCAGCCTCTCTGGTGGAACTTTCTAATTAAATTTCCGTACTCTTACAACCATCTGGTAATATTCAATACATTGTCTCAAATATCTTAACATCTTAAACTCTGGTGACCAGAACTTAATAGAATACTCCAGTTGTGACCTAGCCAAAAGTTTTACAGAGAATTCAGCAAAACCTCTACTTTTGCCTCAATGTCCTTATTTATGAAGCTCAAATCCCATATGCTTTTTTAAGGATTCAACACATCCTTGAACCTTCAAAGATCTGTGCATATGAACAGCAGATATTTCTGCTTGTGTAAACCTGTTTAGAGTATGCCATTGCTTCTTCCTATCCCTTCTGTCAAAATGCATCACCTCACACTTCTTCACATTAAATTCCATTTACCGCTGGTTGGCCCATTGTGTCAGCCTATCTATGCCTTGTTACAGTCAATTCATATCATTCTCTGTTTGTCATTTGGCAATTTTGGTATTATCAGCACATTTTCAACATTTCCGCTGTATTCCAATGTCCAAGTCATAAATGTTGATCATACACTCAAGGATGAAAAATAGCCATATAATACAACTCACTATTTTTCATCCTTAAGCAAATCTTTTTACCCAAATTGACACCAAGCCACCAGTTCCATTAGCCTCAAATTTGTAGACCAGTACCTAATGTAGGACTTCAACAAGTGCTTTCTAAAAATGCAACATAGGTAATCTCCATTGTATTTCTTTCATCAATCGTCTGTTACTTCAACATATTCAATTAGTCAAATGTGACTGAACACCCTGCTGGCTCTCTGTACTTAATTTAAAACTCACAACCCCTTGTTAAATTTTCCCCTATTTCTAAAACCTTGCCCACCACTGATGTTAAAATGGATTGCCTGTAGTTACAAGGAATGTCCTTATACTTTTTTCTTTTATTACATTTGTCACTTTCTCATATCTATGGATGATTAAAATAATATTACAAGTACCCTACTATCTCTTCCTCCCATTTTCCTTCAGCAACTTAGGATATCAGACATCTGTACTCGGTGAATTATCCACTCGAAGTATAATCAGCCTTTCTGGTACATCCTGCCTAACAATCTTAATGTTTACCATATACTGTACACTTCTACTGATATTTTGTCAGCATTCTTTTCACGAGTAAACACCTATAGGTAGCATTCATTAAGTATTGATCAACATTTATGACTTGGACATTGGAATACAGCGGAAATGTTGAAAATGTGCTGATAATACCAAAATTGCCAAATGACAAACAGAGAATGATATGAATTGACTGTAACAAGGCATAGATAGGCTGACACAATGGGCCAACCAGCGGTAAATGGAATTTAATGTGAAGAAGTGTGAGGTGATGCATTTTGACAGAAGGGATAGGAAGAAGCAATGGCATACTCTAAACAGGTTTACACAAGCAGAAATATCTGCTGTTCATATGCACAGATCTTTGAAGGTTCAAGGATGTGTTGAATCCTTAAAAAAGCATATGGGATTTGAGCTTCATAAATAAGGACATTGAGGCAAAAGTAGAGGTTTTGCTGAATTCTCTGTAAAACTTTTGGCTAGGTCACAACTGGAGTATTCTATTAAGTTCTGGTCACCAGAGTTTAAGATGTTAAGATATTTGAGACAATGTATTGAATATTACCAGATGGTTGTAAGAGTACGGAAATTTAATTAGAAAGTTCCACCAGAGAGGCTGGGATTATTTTTATTTGGGTAAAGGAGGCTGAGGGGAGATTTGATAGAGGTGTACATAATTAAGACAGGTTAAGATAAGGTCAACAAGGAAAAGCTGTTCCCATGAATGAGTGGACATAGACATAAGGACAAGACAGATACAAGGGTTCTGAAAAATAATGCCTTTGCACAGCAAAGAGAAGTGTTCCGGAACTTACAAGCAATGAAGGTAGTGAAAGTGGAAATGATGAATGGTTTTTGAAAGGAATTTGGATAGGTATGTGAGGGAAACAAACATGCTGAGCTATGGGTATATAATGGCGAAGTGGGACTGAGTGCTTTATGGAGAGCCGGCATTGACCTGATTGGTTGAATGACTTCCTTCCGTGACGTACTGACTCTATAACTCATTCACAGCCAATTTCCCTTTAATAAACGTTATTCATTAAGAAACAAACCTTTAAGTAAAAGCATTTGTTCTCAAGATTCTTGATGGTACCCAATTAACTGTACAAAGTCTGCCTAATGCTTTAGAAATTGAATCTGTTCTCATAAAATGTAGTGGTAGTTCATTATTTATCCATGAAAACTGTGAAGAATAATATATTTTATTAAAGGAACATTGTGACTGTGAGAAAAATTTTGACAACTCTGTGATTTGGAAAAATTATGAAGATGTAATTGCAATTAAAAGCAAAACTACACTTCACGTGCATGACATCATTCTGGATAGATATATTAACCTACTGCTTAAAGTTAAAACTAATTGTTTTTAACTTCTCTCACAAGTCTCAGATTGTACAAGTCATATTCACTTATTTTAACTGTTTAAACGTGAAATTATCTGACTGAATATTTGCTTTGTTCATCATTTGTAGTGAAGTCATAAATGTAAGTGTATTGAATACAAATTAGGGAGGAAAATTCCTGATGTGTTTAAATGGATTTGTAATTGTTTGCTATTTTTGTTTCTAATCTTAAGAGTTCAATTCAGTTGATGTATCTCTTATGTCTGAAAGCTTCAATTGTAACAAGAAGTATCTGTTCCAAGGTAACATAATATATTTATTTGTCTATTTATCAATTACAATTACAATTTTAAAAAAATTGAATTAAACATAGATCATTCTCCAAATAGAAAAACATATCATGCAGATACTGGAAGAGTAAACTAAAAATAATAACAGAACATATTGGAATTATTTTGCAGGATTTGCAGTATTTGAGAGAAAAACAAGGGTTAGTATGTAAGGTTTTAATTCAATGAAAACCCATCCACTGGCACAACCTTAAAATTGTGCCCAACATTTCAGCTGTCTCCAGCATTTCCTTTTTTTACTTCATTACCTCATTACTTGAGGAATTGGTTAGCTCAGTTGTCTGGCCAGCTGGTTTGCAATGAAGAGTGATGGAAGCAGCATCAATTTCCGCAGCAGCTGATGTTACCACAAAGATTCTCCTTCTCAATTTGTCCCCTCACTTAAGCATGGTGACCCTCTGATAAAACAACCACCACTTGTCTTTCTTTCTGTCTAATGATTGATCTGCACTACGGCAGGACTATGGCCACTGTACGTTCATGACTCCAAAGCTTTACCATGCATTTGTAAGTGCATTTTTTTGTTCACATGATCTTCTTCTGTTGCCATGTTACCAAAGGCATCAGTATCTTTAATATAAACTGGACAACATTTTCATTTGGAGTTGTGGATAGTTGAATTATGTACCATAAAGTAATTTTCACCCCAGCCTGTGCCATGTGAGATATGGCAATCAATAGTAATGAGCTGAAAATGTGTTGCTGGAAAAGCGCAGCAGGTCAGGCAGCATCCAAGGAGCAGGAGAATTGACATTTCGGGCATGAGCCCTTCTTCAGGAATGAGGAAAATGTGTCCAGCAGGCTAAGATAAAAGGTAGGGAGGAGGGACTTGGGGGAGGGGCATTGGAAATGCGATAGGTGAAAGGAGGTTAAGGTGAGGGTGATAAGGTGAGGGTGATGGGCAGGAGTGGGGGTGGGGGCGGAGAGGTCAGGAAGAAGATTGCGAGTTAGGAAGGTGGTGGTGAGTTTGAGGGTTGGGACTGAGACAAGGCAGGGGAGGGGAAATGAGGAAACTGGAGAAATCTGAGTTCATCCCTTGT
>NC_057734.1:38048359-38062814 GCF_004010195.1 Chiloscyllium plagiosum
ACCGTCCCAATGGTACAGATCCCCCCTGTTCCAAAACTGATGCCAATGCCCCATGAAGAGGAATCCCTCTTTGCCGCACCAATCCCTTAGCCACGTGTTTTCTTGCCTAATTTTCTTGTCCCTATGCCAATTGGCACGTGGCTCGGGCAGTAATCCGGAGATTATGACCCTTGAGGACCTGTGCTTCAATTTCCTGCCTAGTGCTTCGTAATGCCCAAACAGGTCCTCCACCCTAGCTTTGCCTATGTTGTTGGTACCAACGTGGACCACAACAACTGGATCCTCCCCCTCCCGCTCCAATATCCTTTCATGCCGGTCGGAGATGTCTCGCACCCTGGCACCGGGCAGGCAACACACCATGCGAGACTCCCGATCCGGCTTGCAAAGGATACTATCTGTCCCCCTAATTATAGAATCCCCTATAACCACTACTTGTCTATTAGCTCCCGCCTCTTGAATGGCCTTCTGGACCATGGTGCCTTGGTCAGTTGGCTCATCCTGTCCAGAGCCCTTTTCCTCATCCGAACAGGGAGCAAGAATCTCGTACCTGTTGGACAAGGTCAAGGGCTGAGGCTCCTCCACTCCTGAACTCCGGTTCCCCCTACCTGCCTCACTTACAGTCACACTCTTTTGTGCCTGATCACTAGCTGAATGTGAATTACTTAACCTCCCAGTTGTGACTGCCTCTTGAGAGCCTTTGTTAAGTTCCCTCTTGGCGACCTCTGCTACAGTATAATTCCTGAGGAAGGGCTTATGCCTGAAACATTGACTCTCCTGCTCCTCGGATGTTGCCTGACCGGCTGTTCCCAGCGCCACACTGTTTACTCTGACTCTCCAGCATCTGCAGTCCTCACTGTCTCCTACAGTGTAAATTATCCCAGTCTCACAATTTTTTCCTTATCTCTAAAGTTTCTCATCTCTGGTATTCTCCATGTGGGATTACCTGATTGGAGTATACAATATCTGTGGCGGTGGTGTCAAGGACAGGCAACTGAGGTATCCCGGGGAGTAACTAAGCGGATGACTCAACAAAGGCGGTTAAACTTATAACTTTATTCTTTTATTTTTCTAGTTTATATTAAGAAGGATTCTTTAGTTAATTATTACCTTATTTCCTTATTTTTCTACTTATTCTGTGAAGGTAATGCTTAACTTTGTTTCTTTTACTTTTTTGTGCCTATGTTAAAAAGTTAAGCATTGCCTTAACCTTTTATTATTGATACAAAGTAGTAAAAGAAATAAAGTTAAGCATTACCTTGTTTTTTTTCTAGCTAGGTGCCATGGTACCTAAGATGGCACCATGCGTGTCAACATCATATACTTTTCACAGTAGTCTTGTACTTCTGTATTTGAGTACACGTGACAATACAATCTAAACCTAAAGAAGTATATCCATTTGGACATGTCAACTTCCAAGCACAATTAGCAGCCAATCAAAATGGACCAATTAATTGAACATGCTGGGACTGGTTTTAAAATGACAGCAAATCAAAGGCATTATGCCAATAGTTTATGTCACTCAAACAAACCCTCCTTCTTGGTCAGCTACGAACATCATAGGCAAGCAAACCTCCCATAAAGGCTTGTTCAAGTGCCAATAATACAGGTTTGAGTAGAATCAGCAATGGCAGACTCTGCTCTGTGTATTACTTTCACTGTGTTGTAGATGTGAGGATATTGAACCAGATTCACGTTGTGAACTAAATAGGAATTTAGCTGGCTCATCGTCTGGAAGAAGAAAGTTCCTCAGCATTTTATTCTTGGTCATTTGTCTCACCCTGTTCTCAGCCAGTGTTATAAAATTTAATCTTATACCTAGTTGACGGGTATAATGTAGATTAATGGCTCACAAAGGGATTTGGATCAATCAATTGCATTGTCTAAGGAAGGGCGACGAATGTTAATGTAGCTATGTGTTTAAGTTGTTTTGAAATGTGCAATGTGAGAAGGTTTGTTCTGGCAAAAGCTGAATGCATTTGGAAATTACATTAATCAATGCACTAAGCATCCAATAAATGTGAACCTGCTCAATCTAAGTGGTAATTATTTTCTTGGTCACATTTAAAGGACAGTCATTAACTTGTGGAGGAGACAGTGAGGTTTGCAGACGCTGGAGATCAGAGTTGAGAGTGTGTTGCTGGACAAGCACAGCAGGTCAGGCAACATTGGAGGAGCAGGAAAATCGACGTTTTGGGCCGGAGCTCTTCATCAGGAATGAGGCAGGGAGACTCGGGGGTGGAGAGATAACTGGGAGCAGGGTGGGGCTGGGGAGAAGGTAGCTGAGAGTGCAGTAGGTGGATGAAGGTGGGGGTAAAGGTGATAGGTCAGAGAGAGGGTGGAGCGGATAGGTGGGAAGGAAGATGGACAGGTCATGAGGGCGGTGCTGGGCTGGCAGGTTGGAATTGGGGTAAGGTGGGGGGAGGGGAAATGAGGAAACTGGTGAAGTCCACATCGATGCCCTGGGGTTGAGGGGTCCCAAGGTGGAAGATAAAGCATTCTTCCTCCAGGCACTGGGTGGAGAGGGAGTGGTGAAGGAGGAGGCCAAGGATTAACTTGTAGAGACCCTTTAAAGAATGCAACATGTACCAAAGTGCTCTACAGCAAATGCAGTAGTTTCAAAGTATAGTCACTGTTGTCAGAAATGCTTCATTAAGAAGTTCACAAACAGCAGTGCTACAATGACCAGATAACAAGCTTTTTTGATGACATTGCTGTGATAAATACTGGCAAGGGCACCACAGAGAGCACCCCTGCTCTTCTTTTTGAAATTGTTTCATTAAATCTTTTACGTCTGTCTGAGAAAGCAATCAGAGCCTGGCTTTAGCATCTCATCGAAAAGACAGTATCTCCTGACAGTGCAGCATTCCCACAGTACTGTACTGGACTGTCAGCCTAGATTTCTCATTTGGAGGTGAGTTTACTGCCATCTGAGCCACTGATGACACATTTAGCACCATCTTTTTCACTCTGGGCAGCAAATTCCCCTAATAAACCATTCTGATTGGTTCACAAGATAATTCTCAGCTCCGTCTGCAATGAGTATCCTTGTTACTGAATATGTGACTATCTTCATTCTCAAGTGCTATGAATACTCGACTTACGAATTTAAAAATAAACTTTTAAAACATTGTGGCTCAGGAATGTGGATTTGTTTTTTTTCTGGAGCTGCCAGCAATCAGAAGGTTAACACGTTGGTAGATTCTCTTTGGGTTGCCATGGATGACAAAAACTTGCCTGTGCTTCCTACTTGCTTCAAATCACTGATTCATTGACATTTCTCAATTACATACACAGCAATTGTTTGCGAAGAATAGCGAAGATACCTCCAAATGAGAAATCCGGGCTGACAGTCCAGTACAGTACTGTGGGAATGCTGCACTGTCAGGAGGCACTGTCTTTTCGATGAGATGCTAAAGCCAGGCTCTGATTGCTTTCTCAGACAGACGTAAAAGATTTAATGAAACAATTTCAAAAAGAAGAGCAGGGGTGCTCTCTGTGGTGCCCTTGCCAGTATTTATCACAGCAATGTCACCAAAAAAGCTTGTTATCTGGTCATTGTAGCACTATTGTTTGTGAACTTCTTAATGAAGCATTTCTGACAACAGTGACTATGGAATCCATAGGATTCTTCCTGTATTCCACAGAAAGTCTTTGGTGAGGTTATCTGTCCCTTCCCCTGGCCCCCAACTCAATGGCAGGAAACAAAAGAACCACAGTACTTCAAACCGAATGTATTTGTCATTTTTTCAGCAGCAAAAATATCAGCTTACTTTTAGCTTGGAGTGAAACCATGAAGTCTTATTACATTTATCACAGTGGTGAGGTTATTACATTAAAATCAAGTATTACATAGTAAAATTTATGTTATTTAGTATCCCACCAACCAGAATATTCTCCCACATAGGATTCTGGGTAATCCAAGATGGAGGATGGGAGAAAATTGTGACTGTAAGAGCTGTACCTTTTTTGTGTTTTTTTCAGTGTTGGAGTTGATTTCCTCAATTCCTCAGTAATTACTGTTTTATAAGCTGTTCTATTGTATTGTTTTGGAAAAGGCATTTGGATGGGTATATGAATATGAAGAAAATAGGCCAAATGCTGGCAAATGGGACTAGATTAATTTAAGAGTTGGACCAAAGGGTTTCTTTCCATGCTGTACATCACTATGACTCTATAACTGAAATTTCTTATTTCCTTGCTAGGCATCACTGTTACTCTGTAAAATATCACTATTGTCTGCCTGAAGCCATGGTAAAGGAAGTGACTGAAGGTTAAAATATTTCTCTCTTAATGCTTATAGTAAAGAATTAAAGGTGGAGAGACTCTATGGTTTGTAGCATATGCCAAAGCATGTTTTTTTAATTTCATTTTGACTATCACTACAAGCTGCAATGGGATAACTGACATGCTGATTTACTGGCACCATCTGATAGTATGACCATTGCCATATCATTGTTTCTGTATTTCATGTCAATGACTTTTAATTCAAATTCATAAGGGAGGTGATGGTCTGGTGGTATTATCATTAGACTGTTAATCAAGAGATCCAGAATGTTCTGGGACTTAGGTTCAAATCTCATCATGGCAGATGGTGGAATTTAAATTCAATTAAAAAAAAATAGCCTGGAATTAGGAGTCTCATGATGACCATTGTTGATTGTTGTAAAAACCTATTTAGTTCACCAATGTCCTTTAGGAAAAGAAATTGCCATCTGGTCTACATATGACTCCAGACCCACAGCAATGTGGTTAATTCTTTTAAATTTTGGTGACACCCTCAGCCCATGAATTTATTTTAAAAAAAATTGAGTGCAAAATAAATTCTGATTCTTATGAAAATGTTCTCTGTTTCTATTTCCACAGCTGCTGTCTGATTTGATAAGTGTTTCCAGCATCATCTTGTTTTTCATCCAGATTTTCAGCATCCATACTATTTTGATGTTAATTTCTCATTGCAGTTCCAATAACTGCTGGGTGCCATTGCAAGTCCGAACACAGACTTGTCTTTCTATCTCACATTTTAACTTTGCTGAAGATATTTTTGCACGAGAAACATATATTTTGAAGTTGAATCTGCTATATTTCTAACATGCCTCAGCTATTATAAATGGCATTGTGTAAAACACAAATGAAACACAACAAAATTGTATCAAGTGTGGCGGTTAGTTAGTTCAGTTGACTGGTTTGCAATGCACAATAATGCTATCTCAAATCCTGCACCAGCTGAGTTTACCATGATGGAATCTTCTTCTCAACCTCTCCCCTCACCTGAGGTGTGGTGACCCTCAGGTTAAACCACCAGCAGTCACCCCTCACTCTCTCATGAGATAGTAGGATTAAGACAACTTAACCTTTATGTTCATTATGTGTTAGACATAAAGCTGAAGTGCAGAACTAAGTCAGGGTTGCAGAATTTGATGTGAAAGCTTTGCTCAATATTGTGTCACTCTCTGCCTCTCCAGGTTGCCCATCGAAGTTGACCCTGTGACAGTTTTTGCGTCCTTGTCTCCTGAAGGAGTCTTAATTATTGAAGCTCCCCCTGTGAGACCACCTTGCTATTTCTATGGTGATGACAGCATGAGCATTGATGCAGAAGAAAATGGATTGAGAGGCCAAGAACAGACTGTTTCTTAATCCTAACCGACTAGAAAATCTCCTGTCAGAATTTGCCAAGAAAAGGTTATTACCTTCAGAAGAGTCAGCAAGAACTGTATATACATCATTGTTTGTTTACTTTGATACTTCTAGATAGTCTTACAGAAGATACTGATCTGTTTTGATCTGTTTTGGTCTATTTTGTATATGAGAAGAAAACTGTACATTGATTGTTGGATTTGTTTTGCACAATAGCATATATTTTATATGCTAGATATAGTAGAGTGGTTCAATATTGATTCTCCTGAAAAATTCATTTAATTGTTGATTTTTGAATAAAAGTTAGGTTGAAAAGTATTTTCCTCTGTTAATATTCTGTGATTCTTTTGAATTTATTGACACAAAGCAAGTGGTCTGGGTCAGATTATAGATTTCCACTAGATTTTTGGGTTCTAATTCCAAACAGATAGAATGAAAGCCTCCACTACCTGCGCTTGTAAATATTTAACATGAGCCGCGTTTGGATTGCTTGAATAAAGGCCCTAGTGAGCATGGATCCAGAGATCAGAACCATCTTTAAAGACAGCAATAATTGATCCTAATTTGGATAAGAATGGACTCCTGAGATTCCTCAACTGGTGCAAAAGGGGCTGTCCTCGGACTGGGGGACATCTAAAAAGAGCCATTAACATAGACAACAGTTCCAAGGTGACTGTCTGTCTTCACAAAGGCATAACCGTACACAAGTGGACCTTGCATAAAAAGGAGATCATAGTGAAATGCCTAAAGCTTTATTCCAAAAGGTGGATTTTAAGTAGAAGCGGGAAGTCGAAAGATTCAGGGGAGAATCCCAGAGCATGCAGCCTCACTGTCTGAAGACTCAATCTAAGCACTTTCAATTTAAAATATTATTACACATGATTTTGTGGTCAGAACAGTGATTTCTCTTCACACTACCTCCACCCACAACACTAGTGAAGATTTTTTCAAGGCTGAGTATAGAATTATAGAATCCCTACAATGTAGGAACAGGCCATTCAGACATCAAGTCCACACTGACCCATGCCCCCCCCACCCCCCCTACTCTATCCTTGTAACCCTGCATTTCCCCTGGTCAATCCATCTAACCTGCACATCCCTGGACATTATGGGCAATTCAGCACGGCCATTCCACCTAACCAGCACATCTTTGGACTATGGGAGCAAACCCATGCAGACACTGGGAGAATGTGCAAACTCTGCATCAGTACTCTGTAGTGCAAAGGTCTTCCCGATGATACATATATAAAAAGGAGCAAGTGGAAGATTGTGACAGAGATAGAAAATCTGCTCATGAGGTGGAATATTCCAAGGACAACATTCTTTGAGATTCTCTAATTGGGCAACCAGATAATTGATATTAGATTTGAAGGAGATGGTGAGAAGGTAGTCAGCACTGGTAAGAGATTATTTCTTTGGCCCAATGATCCATTCTGTTCCTGAATAATCTTGTGACATAAATTAATTTGCTTTTGTATTTATTTGTCCTTGAGATGTGGACAGTACAGGAGAAGTAACATTCATTGCTATTGTCAGCTGCCACAAGAAATTAAGAATCAACAATGGTGTTTGACACAGGATGGTAGGTCAACCTCTTCACTAGTAAGTCATTGGGATTTTAATGACAAATCAGAAACACTTATGGTCATTTTCTGGTACTAATCCACAAGTGACATATTTATCAAATCTGGTTTAAAAATTTACTGTGGCAGTAAATGAACTCCACTCTCTGGGTAGTTAATCAAATTTCATAAATATGAAACAACTCTATCCTTTAAACTATGTTGTGCTATATTAGTAATATGTAATAGCACCTAAAACAGGTTGTTTGATCACTAATGAACCCGTTTTGGTTCAAATCTGCCATAAAGTGGACAGAAGTATTAACAGTAAACGTATAGACACTTTTATTTCTAACGTCTCTCAGCAGTATTCTGATCCACGTTTTTAAAATGTTTTAGAATACTGTGTAGAATTCTGGTCGCCCTGTTATAGGAAGGATGTTGTTACCTAGAAAGGTCACGAGAAACATCTACAAGAATGTTCCTGGAAGTGGGAGGTTTAAGTTATAAGGAGAGGCTGGATACGTTGCGTTAGTGATGCTGGAAGAGCACAGCAGTTCAGGCAGCATCCGAGGAGCAGTAAAATCGACGTTTCGGGCAAAAGCCCTTCATCAGGAATAAAGGCAGACAGCCTGAAGTGTGGAGAGATAAGCAGAAAGTAGCATAGAGTACAATAGGTGAGTGGGGGAGGGGATGAAGGTGATAGGTCAGGGAGGATACGCTGGGGCTCTTTTCCCTGGAAGCGGAGGGTTGAGCTTATAGAAATTCATAAAATCATGAGGGACATAGATAAGGTGAATAGTGGAGGTCTTTTTCCAAGGGTAGGCGAGTCCAAAACTAGAGGACATAGACTTAAGGTGAGAGAGGAGATATTTAAAGGGACCCATGGGGCAATTCTTTTCACACAGAGGGTGGTGCGTGTATGGAATGAGCTGACAGAGGTGGGTACAATTACAACATTTAAAAGACATTTGGACAGGTACATGAATATGAAAAGTTTAGAAGGTGATGGGCCAATGCAAGGCAAATGGGCCTAGTTCAGTTTAGGATACCTGGTTGGCATTGACGAGTTGGACTCTACTTGAAGTGAAGTTCACCTCAGGATATGGAACTCTATCATAGTTGAGGTCAGTAGCAGAGACATATTCAAGGAGAAACCAGATAAGCACTTGAGAGGGAAAGGAACATTTAGGGTTAGATGAAGAAAGGTGAGAAAACATTCATGCAAAATTTGAAATATTGGCACTGCTCCTTTTGGAGAAGTAAGGACTACAGATGCTGGAGATCAGAGTCAAGAGTGTGGCGCTGGAAAAGCATAGCAGGTTCTGATGAAGGGCTCATGCCCAAAATGTTGATTCTCCTGCTCCTGACCTGTTGTGCTTTTCCAGTACCACACTCTCGACACTTGTCCTTTTGGATCCGTTTCTATGCTGTGATTAACTGTTTTGTAACTTTGTAAAACCCTGTATTAGAAGCAAGAATATCACTAAACTGGGCAAAAATAATTAGCCACAGAATTCTACGCATTTATGATCCAGTGAGGTTCTGGAGAAACCACAGGTTTACTGACGCTGAGCGAGGACTGGATTGACTTTGACTATTCCGTCTCTGGTTTAAAGTCTGTCAACACTCACTATGAACCTTAGGAAAAGAAAGAGACAATTTTGGCATGGTGGACGCCTATGGGTGAGCTTGAAAACACACGAGATGATGACTCAAAGCCTAAGTGCTGGTTTCAAGGCCTGGACGTACAAAATAGCTTGGATCTGGTCACAGGTTTTCTCTTCAGAGAAAACAACAGTGAAAGATTTGTTTTTAAATGTGCAGTATAAAAGGTCAAACTGACAGCTGGGGCCTTTGCACTGAGAGTAAACAGAGATAAGTGACAGTCAGTGTGAAAGTCCATCTACATATCGTTGCATCCTTCACAAAATCAAGAACAGTGAAAGAGGAATGGATTTCTGACAGGAATATAAAGTAGTGACAGAACCAAAGGGTTTTAAACTCTGTTGTTTAAATTTCCCATGTAGGGTGGCATGCTGGCTCAGTGGTTAACACTGCTGCCTCACAGTGCCAGGGACCTGGCTTCAATTCCAGCCTTGGGTGACTGTGTGAGTTTGCACCTTCTCCCCATGTCTGCGTAGATTTCTTCTGGGTGCTCAAGTTTCCTCCCACAATCCAAAGATGTACAGGTCAGGTGAATTGGCCATGCTAATTTGCTCATAGTATTAGGTGCATTAGTCAGGGGTAAATATAGTTTGGGCGGGGTGGGTTACTCTTTGGAGGGTTGGTCTGGACTTGTTGGGCTGAAGGGCCTGTTTCCATACTGTAGGGAATCTAATCTGAATCAAACATTGATATAAAAAGTTGAAATGAATGTACATAATATTTATCAACACTCAATGACATTACTCAAAAGACAGCAACACGTTTTGCACTAAAAATCTGTGTTTTTTTAATGATTAGTGGCCCATTCGCATTATTTGTTAATTTAGCTCTGTTACTCCAATCAAAAAAGGCTGTCCTACTGAATCCTGCGAAGTTGGCATGGATACCATTCTCTGGTTGGGCGCTGGAACTGTAGTTAGAAGGAGAACAACAGACCATTGGATTGAACATTTTGCACCTCCTTCTCAATTCAATGCCATCTAACAAGGCAGTCAAAGGGACCACAAGCAAATTATACCATATGTTTGTGTAGTCTTGATCTTTTCTGAAGGAAAAGCATACCTGTCTTCAAAGGTGCAACAAAAGTTCACTCGATTGGTTGATACAAAAGGGTTGACCTAGAAAAAAATTTAGTAGAATCGAATTATATTTTCTGGAGTTTACAAGTGTGGAATGTAATATTGTTGAAATGAATAAAATACCTCAACAGGATAGACATTGAGAGGTTGTTTTATATTGGCTAGTGAGTGTAAAACTAGGGATTAGGTTAAAAAGTCAACCATTTAGAACTGAGATTAGGAGAACTTTTTTCACTCAGAAGGGAAGCAATGGATGTGGGGATGTGTTAGAAAAGTGGCTACCAATGTAAGTGGTGAAGTAGACTTGATGGACTCCTGAGTGACTGGCTCTTGCTTCTATTTCTCATTAGATTCCATGTTGACTTGAGAAACTGTCTTTTCTGGTATTCCCATCCCCCTACATTGGAATCCCACCAGTTTTCCCATAGATCGACTGTTTTCCAACCTGCAGACCAGGCAGGTTGCTGAGTACTGTGGTGGCTCTGAGTTAACAGGCTGTCCTGTTGGAGTCAATGGAGTTAGACTTGGCCACAGCTCTCTTGGTGTCCATTCAGTCAATCACCCATTAGCTAATAACCACCCTTCACTTTCACTGCTTTCCTCTCCTGCTAATACAGCGTACGTCAGGCCTTCTTGTGGTGCAGTGGTACTGTCACTACCTCCAGTCTGAAAGGCTCAATTTTAAGTCCCATCTGCTCCAGAGGTGTGTAATAACGTCTCTGAACAGGTTGATTTGAAAAATAGGTTAAGTAAAATAAAAGTACAGCACCAATTAATAAGGAAACTCAAAATAATGATAACACACAAGCACTCCAGGTTAAGGCAACTCTGATCATTTACGACCTTTGAGTTAGATACAAAATAGTATTTTTGATCCCTGGGTCTATCCACCATTGCACATATCACAATACTTTAATTGTATTTATATACAGTATAAATACAACAATAATTATACTGATGTGTATGGGTGTTCCAGAGCTTAATGGTTTTCCCTCAGTGATTTAACCTTTTTGATGAAGAACATCCAAACTACGCATCTGCTAAATTTGAATGGGAAAACATTTGTTAGGAGCATACCTTAAGGATTCAAGTGATAATACCTTACAGCATTTCGGACTTTAGTTGAAGCAAATGCGGGGTTTGCATTGCAGAGAACTATATCTGAACTCGAGACTATTGATATCACAGGTAAGGAAGAGACAGAGAAATTATCATTGGAAAATGAAAGCTTGTGGAAATTCTTATCGTAGAATCCCTCCAGCATGGAAGCAGGCCATTCGGCCCACTGAGTCCACACTGACCCTCCAATAGACATCCCATCCAGGCTCACCCCCTGTATTTCCCATAACCATTCCACTTAGCCTGCACATCCCTGGACATTATGGGCAATTTAGCATGGTCAATCCAGCTAACCTGCACATCTTTGGACTGTGGGAGGAAACAAGAGCAAACTGACTCGGACTAGGGAGAATGTGCAAACTGCATACAGACAGTCACCTGAGAGTGGAATCGACCCAGCATCCCTGATGCTGTGAGGCAGCAGTGCTAACCACTGAGCCACCGTGCTGCCATCATGATTTTGTTCATTGTGATTCAATGCCTTGCATGTTTGTTCTAAATTTCGATTTTAGTACTGCACAATCCGATGGATGAGGAACTCTGTGTAAAACGGGTAACAGTCGTCGCAGCTCATTTAACAACTCCCTGGATTTTCGTTCCCACTTATTTCAAACCAAGTGAGGGTTGGGATCTTGAATGCACCGCCTGAGACTGGGATCAAGGCAGCTTCAAGAGGGAATTGGTTGATTATCTTCAAAGGAAGAGTGCAGGACTACAGGGAGAAGGTGAGAGGGTGGCACTCAATGAATCGTTCCTCTGGAGAATCAGTGAAGATACAAAAGGCCAAATGTTCCCTCTCTGTGCTTTAACAATTCTGTGATTCTGTGAAGTCAAGAGAAATAAAAGTCAGCAGAGCTTTTGTACTGAGTTGCTCTACATTGTGATCTATTTCAGAGCAATGTAGAGATGACTCTAGTTCTAATTTCAAGCAGTTTATTTACAGACCTTTAAATATCTTAGAACTTGAAGTATGTGCGTAGTCTCTGGGGCATTCTAGAATCTTCTGTATGTCTGTGGAGCCAGAGGCTGGACTCTAAAGCTGTACCCCACAGGCTTAAGCAAACAAGTACCATTACAAAGATCAGTGAGCAGCTCAGTACAATCAAATACAGATCAATTCCATTGATTACTATCACCCATTTCATACTGTCATGTAAAGTCAAAATTAAATCCCTCCATGGAATTGTGGAGTAACTGGAATTTAGAAAACTGGCAATATGATGTTGCCATAACTAACTCTAATCCGACATCATCCATAAAGTACAGGCTTTATTTTTAACCACGTAAAGTATCCAGGACTGAAACATCTGCTAAAAATAACTTCAGTGTTTAATGGCAATGCATGTAAATTTAGCATGTTAACCATGACTAAGCAATTTGATCTCTGTGCCCGACACTGAATCTCTGGGCACACCGAGCAAGAAAGACAAGCTGGAGTTTCAAACTACGTGGAGAAACATTTGGCCCAATCAAAATATAAAAGCAAAGGACTGTGGACTCTGAAGATCTAAAACGAAAACAGAAGTTGATGAAGCAACTCAGCAGGTCAGGCAGCATGTGTGGAGAGAAAGCAGAGCTAACTTTTCGAGTGCAGTGAACCTTCTTCAGGACTGGAATGGGCCCAATCTTATTATTCTTTGACAAATGTTTCTTTGCATTGGGTTTGTCGGAGGGTTTCCCACCTTGAGGCCCAGTGAGATCACTTGCTGCATCTTACCAAGCTCACCTCATTAATAACCTCTCAGGTCTGTATGCCATCGTACTACATGCCGTTTTTAAAAGCCCATTATGCGCACGGGCAAATACTGTCAGTGCGGAGCTGCCCTGCTCAGTTAAGGATATTTGCCCAGGACATGGGGCAGTCCAGGTGTATTTGGCACCGTGTTTAGCAGGTCCTGCTGGGTGGGCTGGCAGACAGGTGGGAATCCCTCTTCCTCCACGTCCAGCACAGCAGGCCATGAGATTGGACCATGCCAGGCTGGGCCGAGGTTACCACCCAGGTTAAAGCAGTCTCAGCTCACTGTAAGTTTGGCTCGCACTAGAGCTCAGCACATGAGGAGGCGATGTCCTCGTGTTGTTATCACTGGTCTGTTAATGAGAGGCCCAAGTAATGTTCCAGGGCCCAGGTTCAAATCCTGCCAGGACAGATAGTAGAATTTAAACTCCATGAAAGGATCTGAAATTAAGACTCTAATGATTCCATTGTAGGAAATACCCATCTGTTTCTTTAATGGAATCTGCCAATCTCACCTGGTCTGGCCTACATGTGACTCCAGACTCTTAGCAATGCGGCTGATGCTTAACTGCCCTCTGGGCAATTAGAGATATATAATTAATGCTGACGTTGCTAACAACGCATTTAGTGAATGAAATTAAAAAACGGTTAATGATCTTCTCCAGTCTGCTAGCCTAAGTGCCACCATCTTCCCTCTGGTAGCTTATACTGTATCACTGCTACTCTACTCAAATCCTACTAAGGCTCTACCATTCACACTATTGCCTCCAATGGCTTCGCCACTCACCCTCACCCATCTCAACACCATTAACCCTGCATGCCCAATGCTCATTTTCTCTGGTCAACTCCCCACCTGCACTGAGAGTCATAGCTGTGCTACCCACTTCCATCTCCCATAATACCTCTCTCTATCTCTCTCTCTCTCTCTCTCTTTCATTCCAAGAGGAAAACAGCCCACAACAGGCCAGAAAGAGTCATGATGCGTGTTGGAATTCATTCACTCAGCCTGAAACTCTCTGACACCAGAACAAACAGAGATAAGTAACAGGAGAAAATCCACCTGCAATGGATTTTCAGCCATTTTGCAAATCTGCCCATGTGCTCCTTGATCAGGAGACCTTTAGACCATAAATTGTAGGAGCAGAAGGAGGCCATTCAGCCCATCGAGTCTGCTCCACCATTCAATGAGATCAAAGCTGATCTGACAATTGTCAACGACTGGTGAAAACTCTGTCTGTCTTCGCCTTGAATACATTGAATGACCCAGCCTCAAAGGCCTTCTGTGGCAAAGAATTCCGCAGATTCACTACCCTCTGACAAAATAAATTCATCCTCATCTCTGTGTTAATTGTGTGACCCCTTCTTCTGAGATTGTGCCCTCTGGCCTTTGACTCCCACAACCTTTCCACATCCACCCTGTCAAGTCTTAGAGTCATAGAGTCATAGAGATGTATAGCATGGAAACAGACCCTTCGGTCCAACCTGTCCATGCCGACCAGATATCCCAACCCAATCTAGTCCCACCTGCCAGCACCCAGCCCATATCCCTCCAAACCCTTCCTATTCATATACCCATCCAAATGCCTCTTAAATGTTGCAATTGTACCAGCCTCCACCACATCCTCTGGCAGCTCATTCCATACACGTACCACCCTCTG
>NC_057734.1:38066521-38075059 GCF_004010195.1 Chiloscyllium plagiosum
TCTCTCCAACCGAACCACTCGATCTGATAAGATTCGCATCCAACAGCATTTATGGCAGATATAATCCACAGTAACCCTTAAACTCTCTTTAAATTCCCACATCTGACAAGAAGTACATCTCACTGGAAAGGCCATTTTTGCTCCTTCACAATCTACAGACCCAGAAAATAACACTGTCTTATTCCTCTGCAAACACTGCCCCAGGTTAAATTAATAGCTATGGCTTATATTTTAAGTTTAATCAAGAGTTTTATCTCCAAAAACATATAATTAAGAAAGAATCCACTGTACCCACTACTGCAGCCTTTCTCTTGGACAAACTTACTTATCTGATTCTGTGCTGTGAACTTCGCCCAACAGTTCCTCCAAGATTAGTTGTGAAGTCTTCTATGAATCTTCTATCTATCAACAAGGTCACCCATCAGTCCTCTACATTCAATGGAATGCAGACCCAATCTACTCAACCCCTCATACGCCAGCGCCCTCCCCCCGTCCCCCACCCCCAATACCTAATATCAACGGAATGAACCTTCCCTGGACTGCCTCAAATGCCAGTATATCTTTCCTTATATAAGGGGCCGAAAGCTGCTCACAGTTTCCAGTTATGATCTTATGTGTACCATGTAGAGTTTGAGCAAGATCTCCCTAATTTGTATTCTATGCCCTTTGGAATAGAGGGCAACTTTCCTTTTGGCTTTCCTATTACCTGCTGAACTTGGATGCTTGCACTTTGTCATTTATAGAAGTTGAGATCACCCTAACAGCATAACTGAATTCTTTGGTGGCTAAGTAATCACATTTATAAACCCACTTCCTTTCACCCTTAAGCATGTTGAGCTCAAATATCAGTTGATAACAACATAACATAAAATCCTTCAACGCCATTCAGTTTTTCCCTGAATTGGTTTAAACAACCTCTTTAGACATATTGTGGCCCATCTCTGGAGTAGGTGGATCTTGAACCTCGGCATTCTGACCCAGAGGTAGGGGCACTATCAGTGTGTCACATGACCCCGTTCATAATTTTCTATTCAATCTTATCATGTTGAGTGCTTCCTGCAAAATGAACAGTAATTATCCAAATTCCATTGAAAAGGCAATGGTGTTCTGGCATCATTTTAGTGTATATCTGTAGTGGCTCAGAGAATTGTACAGCATGGAAACAGACAGTTCGGCCCAACTCGTTCATGCTTAACTTAACCAGTCTCATTTACCTGCATTATGTCCATATCCCTCTAAACCTTTCCTGTTCATGTACATGTAAAAGAATATCCTTCAGTGTCATGTGTACTCCAGTACAGAAGTACAGTGAAAAGTTTTTACAATGGCTGCCTTCTAATGGCACCATCTTAGGAACAAGTATCTAGATACAAATCTTGGATACAAAAGAGGAATAAAAGGAAAAGTGGGAACATTACTTACAGTGTCTAAAAAATAAGTTAGAAGTAAGATAATTAGAATATAGTTAAAGAATTGACATAACAGTGCGGTAAAGAATTTCAAATAGCAGCAGCTCAGCACCTGGTCTGACTACCTGCGCCAGACCCCAGTCCAACAACTGTCCTGCTCCACTCCAAACTCTAGTCCGCTCTGCACTGGCACCCAGCTGCACCAAGGGAAATTCCACTGCTCCAGGACTCACTTCCCCTCGCGCTGCTCCGGGACTCACTTCCCCTTGCGCTGCTCTGGGACTCACTTCCCCTCACGCTGCTCTGGGACTCACTTCCCCTCGCGTTGTTCCAGGACTTGCTTCCCCTTGTGCAGCTCAGGGATTGCTAATAACAAAAATAAAGAAAAGAAAGGAAAAGGACAGGTGGAGCTCCGGGCAGAGTGTCCTACTCTGCTGCCATCTTGCTGGATGTCTATACAAATGCTTTTTAAATATTGTGGCTGCACCTGCCTGTACCACGTCTTCTGGCAGCCTACTCCATACACACACCACCCACTTTATGAAAATGTTTCCCCTCAGGTCCCTTTTAAATCTTTCCCCTCTCACCTTAAATCAATGCCCTCTGGTTTTGGACTCTCCAACTCTGGGAAAAAGAGCCTTGGCCATTCACCTAACCTATGCCCCGAATGATTTTATAAACCTCTATAAGGTCACCCCTCAGCATTCCACGCTCCAGGGTTAGAAGTCCCAGCATATTCAGTTCCTCCTTATCACTAAGATTTTCTAGGTCATTTAAGGAAACGCACAATAGCCAATCACCTGATTTGGGACTGGACAGACCTGTAGGCTGGACTGAGTAAAGACAGCATGCTTTCTTCCAGAATGGTATCACAAGATTTGTTTTGCCTGGCTCTGAGGAAAATAAATTGAGCTGTTGATTTTAAGCAGTGAAAGATCACATTCCACATCAAAATGCATGCAATTTACATGTAAAAAAAGCCTTTGAGCCACTTTTATATCTTAGAGGGACAGCATAATGATAGTATTCAGTTGCTTTAGATTGACATTTTAAGACATTCTTTCAGATGGAAAATACTGCACTCTCTCCTCATCTGGTACTTTTCTTTTCCAAAGCGAGAGGCTAGACAATGCAACAGACAGCATCCAAGAGATAAAAGGAGTAAGTCTCAATTTGCATTCACTATAAGCTTTTATGAGGCTCATTGAACACAGGTTGCAATGTTTATAAAGCAGCCAAAGGTGAAAGTTACAAAATAACAGTGTTATTAAATATCATTCAAGGTAACTCTATCAAATCAGTTTTTTGTTTCTTCTAGAAAGATACCATAAATACAGGAAAAAGTAAACCAGCTATAAAGCTGAGTCATAAATATTTCATAAATTTGTTAATGACTATCCTAATGGCTTCGGATGTTTAGAAATATCAAGGTAAACAATTGAGCATAGTTAATTAGGTTCTGTTCAAGGAGAGGGAAGTGCAATATTTTTAGGGGGAAGTCTGGATGAAGCAGTTAAGAGTGGGCGGCACGGTGGCACAGTGGGTGGCACGGTGGCACAGTGGTTAGCACTGCTGCCTCACAGCGCCAGAGACCCGGGTTCAATTCTCGACTCAGGCGACTGACTGTGTGGAGTTTGCACGTTCTCCCTGTGTCTGCGTGGGTTTGCTCTGGTTTCCTCCAAAGATGTGCAGGTCAGGTGAATTGGCCATGCTAAATTGCCCATAGTGTTAGGTAAGGGGTAAATGTAGGGGAATGGGTGGGTTGCGCTTCGGCGGGTCGGTGTGGACTTGTTGGGCTGAAGGGGCTGTTTCCACACTGTAAGTAATCTAATCTAAGTAATATATTATACAATAGACGATGGTGCATCTTCTAACAGAAATGTTAACAGCTCACAAGGAAATTGATCCGTCCATTGTGTGCATGCTAAACTTAAATGACTTCTGGTCCCTTTTCAGAATCCAGCCCTTGGTCCAGAGCCCTCTAGACACCTCAAGTACAAATGTAAGCATTTTCAAAATACACTCAGGTTTTCTGCCTTGACCACCATTCAGGCTGTGAGTTTGAACCAACTATGACCCTCTAGATGAAACCATTACTCCTCATTTTTCCACCTATTCCTTCGAACAATTACTTTAAACCTGTGCCTCCTGGCTTTTGGCCTCTTTGGTCCTTTCTATCCACTCTATCCAGGCTCCTCATAATTTAATATATCTTCGTTAAATCTCACCACAGCCCCTTCTATTCCAAGGAAAGCACATCCAGCTTATCTAATCTTTCTCTCAGAATAAATATTCTCCATCGCTGGCAAAATTCTCATTAATTTATTCAGGGCTGCCTATAGTGTGATCACAGCTCTTCTGCAATGCGATGTCTAAAAGCTATTGTAAGTCCTTGCGATGGGAGTATTGTCAGTGTATTCTAAGACAGTGCAGAGGCGATGAAGGATCGGCTAAAATAAGACGGTGTGTGATATGTTGGGGGTCAGTGTCACCCAGTGTTGTAGCTAGTGTCCATCGGATCTGTTCACAATGGCACTCATTACGTACAATGTTTCGTCCTGCATCAGTTTGAATTTCTCAAGTATTGTTGCAGCTCCACTCATCTGGGCAAGTGAAGGTAATCCGTCCCTCTCTTGAAATGTGGCCTGCAGATTTAGGGAATGATTTAGGGGGTCAGTACGTGAGCTATCCAGCACTGAGTACTTGATAATTAACGTGCCCTTGTTGCAAAAGCATTGATGTAGCTGGTCCAGTTACAGATCTTGCTCATTTTTTTTTTGACAGCATGTTGGCATCACTGGCAAAGTTAGCAGCTATTGTTCCTCCCAAATTGCTTTTGGGAAGTTGTTGACGAACCACATTCTTGAACTCCCTTCCTTTCCTCATTGAAGCACAGTCATCTGACACACATTCCCTTTCACATCATTTCATAGAACATCACTTGCCTGTACACCCTCTGGGGTGGTAGTGATCTTCCTCTGCAAGTGCAAATAATGCCAGACTCTCCTTTGCATTGTGTCATTCAATTATAGTATAAGGAGTACTGTTACAGTACGCAAAGGTGCCATGGGTGAACTTATATTAGATTAGATTACCTACAGTGTGGAAACAGGCCCTTCGGCCCAACAGGTCCACACCGATCCTCTGAGAACCCCACCCCCCTTTACTTACCTCTGACTAATCCACCTAGCACTATGGGCAATTTAGCATGGCCAATTCACCTAACCTGTACATCTTTGAACTGTGGGAGGAAACCAGAGGAAACCATGCAGGAATGGGGAGAATGTGCAAATTCCACACAGACAGTTGCCCGAGGCGGGAATAGAACCTGGGTCTCTGGAGCTATGAGGCAGCAGTGCTAACCACTGTGCTGCCGTGCCGCCCCACTTAAAATTTGTCGAAGATTTCACAATAGATTCTGGAATACCTGTTCAAGTTTTCTCTATGACTCAATGACACTATGTTAGCTCACATCGGTTTACAAGTGGCTTGCATATGCTATTTTTAACATGTTGCACTTTTGCAAAGCATGCTAAAATCCATTTACATAAACAGACTTGTAACAGTGAATTATAAAATGTTGCAGACTCACTTGTCACATATATCACTTTTGCAAAAACCTCGAAGGATAAATATTATCTTAAAGGGACTTTTAAAACTTAAATATACCAAACTACATGAGGCATTTTAACTTGCAGGAAATGTTGAAAAAAGCAATTCCTTCATCATTAAATATTCAGCAGAGTTATGGATCATTGGAACAATGGTTAGGTTTCAAAACAAAACCACCCACCTTCACACATTCTCTGAGGTAGCATCTGCCTCGCCTTGCTGGTGTAAGAAAACGTCTAAGAAACTGTCATTTTCCTCATAGCGTGCAACTGAAGTCTTTGCTGTTATATTCTGATAAATTGGTGCTGTTATAAAAATTATACACATTCAGGCACTTAAAGAAGCATTTGGGCGGCACGGTGGCTCAGTGGTTAGGACTGTTGCCTCACAGCGCCAGAGACCTGGGTTCAATTCCCACCTCAGGCGACTGACTGTGTGGAGTTTGCACATTCTTCCCATGTCTGTGTGGGTTTCCTCCCACAGTCCAAAAATATGCAAGTTAGGTGAATTGGCCAGGCTAAATTGCCCATAGTGTTAGCTGAAGGGGTAAATGTAGGGGAATGGGTCTGGGTGGGTTGCACTTCGGCGGGTTGGTGTGGACTTGTTGGGCCGAAGGGCTGTTTCCACACACTAAATAATCTAATCTAATTATCAGAAATTCAAAAGTCATGAATGATCTTCTGAACATGTTTACGTGTCAGGACTTAAATGGGATCTTGATGCGGAACTTCAATCTATGCTGTTGGCCCAAGGATCTGTGACACAGTTTGAGCTAATATTTTCTTTCAGGTTACCAACAAATTACAGGCCAGCTCACTGCCAGTAAGACAAAAAGTTAAAGCTCTCCACCATATGTCCAGGTTTATTAGCCTAGTAGAATCATCTCTAGTTTATGGTACCCCTTGTCTTGTGATGAAATCCTCTCATGCCCACTCCAAAGAAGTTAATCCTGGTGTTATGAAGTTGAAGGCATGTCCTCTACCTTTAAGAGAGAGTGAATGCTGCTCTCCACTAAGAGTCATAGAGTCATAGAGATGTACAACATGGAAACAGACCCTTAGAGTGTACTGGAAAATTGAAAATATGTAACATTTGGCTGTGAAATAGTTACCTGAGTTGGTTGCTGTTTTGACAACAATTCGACTTTAACCAATCAGTTTAAATTATGCCCCAGGATACTAAAACCCAATCAATTTTGAATTTATTGTTTTGCCAACATCGAATAAATGAGATGATCCAATGATGGGGATATAAAAAAGGCTGGCATTTTGCCATCGAGAGAGAGGCCCAAGACATTGAAACACTCTCTATCAAAGGGACCTTTTCATATGAAACATCTTTTTTTGCAGTAAAAGAAAAAAGACAACCCAGGGAGATCTTTAGCTGGAAGAAGGAAGACACCAAAGACGGCAACCACTGTATGGTTTTGAAATTAAATTGATGTAATTTTAGTAAGTGTTTTGTGGAACAGTATATTGTTATAAAGTTGGAGGCAGGTAATAAGCAGTTAAGAGAAAGGGGGGCTTCGAGTTGTGAATAATTGTTGTTTTATGTTCACTTTTAGAGTTAAATAATAAATTGATATTATTTTTTTTAAGTAGTAGAATTTGAGAGTTCTCTGTCACTCACACTTTAACAGATTATGAGGTGAGCTGAGCTTTTCTGGGTGTTTAATTTAATTAACAGAAGGGTTCACTTCTGTGTCGTAACACTGGGAGATTCAGTGATAGTAGTGGTCAAGTAGTAAATCGCTCATCAAGGATTGACTAACTCTATGTGTAAGTTTATCTGAAATAGTAGAACACATTTCAAATCATTAAGCAGGCATTGATTACTGTGTGTGCAACTGATTACTGTGTGTGCAACTTGCACACCTACAGCAGATTCATTGAGAGACAGTCACAATGTTGTATATGCATAATACATGGCTTCCTTAAAGGTAAACATCCTTAAAGGCAGAGTACACACATACAATCAGTTCTGCTATAATGCGATAGTTCTATTTTTGTGCAATCCCATGTTATCAGAAAATCACATAATAGCAGCACCATTTAAACTAATGGGGCTGGAATTGCATTATAACCAATTCATACTTTAAAACTTTGTGTTATAGAAACAGTGTCCCCGATTCGTCAATCGTGTTAAAGCAAATTCATGTTAATGAAATGTGTGTTATAGCAGAATGACCTATACAACATTGCTAAAGATTGGGAAACTTTCTGGGCTTTATCTTGCTTCAGATGATCATTACGTCACACTTACATGCTACAAGTGTTATCTACCTTCAGGATTTGGCCAACTTGACCAATGTGCTACCATTAAGATACACTGAGATAGACTTTGAAGACTTGAAAACTTCTTCCCTAAGTGTTTACTCCAAGAGTTGTTAAAAGTGAAGGAACCTAGACTTTACACTTAAGGTGTTGGAGGAATATGGGCTTTTGAAGGTATTTTGAGGGATTAGACATTGCAAGATTTAGATAATGCTATGTATTTCTCTAAAACCTTTCTTTGAGCACAAATAAAATTACATTTTCTGCTGCCCCAAGAATCTGGGTGCACCTGTAGTTGCAATGGTGTTGCAAAAACACAATTACTATCACGAGGATGAAACAAGGGAACTCAGTGTTGCCTTGGTTTAATTTTGTTTTGCATGTTGGTATACACAACTTACATAACTGTTGAAATGTAATCAATAATAAATGCCTTTCACTGATTTTCTTGCACTAAAACTTTGAGATGGTTAGAACACTCATTATTGTTAAGGAATACTCATTATTATCAAAATATCTTCTGCATTATCGTCGCCATGAAATCATATTTTGAGTGCGAGCAGCAGCAGAGTGTAAAGGAACCCGGAAGGCTACAGCTAAGGTGAGACAGGTTGTTTTAAAATTACTTACCGGTAGCGGGCAGCGGTGTTTTTTTTTTCTCTTCACAGAAAGAGCAGGAGCAGCAGGGGGAAGTGACGGAGACCAGAGGGGCAGCCGGGTAGGTTGAGCAGCAGGGGGAAGTGACGGAGACCAGAGGGGCAGCCGGGTAGGTTTTTTCCCTATAAAAGCGCGCAAGAGAGGAACCCGAGGCACTACAGAGGTAGTGCCTCTCACCCGCCTTCCTCCTCTAACCTAATAATAACACCCGTTGTGGTAAGTAGGTAAGTGCTGCATTTTGCTTGTTCTATTCTTTAGACCCAGTTTTTTTTTACAAAAGTTACTTTTAGAGGGATGGCAGTGAAGGCAGTGCAATGTTCCTCTTGCAACATGTTTGAGGTGAGGGATGCCATGGTCGTCCCTGCTGATTACACTTGCAGGAAGTGCACCCATCTCCAGCTCCTCCAAGACCATGTTAGGGAACTGGAGCTGGAGTTGGATGAACCTAGGATCATTCGGGAGGCAAAAGGGGTCATAGATCGGAGCTTTAGGGAAGTAGTAACTACAAAGATCGCAGACAGATGGGTGACAGTGAGGGGGACTGGGAGGAAGCAGCCAGTGCAGGGAACCCCTGCGGCCGTTCCCCT
>NC_057734.1:38078458-38084811 GCF_004010195.1 Chiloscyllium plagiosum
TGGAATGCTCTGCCAGTAGCAGTGGTGGACTCTCCTTCATTATGGGCATTTAAACGTGCATTGGATAGGCATATGGAGGATAGTGGGCTAGTGTAGGTTAGGTGGGCTTGGATTGGCGCAACATCGAGGGCCAAAGGGCCTGTACTGCGCTGTATTCTTCTATGTTCTATAAACAAAGGACATAAAACATTTGTGCTCAAGTTGATAAAGGAATCCCAAGATCTGGAGGTGGAAGGCGCAACATCGAGGGCCAAAGGGCCTGTACTGCGCTGTATTCTTCTATGTTCTATAAACAAAGGACATAAAACATTTGTGCTCAAGTTGATAAAGGAATCCCAAGATCTGGAGGTGGAACTAACCAGATTTGTGATTATGTAGAATATCGGGTATGGTAGTTACTTAATGTATGACTATTTCTGTGATTCAGGTTTAAGGGATATATCCTCATGAGTTTGGATAATTCTCATTGGTGAAGACTGGGAGAAGATCTCAAGAGACACCTAAGAATGATCAGAAACCTGAGATGAGGGATGCTCGGAAATCTTTAGGAAAAATGGAGAGTTCATCTTGAAAATGTACCAGAAGCAAGGGACTAGGCATGCAAACCATACAGTTACAACTTTGGCCCAGGGCAGAAGACTTGAGAAATATAAATCTCACTCCCATACATAAACTACTACTCTGAAACCATAAAATATTATGCCTTTGTACTCAAAAGTTAAATCACTGTCATCAATATAAGTAAGTCATTGGCAACTAAAGTCCAAAGAGGAATATGAGGCAAAGAGGTCCTCCTTGCTTGGTTTTAAAACATGAGACCTCCCGGAGTCTGAAGTCAATATTGAGGACTCCCAAGGTTATGTCTAGTTGCAACATGAGATATTTATGGACCAACAACGACACTGGTAGATAGATATGATGTGGAGACGCCTGTGTTGGACTAGGCCAGACAAAGCTAGGTAAAGAAAGAGATTCCCTCTGTTCAGCCAAATAAAATACCTTTGTCCAATCACAGAAGATTACCCTTACCATACATGACAGTTTTCCATTTTCATTAAAGTAATTCTGTGAATTCGACAACGGATGCCAATTTTGACAAATTAGCAATGGGTTTATATTTTGGTCCATATCCACCAGGAACTAGACTAAGGATACTCATACGTCAATAGATAGTGAATATTAATTCAATTTTATTATTTATTTTCTCCTCATTTAGGTTGGGAAGATAGGAAGGTTTCCTTGTCCCGAATTTTCATAATTTAATCCAAATCTCATAGAGTCATAGAGTCACAAGCAGGGAAACAGACCCTTCGGTCCAACTCATCCAGATATCCTAACCAAATCTCATCCCATATGCCAGCATTTGGCCTGTATCCCTCTAAACCCTTCCTTTTCTTGTACCCATCCAGTTGCCTTTTAAATGTTACAATTGCACCAGCCTCCACCACTTCCTGTGACAGCTCATTCCATACACACAACACCATCTGCGTGAAAAAATTTTCCCTTAGGTCCCGTTTAAATATTTCCCTTCTCACCTTAAACCTATGCCCTCTAGTCCCACTGGAGCTCCTCTGCTCCACCCATTTTCTCTTTTAAAGTCACAGTACGGAAACAGACCCTTCGGTCCAACCTGTCCATGCTGACCAGACATCCCAACCCAATCTAGTCCCACCTGCCAGCATCTGGCCCATATCCGTCGAAACCTTTCCTATTCATATACCCATCCAGATGTCTTTTAAATGTTGCAATTGTACCAGCCTCCACCACTTCCTCTGGCAGCTCATTCCATACACATACCACCCTCTGCATGAAAAAGTTGCCCCTTAGGTCTCTTTTATATCTTTCCCCTCTCACCCTAAACCTATGCCCTCTAGTTCTGGACTCCCCCACCCCAGGGAAAAGACTTTGTTTATTTATCCTTTTTGTGCCCCTCATGATTTTATAAACCTCTATAAGGTCACACCTCAGCCTCCGATGCTCCAGGGTAAACAGCCCCAGCCTATTCAAACTCTCCCTGTAGCTCAAATCCTCCAAACCTGGCAAAATCCTTGTAAATCTTTTCTGAACCCTTTCAAGTTTCACAACTTCTTTCCTAGGAAGGAGACCAGAATTACACGCAATATTCCAACAGTGGCCTAACCAATGTCCTGTAGAGCTGCAAGATGACCTCCCAACTCCTGTACTCAATACTCTGACCAATAAAGGAAAGCATACCAAACACCTTCTTCACTATCCTATCTACCTGCGACTCCACTTTCAAGGAGCGATGAACCTCCACTTCAAGGTGTCTTTATTCAGCAACACTCCCTAGGACTTTACCATTAAGTGTATATGCCCTGCTAAGATTTGCTTTCCCAAAATGCAGCACCTCGCATTTATCTAAATTAAACTCTATGTGCCACTCCTCAGCCCATTGGCTCATCTGATCAAGGTCCCGTTGTAACCTAAGATAACCTTCTTCACTGTCCACTACACCTCCAATTTTGGTGTTATCTGCAAACTTACTAACTGTACTTCTTATGTTCGTATCCAAATCATTTATATAAATGATGAAAAGTAGTGGACCCAGGACCTATCCTTGTGGCACTCCACTGGTCACAGGCCTTCAGTCTGAAAAACAACCCTCCACCACCACCCTCTGTCTTCTACTTTGAGCCAGTTCTGTATCCAAATGGCTAGTTCTCCCTGTATTCCATGAGATCTAACCTTGCTAACCAATCTCCCATGGAGAACCTTGTCGAATGCCTTACTGAAGTCCATATAGATTACATCTACTGCTCTGCCCTCATCAATCCTCTTTGTTACTTCTTCAAAAAACTCAATCAAGTTTGTGAGACATGATTTCCCATGCACAAAGCCATGTTGACTATCCCTAATCAGTCCTTGCCTTTCCAAATACATCCTGTCTGTCAGGATTCCCTCCAACAATTTGGCCACCACTGACGTCAGGCTCACTTCCCTGGCTTGTCCTTACAACCTTTCTTAAAATGCAAATTTTTAAAAACATTTTATTTTTTAAACTCATCAAGAGGCTAACACAGGGAAGCAAGTCCCAGAGGTGAGACCCAGACTGGAGGTGAGGCATTGAGTGTTGAAGCCCGGCATGGTCTGGAGACCCTTGGCCCAGTGGCTGGAAGATAGTAGTGGCATGGGCTTGGTGTAAAGGACTGTAATTTGAGTACTTTCTAAAAACTTTTCATTCTTATGGTAGAGTTTTATTTATTATTCTTTCAAATCTGTACCAAATACTTAAGTATCTGTACCTGGGTACCTTATACCTAAGATGGTGCCATAATTGGCAATATTGCAAACCCTTCACTATATTCATTTGAGTGCACGTGACAATAAAGCTAATTCAATTCGCTATCCTGGGAAAAAGACCTTGGCTATTTATCCTAGCCATGCCCCTCATAATTTTATAAACTTCTATAAGGTCACTCCTCAGCCTCCAATGCTGTATGGAAAATAGCCCTAGCCTATTCAGCCTCTTCCTCTGATTGAAGTTCAGTCAAAGATGTCTTATTCTCACTGAGTTACTCTGTGACAAGTATTCACGGCACAACTGGGGCCCAAGACAATGGATAATTCAGATATCCACATCACCATGCACTGTTTTCACAGTCTACTGTATCAGTTCACCATCTTGCAGGTCACAACTGGCTTCATACGTCCTGCGTCCTTTATGTCAGTGTACCATACAATTTTGCAATGTCAAAGCAATGTATATATACTGCTGTGCAACAACATGCACAATATTACCTTTCCAAAGGGAAACTAATGAATTGCGCACAAGAAAGATGGTTTCTTTGTTTTAAAGCAAAATATTACAAAAACTGGAACTCTGAAACCAATACAGAGACTGCCAGAGAAACTCAGGATGTTTGGCAGCAGAGAAAGAGGGTTCTTGTTCGAGTCCACAAGAAGAGTCATATTGGACTTGAAACGTTAACTCTCTTTCTCTCTTTACAGATGCTGCCAGATCTGCCAGGTTTCTCTGTTTGGTTACTTTGCATTTTTGATCAGCAGATTGTATTCTGTTCAAGTAAATCGTGACAGTGAGCAATTGAGTTCCTACATTTATATAGCATAATATCCTGCTATGGTAGTCACGGCAATTAGAAGGGGGCATGATTTGAAAACCTTAAGGTAGGCATGGATCATATTTTCCCCTCAACCATTATACAGACTAGAAAAAATGGCAGTAATTTTGTTTTTCCTTCCACTTTTACAAATTTTCATATTATGATTCAATTACAGAGTTTGCTGTGGTTAAGTGTAAATGATTTATCACAAAACTCAGGTAAATCTTTCAGCACAAAGATCATTGTGTATCGTGGACAATCAATGCCCACACATTTGCCTCTGCAATCTCTAAATAAAGAACCAACAAAATGGAATCCAGTCATCCATAAAATGAACAGCGTATAATTACATAACTAAATTACAGGCGATCTAACCTTAGGCTTTAAACTACAATTATAAATCATAAAAACCTTTGCACTTTCAGGGTCTCTGAATTTCTTGAGTACATTGTTGCCTTGTAACCACATTCAGGTATCTGTTATTTTCTACAACATACTGAAAGTAGATATATTTATTATAGTTTCAGTACAAAATGTTCCAAAAGTTGGCTGTTTATTATGTAAATCAAATGTTTAAGACACTTTTAAATAATATGATCAGTTAGTGCAAATATCTCATGGGATTTCTCAAATATTTTCATTGCTTTACTTATATAAAAATGCAAATGATTCCTGATTTTGTCAAAACATTCTTGTTCAATTGTCTACATTAGTGCTGATTCTTTTTCACTAACGTTATTAAAATGATATCTTGCCTAAGCTAATTAGCAGCCTTTTAATTATAACATTCCTTAACAAGTTTGCCTGTTGTCTTTTCTCCACAATTTCTTATTTCATTTGAGTCACTTCCTGGTCTTATTCTTGCAGTACCACTTTCTCTTGCTCTGCCTCCTCTTTATCTGGCTCCACCTCTTGCGCTGTATCCTTGCCCTGTTCCTCTAGAAGCTCCGTGTCTTCCTCCAGCTCCTTCCCTTGGTCTGTCTCCTCCTCTATCACCTTCTCCGTCTCCACTTCCCTCTCAGCTGCAGATTTGTCCTCTGTATTTACAGGAGCTGTTACTTCCACAGGAACTTGGACAGCAGGATTGGGCAGTGGAGCTTCCACAATTAGGATCCCATCCGAAGTCAAAGATGAGGTCACAGACAGGGTGTCCACTTCAGAAGGAAGCCTGCATCACAATAGAAAATGGGAGAAAAATCAGGATGAATTTAATTTAATGGAAAATGTAATAAATGTGCTGTGTAAGCTAAAAGCATTGCATGAATTCTGTAACATGATGCTTCCTCAAGATTGGTGTTTACACCAACCACAACATATTCATGTATATTGCAGGACTCTGTTTCTTTATGATATCTACAATGATTACAATTGGTATCTAAGATATCTACAATTGGTATGTGAGGTACTCAGTCCACTGGCATTACTTCCATAGATGGTACTTTATGAGTATTTTCAATGTGAAGGGTTAACTCTAACACCATCCATGAATATAATGAGAATTTATTAACCTGTAAAAGTGCAATTAACCTAGATTTAAACAGGATGTTCATAATGATTCCTTTTTTTCCTGCTTTTATTTTCTCAGTAACAGCATTTCTATTGTTTGAAAGAAAAGATGGAACATATTATTTTAAAAATCAACATTGTGCATGTATCCCAGTAATTACATTTATCTACTGAATTGACTTTTTAATGTCACTGTATCACCCAGAAGATTACATTTGGACTAATTTTTAACCAAAAGTTATAACTCTGAATTTAGATTGCACTATCCAGGCATGTACAATGCCACTAATTTCTCATCTTTACACTAACCCCTATTTCTCTGCTGTCCCCTCCAATCCTCCTTCTTTTACCTCCCTTTCTCTCTGCAAGGTTTGTGAAGGTTTGTAGCTCAGGTTGAGGTTTAGGGTGTAGGTTTGCTCGCTGAGCTGTAGGTTTGATATCCAGACGTTTCATTACCTGGCTAGGTAACACCATCAGTGGCGACCTCCAAGTGAAGCGAAGTTGTTGTCTCCTGCTTTTTATTTATATCTTTCTCCTGGATGCGGTTCCTGGGGTTTGTGGTGATGTCATTTCCTGTTCGTTTTCTGAGGGGTTGATAGATGGCATCGAGATCTATGCATTTGTTTATGGCGTTGTGGTTGGAGTGCCAGGCCTCTAGGAATTCTCTGGCATATCTTTGCTTAGCCTGTCCCAGTCGAAATGGTGGATTTTTTCATCCGTGTGTAGGGCTACGAGGGAGAGAGGGTCGTGTCTTTTTGTGGCTAG
>NC_057734.1:38085031-38100231 GCF_004010195.1 Chiloscyllium plagiosum
TGGTTTGTTCTTGAGGAATCTGCGGACTGTATTATTTGAGTATCCGTTCTTCTTGAATACGTTGTGTAGGTGGTTCTCCTCTATTTTCCGAAGTTTGTCTATGCTGCAGTGTGTGGTGGATCATTGGAATAGTGTTCTGATACAGCTTTGTTTGTGTGTGTTGGGATGGTTGCTGGTGTAGTTAAGTATTTGGTTAGTGTTTGTCGGTTTTCTGTATACGCAGGTTTGTAGTTCTCCGTTGTCCTTTCTTTCAACTGTGACGTCCAGGAATGCGAGTTTGTTGTCGGTTTCTTCCTCCTTGGTGAACTTTATGCCTGTGAGGGTGTTGTTGATGATGTTAAATGTCTCTTCTATCTTGTTTCGTTTTGTGATGACAAAGGTGTCATCCATGTAGCAAACCCTGATTTTTGGTTTGATGGTTGGTAGGGCTGTTTGTTCTAGCCTTTGCATTACCGCTTCTGCTATGAATCCTGATAGTGGAGATCCCATGGGTGTGCCGTTGGTTTGTTTGTAGACTATGTTGTTGAAAGTGAAGTGGGTGGTGAGGCACAGGTCCACTAGCTTCATGATGTTTTTGTTAGTAATGTGATTGATGGTGGTTGGTGTGTGTGTGATGGTCTCTTCTAAAAGTGTGGTAAGTGTTTCCTTTGCCAGGTCGATGTTGATGGAGGTGAATAGTGCTGTTACTTCGAATGAGATCATTGCTTCGTCTTCCTAAGTAAAGACATGCTAGAGAATTCCTAGAGGCCTGGCACTCCTACCACAACGCCATAAACAAATGCATAGATCTAGATGCCATCTATCAACCCCTCAGAAAACGAACAAGAAATGACATCACCACATACCCCTGGAACCCCATCCAGGAGAAAGATATAAATAGAAAGCAGGAGACAACAGCTTCGCTTCACTTGGAGGTCGCCACTGATGATGTTACCTAGCCAGGTAATGAAACGTCTGGATATCAAATCTACAGCTCAGCGAGCAAACCTACACCCTAAATCCCTTTCTCTCTCCCATGCCTTCCAATTGTTCCTCCTTCCTTTACCTCGATTCTTACTTTCAAGCCCTCTTCTGCCTATCTAACTTTCCTCATGTTTATTTTGTGACTATGTTGCAATTCTCTTCAGTTGCTTGAATTGAAAAGTGCCTTGGTCCTCTGCACTCCACCATGAAAGAATATCCAGTTCTTTTTGTTAATTATTCAATGAATCTTGAAATAATTGTACACATATAACTACACACTCACACCTCCTTTCTGTTTCTCTCCCATGTATTGTATAGCAAGAGTGTTGTTTCAGGAAATGGTTTGGAAATGGTTAATGCATTAAGTTCTACACAATCTGATGATATCATAAAGACTTGGGTGGGGAAAGGCAGAATAGCTTTCAGATCTCAAAGAGGAAGACCTACTTAGCCTTTAGGTTTCCTCATCACCTTTATAAGAATATTTGGCATACTAATGTAACTTGTACCATATTGCTACCATGCAATACTCTACATCTTGTTAAAAACAAGAGCCAGTTTCCATTAAGACTCTGTCGTGGTTTGCCTCTGACACCGCAAACCAAGTAGCCTTAGACCAAGTCAAGGCAAGCTCTTGATGGCAGCAAACTCCCCTGACCACATGCTGTTAATGGTTGGCGTCACATTACATACAATAGTTATTATCTGCTGATGCTTCATTTTGTTTTCTGGACAGCTTTGTTTATGTCAGTGATGGTTATCTTCCACTCTCAGGGGCAGGATGGGGAGGTTGGTCCCAAGTCTGCCTCAGCTAGAATGGGAACAAACCTGTACCCCAGGGAGTAAAAGTTTGACTTTACAATTACTGTAATAATACCTACTAGACTTGTGCATAAGGAGCTCTGACAGAGTGGCAGATCAGATCACATGGAACTGGGTTTGCAGGCTCCGAGACGTTCTCTTATCAGGCCTGGTGTAGAATTACATTAAATAAAGCCTGTTGAAGTTCTCTCACATAATGAAGATTTATATTACTACATACTATTACTGTTATTCTGTCATTTAACCAACTGAATTATCTGGCCCCCATTCTCACATATACCTATGTCATTTTCGTTTTGTTGCCAGTTTGTGTGAAATATAAATTGTGACTTTACCAAAAGACTGGCTAATTTCTCTCTTGGCAATCATACTTATTTCTTTCTCTTTTCCTATCTGTTTCTATTATATCATGGTAATCATCTTATTAAACACTACATTCAAGTTAAGTACCAAGACAGTGGTTTGATTAATGAGGAGAACATACTCACATGTACTTTCTGGTAAAACTTCTCGAAATAAACCCATGTTGATCTTGTTTTTCCTTGTGGTTTCCTGAAAACAACAGCATTTTCATTAATCAATTTGTTCCAGTTTACTGCCATATTATGAAGTCATGATGTCCAAAATAATTATATACCATAATCACTTATGTGTATCATCACAATGGCCTTTTCTACTTTTGCACTTTCTTATCTTTCTTTGTAAGTTCAATGGAATAATACTTATTGATTAGCAATTTAGCTAAATCAGCTCAGAAATATCCTGCTTAAGATGCTACTTCACAACATCCATCTGTATACAAAGACAGTTTATAAAAATGTGCTTCCTGGTTGAAAATGTACATGGGATAAACATGGGAAAAAACCCAACTGTTTTGTCACCCAGTGTAAAATGACTTGGCTGCACTCAATGTCTGGGCCACTGCCCACAGCTTAGCTGTTTGGGTGTGGTGCTAGAAGGCAGCCAGTATCATGGAGTAATAATTCAACATGAGGAAACTCTTTCAAAATATCAGGGAAGAAAATTGAGCACAAAACAGAATTGAGACTCAGTAACTTCAAAATGTTGTAAGATGCACATACATGTCCATGTTGTGATTTTAATGGGACAATGTTTAATTTAGCTTTTTAGAACTTATCTGTCAGTCCTTGTCACTTCCCATCCTGAATTTTCAGAGTTGATTGCAGAATTGAGCAACATTTTCACACAAAAAAAATCAAAAACCATGATTTCAGGTGAATCTTCCAATATTCTACTTATATCAAGACCTGTTAATGGGGAAGCAATGAAATGAAAGTAAAACTTGTGACTTCCTTTATCGTTTTTATGGTCTTCATATTTTTCTTTAGACATTCTACGAATTAAGAAATAATCAAATACTGAGATCCTTTTTAACTGAAACCTTTAGATGAATGGCCAAGCCCTACAGAAAGAATGGGGGCAAGGAAACAGTGGCATCTATTGTGAATTTAAAAGGCCTGCATGTTCTATGAAGATGGAAAGACCAAGTCATTGATCTATATATACTTGAAGTCCTGGAAATGAAAGAGTTAAAGGAGGATATGTCTTGACTTTAATATATTATATTCCATCAAGCAAGAGAAACATTGAATGGCAAAGATTGGTTTCCATAATTCTCAGATACTTATATTTTCTCTCACTCCTTCCATCTCCCTATACTACAGCAGAATACAACATGCAAAATGAGAAAGAGGATGCAGAAGAATCTCAGGCTGCCAACACTATAGGCTTGTAATGGTTTTACTAGGAGGATAAGGATTGACCCAACGATTCACTCAAAATGCTTGCCTCCCGCTGTACAAATTCTTAGTTTCAGCATTAATCTTCAAGCCCACCCCTCCCTTCCTCTAACAAGACTAAGGTTGGTAGATAGTGATATGGGACTTGTGTACTGCTTGATTCTGTATATTGACACGTTGAATTCTTTCACAAACCTGTCAGAATTTTGGTCCAGAATTTCATTCTGAAGGTAGGTAATGGGAATCAGCGAAATTCTTCGGTCAACTAGTTCTCGCAGTGCACATTTCCCATATCTCATTCCTGTTCCCTCATACCATCTGCCCCTTCGTCATTTGTGCTGCCTCTGCTAGGCTGTGCCTTCATCCACATTGTTCCTTATATGCCAAACTGAGGCATTTTCATTCCTTTTCACCGACTCTAACTGTATAAAAGCATTGAATCCTGTAGTCACAATTGGATTGTAGAAAGAGCATCGATGAACAGTTATTAATTCATTAGTCCCCACTTTCTTTTTAAAAATGCTCCTTTAAATAACAGAGTAACCAATAAAAGGTTCAGTCTTCCGGACGCTTTAACATATCAATAGCAGAAATTGCAAGCCCTTAAAACCTTTTAGTCTTAAACCCCTCCCACCCATAGTCTCTTTCAACCTCTTCTGCTGGGCAGAAGATACAAAAGCTTAAACACATGGACCAACAGGTTCAAGACCAGCTTCCTCCCCGCCATTATTAGACTTTTGAATGGACCTGTCAAATTTTAGATTTAATGTTGATCTCGCTCTTTGTGCATGTTTTTTCAACCATAACATTCTATTCTTCTCTCTGCTCTATTACCCTAATGCACTCTGTATGTTATGATCTGCCTGTACTGCATGCAAAACAGAATTTTTCACTGTACCTAGGTACATGTGACAATAATAAATCCAATCAAATCAGATCAGTTAGAACACAGTAAGCAATTAAACACGTAGAGCGGAATGTTTAATTTCAACTCATTTCACCATCTGGTCTAGCATTGCTTAAGAATCTGTAAAACAGAGAAGCTTTTCAGACTGATTTTAGATTGCACAGTTAAAAAAGATGGATTAAGGGGGAAAAAAAACAGAACAGGTCTCAAAGAGGAAACATTTTAAAAACATTCAGAAAATATGCAAACTGATGAACAGAACATGGTTCCTGAGAATCTGCTCACAATGGTGAAAGACACCTAACGCCCCCTGATAGAGTGCAGTTGGAGAACACTCACATTTGAGATCAGGGATGAGGTCAGTTTTATGGGCAGAAATTCAAGCAGATGGATGGTTTGATAGGCAGACAGGAGATTTGGACGGATTGTGATTCTGCAAACAACGTACTGAGGCTCAGAATTCTGCATTTTTAAACCATGTAGTTGGCTTGTAATCAGGTTACATGTGCATTTGGATGCAATGGTCGTGGAAGTTCCAGCATAGAATGCTAAGTAAGACAGAATATTTGTAGAGTTGTAATAACTGATGGTATTATTGGTGTGATGTTTCTCTGTCCATTAAATTAATTGCTAATATCTGCATTTATGTGGTGTCTTTAATGTAGGAAAGCATTCCAAGCCGTTTCACGAGAGTAATAAGCAAATGAACCTGCACACTGAGACACATAAGGAAATATTAACTTGGTAATTGTTTTTCTGCTATAATAGCAATTAGCAGAACGTTATATTGACATTGATGTTCATGTACTGTTATCGGCAACTGGCTTTTATTTGATTAATACACACAAAATTTTCAATTAGTCTGATAATAGCACCATCTAGTGGTCTACAAATGCAAGATGTCATCAGGTACTACAACTTGCTGAATTTTTCTAGCACTTTCTGCTCTGATTATAAGTTGGTCATAATTTTGCACTTTTTAACAACCCTAGTATAGGCTCAGACAGTTTCTTCTGCCAGGTAGATGTGTACTTTTACACTGACTAGACAATCCATCTGGAAGGGGGAGCTCAGACTGGATGCAACAGACTCGGGAAGCTGGTTACAGCGCAGAAAGACCGGTATCTTTGCACTGACAGAAGAACAACTCATTTTTAAATGTTTTACTTTAAATCTGATTGTCTTTGTATTTAATTACCCTGCAATTACAGCCTTTCATGTTTTACAGCATCACCTACAGCTAAATTAGATACCAGGTACACAGAGATTTGTTAAGCTGCAAATCACGTAAAACCCATTGTCATAATCAGCATCTTTCCATCTATTTAAGGTGATAGGCATGCCGTGAATCCATTGGCGATGAACTAGTTTCATATGGTACCAGTCCATGAAATACAAGTTCTTCCACAAGTGCAACATATCAGGAGTTTATTAGGTAATGGGTGTGACATACTGTTTTAAATATTGGCATCTGTGTTAAGCACACTGACTCATAAAAGTAATGTTTCTTCCTTCCTCTACTGATTGCCTGTGAAGATCAATATTTAGGGCCTTTATATTGTACTGTCAAGTATCCTTAAAGAGGAGATTCAGCCATCCCTCCTCAGACTGAACATCCTTGGAAAGATGTTTGAGTTCCATCCTGCAAACATGGTCCAGATAGCAAAATCAACTCTGACTCATGAATGCAAACATACCTGGGAGATTTGCCTTTAAGAGGACCACAGCGTTCATGATTTTGTCCTTCAATGAAATGCTGAGAACATGCCACAGACATTGAAATAAAATACATTGTTCCAATTTATCAACCTATTCATTTGGATCATATCATACGTATAATATCAGTTCCGGCTAAAAAAAATATCTGAGGAAGGTGAAGGGGGTGACTTCTAGCACAGAACCTTGCAACTTGTTCACCTGAAGCCCATGAAGTGTGAACATGGCAATTCTTATTATTCAAAGATTGTCTGGTTTAAGCCCTATTGTGTTTTATACATTCAGAGCAGCAGTCATTCTTATCAATGATGAGGTAACATGTCTTTATTTTGAGTGCTGACACTGAAATGGCATTTTAAAAATTAAACACATACTTCTAATGCCGGTACACCTACAGTGTTCTGCCCAGCAAACTTTGCTTTTACTTTGGTATAATATTTTATAATGACAACATTCTATGACACTATGATAAAAGTTCAGTCACATATACAACTGGTTACAGTAGTATATTTGCTGCTCTATGCTAGCATGTGAATGTTCAAAATAAATTACTCAGTAATTATTGCTTCAAAGAGGGAAGGTAGAACAACCAAATGCAGTCTCCCAGAATGGAAAGGGAATTGAAATTAATTTAATGAAGAAAAAGTGTGCCCAGTACACATAACAGGTAGCAAATACAACTGAGAACCAAGCTGGATACAAAAGGTTCAGAAATGAGGTGGAAAAGCAGAAACAAGAAGGAAACATGGATAATGAAAGATGACAGGGTGCTAACGGGGCAACGTATTGACTGAGTGGTTAGCACTACTACCTCACAGTGCTAGGGACTTGGGTTCAATTCTGGCTTTGGATAACTGTCTGTAAGGACTTTGCATACTCTCCCCATGTCTGTATGGTTTCCTCCCACAGTTCAAAGATAGGAGGTTAGGTGAATTGGCCATGCTAAATTATCCGTAGTGTTAGGTGCATTTGTCAGGGGTAAATGTAGGAGAATGGGTCTGGGTGAGTTGCGCTGGGTGTGTGGACTTGTTGGGCCAAAGGGCCTGTTTCCACACTGTAGGGAATCTAATCTAACAAAGAAGGAAATCCTTGGGATTTCTATAAGCGACCTATCCATCATCTGTCTCCATCATTAGCAAAAGAATGGTAAAAGGAGTAGATTCCATTACAGATCAAAAAGGGGACCTAAACTTAGAGGCAAAAGATGTGACTGAAGTATGAAATGAATACTTTTCATCTGTTTTTACTTGGAAGAACATTGGTGGCGGAGGATTTAAAATTGATAAGGAGGAAGTATTGAATAATATACTGGGAGAAAGTGAGGACTGCAGATGCTGGAGATCAAAGTCGAAGAATGTGCTGCTGGAAAAGCACAGCCAGTCAGGCAGCATCCGAGGAACAGGAGAGTCGATATTTCAGGCATAAGCCCTTCATTAGGAAGAATTGAATAATCTGTCTGTAATTCAAACTGATCAGACATCAGGACCAGATGAGATGCCTCCAAAAGCATTGAATTAGATGAGAGTGGAAATTCGGATGCGGTGCTGGAGAATTGTAAGATTGTAACCATTTTGCCCTTGTTCAAAATATTTGCAAAAAATTAGTTCTTGACTTATAATAGCTTGTAACTATGATCATATAAGTTATCAAGATGCCAGAGAGTCATGGAGATGTATAGCATGAAAATAATCCAACACGTCCATGCCAACCAGAAATCCTAAAATAATCTCGTCCCATTAGTCAGCATTTGGCCTACATCCCTCAGAAGCCTTCCTATTCATATACCCATCCAAGTGCCTTTAAATATTGTAATTGTACTAGTCTCCACTACTTCCTCTGGCAGTTCATTCAATACATGTACCACCCTCTGTGAAAAAGTTGCACTTAGGCCCCTTTTAAATCTTTCCCCTGTCACCTTAAACCTATGCCCTCTAGTTTTGTACTCCCTTATCCTGAGGAAAAGACCTTGACTATTCACCCTATCCTCAGGATGTTATAAACGTCTATAAAGTCACCTCTCGGCCTCTGACATTCCAAGGAAAATAGCCCCAGCCTATTCAGTCTCTCTCTATACCTCAAACCCTCCAACCCTGGCAATAACCTTGTAACTCTTGCAATAGGTGAACAAAAGATAATTTCAAGGGATACATCTTTTGGGACATGCATAATTTTATTTGCTGCTTCTCTCTATCTGGGTTTGGCACATATGTTTCGAAAGGCAAGCAATAACATTACAACCCAAGTGGACACACTTCAGGAATTGAGACAGTAAGGGGAACGAGTGATATTTAACCTTGAGGTGCCTGTTTTCAAACTAAAAATCAGGATGGGTACCTCAGCCCCCTTATGAACACAGCAGGATGGTTACACATCCATTTACAGATCCATCTAAAAACAGATGGGGATTACTTAAACATGCAAATTGGGCCCCTACTCTGTTGTGGGACTTTAACCGCAATTTTCAGGAAAAAAAATGGATTGAGCGTGCACCATGGGTGATAGGAACTTTTGAATTGCAGGGAAGAATTATTCCGAATATTATGTGAGCAAATCCTACGGTGAACCCAATCTGAAGGCAGTTAAATGTTCTTATCCATTTATTTGACTCCTTATTTTATGTGTCAATACCAATTTGCAGCTGAATCATTTCAATGCACACGAGCAGCATTTGTAGATCAGCAAAGATTCTATGGGATTACAAAAAACACAATGATGAGGAAAACCACCCTGGTTCATCTGTCTCGAATCTCTCCAAATTATCATTCAATTCATTCTTAATAATACTTTGATTTTTACCTTTAATGTCATCAGAAGTAATTCATCGACTCTAAAATGCTCTGTAAAGTTCTGTGTCTGTGAAGACCGCAGTACTAATAAATCTATCCCTATTGCCGGTTTGAATGTGACTCCAAGTGCTGTTGTCACAGATTTAATTCCAGCAGGGGAGCTGGTGACCTATTAAACTGGGTAATGTTCTTGGGACCTGGGTTCAAATCCCTTCAAGGCAGATGGTGGAATTTGAATTAAATGTTTTAAAAGTCTGGAATTAATAGTTAAATGATGACCATTGTCACTTGTTAGAAAGACCCCCACCCCCAATCAGGCTCACTATTCCCTTTTAGGAAAGGAGACTGCTGTTTGGGCAATGAAGTGTGGCCTATAACTGTTGGCTTAACCAACAATGCCCATGTCCCATGAACTAACATAAACAAAAATGATGCACATAAGAAACAAAGACAGATGTAGTCCATACAATCCCACAAACTGGTCTGCCTTTCAATCATGAATGATCCTTGACCCAACTCCACTTTCTCATCAGATCTCCAGGTCCCTCGCTTGCCTCAAAATGTTTAAAAATCGAATAAACTTAGCCTTAAAGGTCAATGGCAACCCACCTGCACGGTTTGATTTCACAATATTTATTTAGTTCTTCATTCATATGAAAACTGAACTCTCAACTCATATCTAAGAACAGTGATGCTTTTTACAATTTGATATGGACCTTTTAATAATGTTCTGCAATTCCCTCTTCTGTAACATTTAATATCTTATAAAAGAAGAAAGAGAGACTTGTATTTATACCATGCTTTTGCAAAAGCTGTGTGCCTCAAAGCACATTACATACTTTTGAAGTGTAGTCACTGTTATGCACGCCTCTGTGATTTGACCTGTGCCCTTTAGTTGCTGTGTTTCAAGATTGAATAGCCAAACGTTTTCCCTCTGAATCCAGCCCTCTTACACCAGAGAATAGAGATTCTAAGCAGTGAAGTTCACAGTCAAACATTTCTGCCATCTCACATACATCTGGGTACTCTGTTTTTGTACTGGTGTTAAGGAAGCATAGCATTTCTGTGAAAATGGTGCACAGAAGAAACTAATGAAAGGAGTTGTTTTGTTACTATAGTCTGACCAGACAGAAGTGTGTACTGCAGATGCTGGAGATTAGAGTCAAGATTAGAATGGTGCTGGAAAAGCACAGCAGGTCAGGCAGCATCCAAGGAACAGGAAAATCAACGTTTCGGCAAAAGCTCTTCATCAGGGCTTTTGCCCGAAAGTTGATTTTCCTGCTCCTTGGATGCTGCCTGACCTGCTGTGTTTTTCCAGCACGCCTCTACTCTTGACCATAGGGGCTACACTCTCATTAGAGAGAAGCAACTGGTGGTGGTTTAACCTGAGGGCCACCAGACCTCAGGTGAGGGAAGAGGTTGAGAAGGAGAGTCCTTCATTGTAACCTCAAACCAGTGATGGGAATTGAACCCACACTGCTTTGTAAACCAATGAGTTAGTGAAAGGAGGTATTGTGATCATAACTTCACCAAACAGAAATCCCCATCTATGGATCAACTATGTAGCAAAGTCCTGCACTGTGCCAAGGGTTCACTGTCTCCACAGTGTCTCAGTAATGAGAACTCAAACACAGTACGGTGGCTCAGTGGTTAGCACTGCTACCTTACAGTGCCAGGGACCCGGGTTCGATTCCATCTTCGGGTGACAGTCTGTATGGAGTTTGCACATTCTCCCTCTGTCTGCGTGGGTTTTCTCCAGCTGCTCTGGTTTCCCCCGACAATCCAAAGATGTGCAGGTTAGGTGAAGTGGCCACGATAAATTGCTCATAGTGTTCAGGGATGTATAGGTTAGGTGCATTAGTCCTGGGAAATATCGAGTAATAGGGGAGGGGAATGGATTTGGGTGGGTTACTCTTCAGAGGGTCAGTGAGGACATGTTGGGCTAAATGGCCTGTTTCCACACTGTAGGGATTCTACGAGTAGTGCAATCTGACTGTTTCAGTTAATTACTCAAGCAAAGGGACAGCTAACAATATAAAGCTTCATCTATAAGTGAATGTCTGGCTGGACAGATATCTGAGACAATTATAAAGATAGAAATGCAACTTAAAAGGATTCTTAGTTTTGAAATAGTGAAGGACAGGAACTTTCAACATTTCTATAGTTTCATAATTTGGAGCAATTATGCTGTGTCAACTTTAAAAAAAAATAAATCTTACTATTTTGGTAATGTTTTCGAAATAGCATTACATTCATATTCTCCAACATTGGGTCAGATGTATTTAAGACTTAAACCTACTGCAGTTTATGGACACAAAATAATGTGAGGGTGAGCTGCTATATGAATGGTTTTATACAGAAGGAGCAAGAGTAATTTGGTTCTGCAGTGAGTTCAAATGTGCCATACCATTGACCGGTCAAGATTAGAATAGTGATGGGAAAGCACAGCAGGTCAGACAGCAGCCAAGGAGCATGAAAATCAACGTTTTGGGCAAAAGCCCTTCATCAGCCTTTTGCTCGAAAAGTCGATTTTCCTGCTCCTCGGATGCTGCCTGACCCGCTGTGCTTTTCCAGCCCCGCTCTAATCTTGATTCTAATCTCCAGCATCTGCAGTGTCCACTTTCGCCTCATGTGAATTTGAGGTCAACCTAATTCGGCCCACCCTTATAAAATGGTCAATTGGATCCTGAAGCAGGCACCTGAAGACCATCATAGGTCAGTGCTTTCGAGATGTAAGGAAAAGTGGAGCAAATGCAAGTATGTAAAACCCTTTTGAAATATGCTCAAACAGTTGCTGTTACTTGCATTTATATAGTGTTATTAGGATTAGAATAGGTATGTCATCAAACAACATCTGACATTAAGTTGCAGAAGGACATATGATGACAGGTAACTAAATGCTTCATCAAGAGGTCTAAGGATGCTTTCAAGTAGAAGAGAGCACTGAAGAGATTTAGAAGATCATGGAGAGAATTCCAATGTTTAAGGTTTATGGAACTGAAAGCATGGCGATCAACAGCAGGGTGTTTAAAATGCGAGATGTGAATGAGGTTGTTGTCGCTATTACTGATCATTGATATATCTATGGAGGTCTGGTGACTCCGAGGTATTGACTGTATGTACGTGTTAGAAGCTCCAGGTTCAAGTTCCACACCAGAATCTGTTGACCATGGAAGGAGCATTCATGATGTAACTCAATAGCCTGAGAATAAACACAGAAATCCTTCTACCATTTCCCCTAAGGTGGGAGTGTGAAGATACTCTGCAAGAAAAGAAGTTGACATACCTGAAATCTCTAAATAACCCTCCTGGATCTTCACCTGGAGCTCCTCAGGGGTGAAATGCTTTACATCAAGGCTGATTTTCCAGTTGCCCGAGGTCTGCTGGATCAGAGACATTCCCCCAAACAGAGGCCTCTGCAAGGGTGATGGGCAGGGGCTGGGCGTGGTGCTGTCAGAGGGGCTCAAACTGAGCCGATTCTCTACCCACTGCATCCAGTCCTTCAGTGGTTCTTCGGAGAGAGGAGGGAGCCCAAAGTCCTGATCAAACAATCGCCTGGGGAAATAACAGCTCCGCAGAGCATCCCAACGACTCAGGAAATAGGGATGCGAGAGTGCCATTTCCCAAGGCAGGGGAAGAGAAAATGTGTCCTTCAAAATGAGTTAGCTGAAGGTGCAGCAAGCAGCCTGTACCAGGATGTTCCTGTTTCTGACAGTATTTATACAATCACCCTGCACACCGTACAGAACTTCACCACAAATAAATCTGCCTCTGATTTGACACAGGCAGTTCAGAACTCTCTAGCAATTAGCTCAATGCGACCACATCAGAAGTTATATATAGAGACTTGACAAATCGAAACTAATGATCTTATTTATTGTGTGCATTCCATAGCAAGGATTACAAAGATGTGCCATGTTGATGCTACCCTTTTACTGTGAATATTTTTTCTAACCTCGACTGCTGAGCAATGCTGTTGCAGGCTCCTCATTTGCTCCAGCTTACTGTTTGCTAATGATTATCATTGATGCTATGGGTTTGTTTTCAATTTTTTTTTTGTTGAGGTGTTTCCGAGAAATTTCCCATATTTTCCCCGAAACCTAAATTAGATTTTCATTAATGGGAATGAATGGGGAGAAGCACCTCAAAACTTAATTTCTGATTTATCTTCTACATAAAAACGGAGGCCATGTACAGTTCAGATACGGGTCATTCAGCTCATCTGGTTTGTGTCAGTGTTTATGTTCTACATAAGCCTCCTCCAACCTTACTTCATCAAACACTGTCTCCAAATTCTTTTATCCTTTCTCCCCCATGCACTTAACGAATGCCTCCTTGATGTATTCAGCTCAACTACTCTATCTGGTAACAAGGTAGTGTAGAATTTGCAAATTCTAAACACACTCTGGGCAAATGACACGTCTCCTGAATTCTCATTTGGCTTCATTAATGACTATCTTCGACTTATGGCCTGTTCTTTCAGTTTCACAAGTTGAAACACCTTTTCAATGGCTCATCATCCCTGATGAAGAGCTTATGTGCGAAATGTCGACTCTCCTGCTCCTCGGATGCTGCCTGACCGGCTGTGCTTTTCCAGCACCACACTTTTTGACTTTTCAATGGCGACCCAATCAATATCTTCACAATGTTAAAGAGTTCTATCAGGTCACTGTTCAGTTTGTACTGCTAGTTAAAAAAATGCCTTTGCCTGTTTAATCTTTCCTGTCAGCTACACTGTGACTGCAAATGCAAGTTGGACTCTGGGAATTCTGCATTGCATGACTTACCTCCTCCACTCCCCATAGACTTCCCACCATCTACAAGGCAGAAGTCAGGAGTATGATGGAATACTCTTCATTTGTCTGGTTGTGTGCATCTCCAACAACATGCAGAAGGCTTGGTACCATCCAACACAAGAAGTTTAATTTAAGTCACCCCCATCTTCTACCTTAACATTCACTTTGTCCACGATAGCTGGATGTTTAATACTGACAAGGTGCACTTCCACCAAGTAGAAGGACAAAGATAGCAAATACATGAGAGCCAATTCACCTCCAAGTCCTGCTTTAAGGCACACACCATCCTGAGACAGAAATATGTCACCATTCCTTCATCATTGCTCTCTCAAAATGTTGGAACTATGTCCATAATATTCACTGTAAGTGCAAATGCATTCACTACTGTTATGTTAGTGCTGGTAACATGAACACTGAAACAGGGAACTTGTTGAGACCATATTTTAAAGGAATTTATTCATGAAGCAACTAATTAGAACGTTATCACAGACCTTAATACTGTCTAAGTTCTACCATTTTTCAGGCCAGTTGACGAATGACTTGCTATTGGGTTACAAAGGTACAGTAGCAGCTATTCAAGGTAGGTCTAGTATCTGTCTGAAGGAATATTAAGTGACATGATATCACACAGATGCAATCACAAGTCTCTTAAATATAAATGTTCACCTGGTAATACAATCATGCGATAAACCAAAAGTACCTTCAGCACTCGCACATTACTGGTCCAACAGCTTACCATTACCTTCTCATGGGCAATTAGAGATGAACAATAAATTCCAGCCTTGCCCATTCTGGGCAAAATAACCCTCAGCTCACAATAAGTTCTGAATAAATCTTATCGATGCAAGGAGAAAGTGAGGACTGCAGATGCTGGAGATCAGAGTCATAAAGTCATAGAGATATACAGCAGGGAAACAGACCCTTTGGTCCAACCCGTCCATGCCGACCAGATATCCCAACCCAATCTAGTCCCACCTGCCAGCACCCGGCCCATATCACTCCAAACCCTTCCTATTCATATACCCTTCAAAATGCCTCTTAAATGTTGTAATTGTACCAGCCTCCACCACAACTCTAGCAGCTCATTCCATACACGTACCACCCTCTGTGTGAAAAAGTTGCCCCTTAGGTCTCTTTTATATTTTTCCCCTTTCATCCTAAACCTATGCCCTCTAGTTCCTGACCCAGGGAACAGTTTTTGGAACAGTCCTATCCATGCCCCTCATAATTTTGTAAACCTCTATAAGGTCACCCCTCAGCCTCCGACGCTCTAGGGAAAACAGCCCCAGCGTGTTCAGCCTCTCCCTGTAGCTCAAATCCTCCAACCCTGGCAACGTCCTTGTAAATCTTTTCTGAACCCTTTCAAGTTTCACAACATCTTTCAGATAGGAAGGAGACCAGAATTGCACACAATATTCCAACAGTGGCCTAATCAATGTCCTGTACAGCC
>NC_057734.1:38100593-38111831 GCF_004010195.1 Chiloscyllium plagiosum
AGATCACATCTACTGCTCTGCCCTCATCAATCTTCTTTGTTACTTCTTCAAAAAACTAAATCAAGTTTGTGAGACATGATTTCCCATGCACGAAGCCATGTTGACCATCCCTAATCAGTCCTTGCCTTTCCAAATACATGTACATCCTGTCCCTCAGGTCATGGCGGTGCTGCTGGAAAAATACAGCAGGTCAGGCAGCATCAAGGAGCAAGAGAATCGATGTTTTGGGCATAAGCCCTTCATCAGGAATTCAGCACCACACTCTCGACACTTTTCTATGTAACATTGTGGAATCCAATGCATCTCATCAGTCAGGAGAGTGAAACATGCATTGGCCTCTTCTTGGTACTGAGTAAAAAGGGAATGCTTAAAAATGGGGAGGGGAGATGTGCCTGAGGGAGCGGGCAGCAGCAGGCACGGCAATAGGATGGATGTGTCTTATGGAGCCAAGAGAAGAATTCATGTTTGCCCTGTTCCCATAAATAAACCAGTAGGAAAATATCTCGCTGCTGTTTTTGGAACAGCCCCCAGAGGTCCCTGTAAAGAATGGTTGGTCAACATCACTAGCAATGGTCAGGACCTGTGCAGCAAACACTCTCCCTATTGGTACCTGGCAATTGCAAGAACACTACAATTGGCATACAAGCACTGAATCCAATTTTGGATATTACCATACCTCTCCCGACTATTTAGAGTAGAGGGATTGGCTTTCCAGTTTGAGTCCTGCTCGAAACTCCAGGTGAATGTGGGTAGCTTTGTAGCTGTGAAGTGAAAATTTTCTTGAAACAATATTTGTTACGCACAGTCTCTTTGTTCAGCCCTCAGATATGGCAGGGTGGAGATAAATTACCCTTAGCATGTCATGCCCGTTCCTCACCTCACCTGGCATCCGCATATTCTGAAAATATATTTGCTCTTTGGATCTGGGTAACACCGCTAAAATAGTATTTATTGCCTGTCCCAGATGTTCCAAAAGCAATAACAAGTAGTCACTTATTGGCGTACTGGAATCACTTGTAGGCAGATCAAACAGAGGTTAACAGTCCCTTCCCTGAAAGACACTTCAGAACTAACTTGGGCTTCTCCAACAACCTGGCAGGTTTTATGGCCAATCTTTCCTCGCACCATAAATTACTAAGAGAAAGGCTTACACTTTTTAGTACCTGTCACTACCTCGGGTTATCTGCAAGCACTTTATAGCCACAAAATACTTCTGAAATATAGCTGCTCAGAAGGAATTATTGCAATTTGCTGCACTGGGAATTTGACCTGATGACCTCTGCATTGCTAAACCTGCATCACAATAACTGAGCTACTCAGTAAACTTAGCATACAGAGTGGAGGGGGGCCTATGGCTGATAAACCTTTTCATTCGTGCATTCACACTAGAACAACTGTAGCTCCTTTCTTTCCCTGCACTCGGAATTATTTCAACACAGAATGGGGAGGTAATATTGAGACTTCATTGCTTCACCCATACAGAGGAGTCTCCGCACCAACTGGGTGAAATGCTTATGGTATCTAGAATCAAACGTTGCATATCACAATTTGGTGAGAGGCAGATTGCCTTAGTTTTTATGGCAAACCATTGGGGCCCAGATTTATAGCCAATGTGAGTCACCTTCCATGAAAGTGCTGTTGAAGTTGGTTATATTGAACATGAACTGCTGGACGATGTAGAATAACGAATGTGAATGTGAGAACTTGCTGATCTAAATCGATGAACAGCTGACGTGAGCTCGCTATGTCAGGAAATAATAATTATGATGCATAAGTTAACTTTAGCCTTCCATCATCAGTAAATTAGAGACAATTCTTGCAAAGTAATTTATGTGCACCAGCTTCCCCAGTCAGCTTTCTGTGTTTTTCAGAAAATCAAACTCGTCACGGGGGTCTTTGGTTGGATGTTGCTACAGCAACTGTGGTACTGGGGTTAATTATGCAGGTAGTCGGAGGAATGTGCTGTGTCTCGACCTCCAGGGTACAGCATAAGTTGCAGCTGGTGCGTCATATCAGGAATGGAGATGACAGAGCCTGTGGGCGACATAGCAACATCACTCTGAGCACAGGCCATTGGTCCCAAGGGAGGATAGGATGTGACAATATTTTGTGTTATACAGAAAAGAAGATCTTCCATGGTTTAGAGTGTACCTGCATCACATTGGTATGTTCCGCAGGAATCTGAGCTTTGATCTTTGATTTTACCTAGGTTAGTTGATCAGTTATGGTTCAAAGCCATCTCTAGCCTAGAGCAGTTCCTTTCAATCCAAAGGAATGAGACCTACTTTATAAGCTGATCCAAAGTACCTTGACTTGAGAATGCTCCTGTGTAACTGAATATGCAACAGCACTACCCCCCAGGGTTACCATATTGGAGTGGGCTCCAGGTTATACACTATGTGCCATGAACAACAATCAAGTGAGTCCTCGTGGAGTCAAAATACCTCAGGCTTCTTCCCATCCCATGCGAGTGCGTTTCAAACAGACTTCAGAACTAACCTGCCCAAAAAGTGCACTCCCAAGCCCCCCTGTTAAAACTGAGGCCTTTGGCTCAATTTTTTAACTCTATTTTTTCTTAATAAGCAACTTGTTGGATTGGAAAAGAAAGGTCATAGGTTATGCTGTCAAGGACAGGGAGGACAACAGGCAGAGGAGCTTCAGTGATTTGTTTCAAAAACAGAGAAATTCATCTTTAATTCATTTTTTTCTTGAGACATTGAAGCCAACCAAGAATGTTTTGCATGATGGTCTGTTCATCTGTTTTGATGGATATATACCATAAGGTTAAGTACATTGGTATTAGGTGAAGGAGCAATGTTAAAATGGGAGTTAGATTCCACAGGACCTTCCTTAACAGAAAACAAATCAAACATAAGACATGCACTGTGTGACCTGTATTTACCTACTCTGGTAAATAAAATAACTGTTTAAACAAAATAAATTTTAAAATAAAAAATATAATTCTCTATGTACAGCATCTCCTCTAGTGTGCCCTCCGAGAGTGGAGCCTGAGGGGGCCCTGGGCACAGAGCCTATGCAGGGAGGCTTTTGCTTGAAGATCCAGACTACAATAGGGTTAAGCTCATGTCTTGCCTGCCTCTTAGTGGCACCTGGTCAGGACACTGGGGTGCTGAGAGGTTGCTGCAAGCCATTGTTTGGAGGGGCTGCTCTTCTGTGCTGACTTTGGGTCATTTCTCCCCACCCCCACCCTCCTCTCGTTTATCTCTCCACCTGCAGGCACTCTGCCTCTATTCCCGATGAAGGGCATTTGCCCAAAACGTCGATTTTCCTGCTCGTCGGATGCTGCCTGAACTGGTGTGCTTTTCCAGCACCACTCTAATCTAGAATCTGGGTCACTGGTCTTCCCCTATACTTCCAGACTGACAGGGTGTCAGTCGTGGCTGGGCTTATTGACTCTTCTGCTCCCCTCCGCCGCCACCCAGCCACCCTGCCACCCACCCCCCCACCACACACACACAGACGTGTGTCTCATAGACATACGGATGGTGGGAGAGCACAGGGAAGCTGCTGGCTTTTGTCTGGCCTCGGGCAGAGGGTACCTTGTTATTATGGTTGTGGACTGCAGGATTCCTTAATGTGGCACAGGGTGAGGCCAGAAGCAGAAGGCAGGACACAGAAAGGGCCCTCAAGTCTATGAGATGGATGGATCAAATCAAAGTGGTGGCAACCAGGTCAAATACAACAGTATGCAATTGTGATACACCTTTAAGGCCCATGGTGAACCACTAATTCATTTCCTTGTGGAGTTTTTTGAGCATGCATTGCCTTGGTAACAGGCTGAATGGGCAGTGCCTGTACTCCCATTTGTAAAACCAAACAACTCAGTCCATCTCTGTGGGGATTGTGATTTGACAGTCAACAGAGTTTTCCCAGATACCCTATGCCATAGAAGGCTTCTATGAAAAGCTGGCTGAGGGTCATATATTTTCTAAACCGAATATAAGCCAGACTTACCTCCATGTGAGCTTGAGGGGTCCAACCAGGAAGCATGTTACTATAAATATTCACAAAGGAGTGTATGAGTGCACTCACTTGCCCTTGGGGATATCTTTGGCTTGTGCCACCTTCAAAGGCTATTGGAGAACATCTTGCGAGGACTGCCCAGAGTGGCAGTCTGTCTGGATGACTCTCCGGGCTATTGTAAAGGCACACATGGAGAGTTTGGCTGGGGTCCGGCTATAAAGGGAAAAATGTGTGTTCCTAGTAAACGTGGGAATGTATCTTGGGTACAAGTCGGATAATATCCTGTCAAAGAGAAGATGAAAGACATAAAAAGATGCTCCAACAGAGTCCACGTTTTTCGTCCGTCTCAGAAATTACTTGGACAAGGTATGGTCCACAGAAGGAACTTTGGTGAAGGTTCCTCAGGGATTCTGGAAGCTACACGGTAAAGGAAAGGACCAGCATTGTACACTGTCAAAGCCAGGGAGAAGATCGCAACAATAAAGAAAATATGCTGACTACCTCTGACAGGAACTCTCCACAGAGGCAATTGTTTTGATGGACATGCCATTGAGGATTGTGCCACCTGTATTGACTCTTGGACAGTCTTCACATTTACCTTCTTATTATACACCCTTCGCCAAAGCTGGAAAGCAACAGAGATGGGATTAGGGGCAAAACAGCACAGGAGGCCCCCAATGTCACAGGATTGAGGGGGGAACTCTTGGATTGGAGGGGATGGATGTGATAACCCCGACACGGCCCATGAGGAATCATTCATGGAGCCGAGCGAATATCAATTCCCTATGGTAACAGGCAATAGCTTTCCCAGCTGGAACTCATCACCGGAGCCCTTTACAAAGCAGAACCAGGGCCCCTCTTGTGTTGCGGAGGTAGTGTTCCTACTCCTGAACCAAGAGATCTGGGTTCAAGTCCACCTGCTCCAGAAGTGTGTAATAATATCTCTGGACAAGGTGATTAAGAATATAAAAAAGCAGCAGAGCCAGGGATAGTTCTGCAGATCTGTCTGTCCTAGGCGGGAGCTAGCCTAGGCATCTCACCATTTGGACTTCTGGAGTTATTCCAGGAACATTGAACTGAATTTTGTCATGCTCAATAGGATTTTGGACTAATAACTTGGAGTCATAGAGCTGTACAGCACAGAATCAAACCTTTCAATCCAACTTGTTCATGCCAACCAGATATCCCAAAATAATCTAGTCCCATTTACCAGCACCTGGCCCAAATCCTTCCAAACCCTTCCTATTCATGTACCCATCCAGATGCCTTTTAATTGTTGTTATTGTACCAGCATCCATCACTTCTTCTGGCAGCTCATTCCATACATGCACCACTCTCTGCCTGAAAAAGTTGCCCCTTAAGTCTCTTTTATATCTTTCCCCTCTCACCTTAAACCTATACCCTATAGTTTTGGAGTCCTCCACCCCAGGGAAAAAACCTTGTCCATTTACCCTCTCCATGCCCCTCATGATTTTATAAACTTCTATAAGGTCAACCCTCATCCTCCAAAGCTCCACGAAAACAGCCCCAGCCTATTCAGCCTCTCCATATAGCTCAAACCCTCCAACTCTGGCAACATCCTTGTAAATCTTTTCTGAACCCTTTCAAGTTTCACAACACCTTTCCCATAGCAAGGAGACCAGAACTGAACACTGTATTCCAAAAAGTGGCCTAACTAATGTCCTCTACAGCTGCAATATAGCCTCCCAACTTCTATACTCAATGCAGTGAACTTTAAACACATCAGCATTAAACATGAATTGAGAAATCAAAAATTCTAGGCCAAATAGTCAGGCTAAATGTGTCAAGATAAATCACAACTTGGCAGGAATGCTGCAATGGGTAATTTGAAAGAGACATTTGAGAGTCAGAAATTCAAATTTATTTCTAAGAGCATGTTGACACAAGTTACCAAAAGGTTGAGTGATGCAAGGCTTCATCAGGTTGTGCTCAGATTAACAAATGTACCAAATGCAAAAATAAATAAGAAAAGCCAATTGGACTGATTTGTCACAGAATCATGTAATGATGAAAAATGTATAGCTTGCAAGATCTGAGAATCATTATAGAAGAACAAGATCAGCTATCGGGTTACATCCCTAAGAGAGGTCAGCTAGACAAGATAACTGTTTGTTCTCTGTTAATTACCTTTTATATAGTTGTGAGTATTACTCCTTCTTGCTCAAAATCAAATGACTTATCATTATAACTTAATGATGTAGTGTGGCAACCTTGATCTATCAACAACACAGTAAGGAAAATCTGTACTTTTTAAAAAAACTTTGGAATCTGCAATTGTTCTAACAAATTTTGAAAACAACTTTAACAGCTGACGTCTGTTGGAAAGTGAGTAATTGTTCTTTTCTCAGATAGTACAAAACTCTGGTCCATGTTGTCCATCTTTACCTGCAAGCAGTACCAACAGAAAGGAAAATAAGTATGGAAGCCATTAGCCACACAAGGGAGAATGGGAGGCAGTAGGCCATCAGCACCCATATACTGATGCAAAAAGAAAACAGGAAGTGGCGGAAAGAGAAGAAATAAAAGCAAATCGATGTAGATGCTGGAGATCTGAAATACAAAACTAAAGTGCTGGAGAAACCCAACAGGTCTGGCAGCATCTGCGGAGACAGAAACACCATTAACATTTCCAATCCTATGATGCCTTCAGAACTGGAGAAGAAACAAATCTCCCTCAGGTAGAATTTGTTTTCATGTATATTTAGCAGAAAGGAAACAGGAGCTCTGGAAGACAATGTGCAAGTTAACTGAAAAGATCCAAAACATAGAAAGCTGTACAAACAGCTTGGAAATGCTAAAGAGTTGGGTGTTTTACCAGAAATGACAAACTGTGAACTGAGATGTTATTTGTTTGACAGTTGAAAAGGAGCTTGGGAAAAGCCAACCAAAAGAGTTCGCACCTTAGGAATTCTTTACTCTGATAAATACTCATTCTACATTAGGGTAAAGTCCATCACTAGCACTCAATTACTTTGATATTTCCCTAAAATTTGCCTGAACATTTATTCCTCCCTCCCTCTCTTTCAATACTTGGGAATCCATGGTGAACACTCAGCAAGTATGAACTGATAGCTGTTTTGCTGTTCTTTAATTCAAGTCAAATAGATTCAACTTTTGAACCTTCTAATATGTTGTTTTTCTATAGAACTGTAACATTATCCTTGGTAAATACTGATGCCCAACTACTGTACTCTGCACATCACCCACTCCCCCAACACTGTATTTTTCCCTTCTATAGTCTACATAGTAGCCCAAAATGTGTAGTTGCTCTGTTGAATCCTGATCTTTTCATGAGCTACTCTATCACAACTCCACGTTCCAACTTGCATCTGTAACTTGCCAAACTTACGTGTGACATTCCTCACACTAACAAAAATTCCTTTGAATAATGTGCCTGTCAACTCTGCTTTCCTGTCTAATCAAATATTACTTCTATTGTCACACTGACATGTCTGTCTTTTAAATGGCAATTTCCTGGAGGTGAGTATTGCCTGACCATTGTATCATGGAGGGCATTAGGTAGACAAAACAATTTTTAAAACCTAGTGCCCACTTACTCTCCAAGTTGCACCTGACTCAGTTTCTGAAGCACCTTGAAATGGTTGGCCACTGTTCTAATCCAAAATGGGCCAGGGATTGAGGGATCTTAATTAAAATATTTAAGTTGCATGCCTACCCAATTCCAGTTATAGGAATTTACAGCTATGAATCAGAAGCTTGGTTTTATTCCTGAGAAAGTAAATTGAGAAATTGCAAGTATTCCACGTGCCACATTATGATCCTTGATGTTTATTTCACTGTGTGGTATGTCTGGATTATAGCATCCAGGGTGTGATATTTGGTGTGTTGACCATTTAATATGTAAGAGATAGACAGAGTGGAGAGAAATTTCACACCATCGGGGTAACTTTAACTTTTAGCTAAAAAACAAGTGGGTGATAACAAAGCAGCCTATTTTAAACATCTTCTCATTTTCTTTTCCAAAATCCCCTAGTGGGTATGTGCCATTTAGAAGCAGTAAAATACTTTGATATGCAACATAATTCATCAATATAATACCTCATAACATTTTCTGATGTAAATTCTGATCATACTTTAATGTTATTTCTCACAATTATGTTTCAGAACTAACATACATTTCATGCAGATTGAGAAGTGAATTTAGAAAGTTACATGATTATACACTAAATTATATTTGGTATTATCAAAAGTAATCTCCCTCTGGGATATATGAATAACATTTTATTCAGTTAAGCCTGTTTTATGTTTATTCTGAAGATACCAAAGGCCACTCTACATGTAGGATCTTTAAAGCAGTGTGAGTCCTTGTGCCTTTCCTGTAGCAATTTCAACCCTAAATTATATTCTCAGAATTGCAAATGGGAACCCATTATTGCAATTTACAACACCTTCTTGCAGTCTCTTCTTCATTGCTGTTCTCTTATCTGTCACCGCTGGGAAAATTGAACATTTTTCCACTTTGAATCATCCACTCCCAATTTTGCTATAGCATCCAGTTAAACAGCAATGCTTCAGCTACTCTGATCCAGCCTTAACCTCAGAGAAGCAACCTCACAAACCACAACAGTTTAATCTTATCCACACAAGACATTTATTTGAGCTATCCTAATAACAATCTCAATTTAGGCACTGCCAGTATCCAACTATGAGGACGTCTACACTGCACGCTCATGTCACAAGGAGTGAGATAGAGTCAGAGGGTCATAGAGATGTGTAGCATGGAAACAGACCCTTCAGTCCAACCCGTTCACGCCAACCAGATATCTCAACCCAATCTGGTCCCACCTGCCAGCACCTGGCCCATATCCCTCCAATGTCTTCCTATTCATACACCCATCCAGATGTCTTTTAAATGTTGCAATTGTACCAGCCTCCACCACATCCTCTGGCAGCTCATTCCATACACGTACCACCCTTTGCATGAAAAGCTTGCCCCTTAAGTCTCTTTTATATCTTTCCCCTCCCACCTTAAGCCTATGCCCTCTAGTTCTGGACTCCCCTACCCCAGGAAAAGACCTTTTCTACTGAGCCTATCCTTGCGCCTCATGATTTTATAAACCTCTATAAGGTCACCTCTCAGCCTTTGACCCTCCAGAGAAAACAGGCCCAGCCTATTCAACCTCTCCCTATAGCTCAAATCCTCTAACCCTTGCAACATCCTTGTAAATCTTTTCTGAAACCTTTCAAGTTTCACAACATCCTTCCAACATGAAGGAAACCAGATTTGCACACAATATTCCAAAAATGGCCTAATCAATGTCCTGTACAGCCACAACATGTCCTCCCAACTCCTGTACTCAATACTCTGACAAATAAAGGAAAGCATACCAAACACCTTCTTCACTATCCTATCTACCTGCGGCTCGACATTCAATCAACTATGAACCTGCACTCCAAGGTCTCTTTGTTCAGCAACACTCCCTAGGACCTGACCATTAAGTGTATAAGTCCTGCTAAGATTTGCTTTCCCAAAATGCAGCACCTCGCATTTATTGAAATTAAACTCCATCTCCCACTCCCATAGGCCCATCTGATCAAGATCCTGTTGTAACCTGAGGTAACCTTCTTCACTGTCCATTACACCTCCAATGTTGGTGTAATCTGCAACCTTTGAGCTAGTTCTGTATCCAAATGGCTAGTTCTCCCTGCATTGCATGAGATCTAACCTTGCTAACCAGTCTCCCATGGGGAACCTTGTCGAATGCCTTACTGAAGTCCATATAGATCACATCTACCACTCTGCCCTCATCAATCCTCTTTGTTACTTCTTCAAAAGACTCAATCAAGTTTTTGAGACATGATTTCCCATGCACAAAGCCATGTTGACTATTCCCTAATCAGTCCTGGTCTTTTCAAATACATGTACATCCTGTCCTTCAGGATTCCCTCCAACAACTTGCCCACCACCGACATCAGGGTCACTGGTCTATAGTTTCCTGGCTTGTCCTTACCACCTTGCATAAACAGTGGCACCATGTTTGCCAACCTCCAGCACCTCACCTGTGATTATCGATAATACAAATATCTCAGCAAAAGGCCCAGCAATCACTTCCCTAGCTTCCCACAGAGTTCTCGGGTACACCTGATCAGGTCCTGGGGATTTGTCCACATTTGTGCATTTCAAGACATCCAGCACTTCCTCCCCTGTAAAATGGCATTTTTTAAGATGCCACCAAATATTTCCCTACATTCTATATCTTCCATGTCCTTCTCCACAGTAAACATCAATGTAAAATACTCATTTAGTATCTCCCTCATCTCCTGCAGCTCCACACAAAGGCCGCCTTGCTGATCTTTGAGGGGCTCTATTCTCTCCCTAGTTACCCTTTTGTCCTTAATATATTTGTAAAAGCCCTTTGGATTCTCCTTAACTCTATTTGCCAAAGTTATCTCATTGCCCTCCTTCTTTGACCTCCTGATTTCCCTCTTAAGTATACTCCTACTGCCTTTATATTCTTCTAAGGATTCACTCAATCTATTCTGCCTATACCTGACATATGTTTCCTTCTTTTTCTTAACCAAACCTTCAATTTCTTTAGTCATCCAGCATTCTCTACACCTACCAGCCTTTCATTTCACCCTAATAGGAATATACTTTCTTTGGATTCTCGTTATCTAATTTCTGAAGGCTTCCCATTTTCCAGCTGTCCCTTTACCTGTGAAATTATGCCCCCAATTAGCTTTAGACAATAGACAATAAGTGCAGGAGTAGGCCATTCTGCCCTTCGAGCCTGCACCACCATTCAATATGATCATGGCTGATCATCCTTAATCAGTATCCTGTTCCTGCATATATCTCCATAACCCTTGATTCCACTACCCTTGAGAACTCTATCCAACTCTTTCTTAAATGAATCGAGAGACTGGGCCTCCACTGCCCTCTGGGTCAGAGCATTCCACACAGCCACCACTTTCTGGATGAAGAGGTTTCTCCTCATCTCTGTCCTAAATGGTCTACCCCATATTTTTAAGCTGTGACCTCTGGTTCGGCACTCACCCATCAGCGGAAACATGTTTCCTGCCACCAGAGTGTCCAATCCTTTAATAATCTTATATGTCTAAATCAGATCCCCTCTCAGTCTTCTAAACTCAAGGGTATACAAGCCCAGTCGCTCTAGTCTTTCAGTGCAAGGTAATCCTGCCATTCCAGGAATTGACCGCGTGAACCTACGCTGCACTCCCTCAATAGCCAGAATGTCTTTCCTCAAATTT
>NC_057734.1:38112436-38115653 GCF_004010195.1 Chiloscyllium plagiosum
CTGTTACTACTATCCAGATGTGTCGTAATTTCATCCTTTATAAGAGACTCCAGCATCTTTCCCACCACTGAGGGTCAGACTAACTGGTCTATAATTTCCTGTTTTCTCTCTCCCAACTTTCTTAAAAAGTGGAACAACATTAACCACCCTCCAATCCGCAGGAACTGATCCCGAATCTATCGAACTCTGGAAAATAATCACCAACACATCCACGATTTCTCGAGCCACCTCCTTCAGTACCCTGGGATGTAGACCATCAGGCCCCGGGAACTTATCAACCTTCAGACCTAACAGTCTCTTCAACACCAATTCCTGGCAAATATAAATTCCCTTCAGTTCAGGTCCTTCAGCCACTGTTATCTCAGGGAGATTGCTTGTGTCTTCCCCAGTGAACACAGATCTGAAGTACCAATTCAATTCTTCTGCAATTTCTTTGTTCCCCTTAATATATTCCCCTGTTTCTGTCTTAGAAAATTCTTGCCTAATACCATCAAAATTGCCCCTCCTCCAATTTAGAACTTCAACTTTTAGATCTGGTCTATCCTTTTCCATCACTATTTTGAATCTAATAGAATTATGATCGCTGGTTTCAAAGTGCTCCCCCACTGACACCTCAGTCACCTGCCCTGCCTACTCCCAATAGTAGGTCAAGCTTTGCACCTTCTCTCATAGGTACATCCACATACTGAATCAGAAAATTTTCTTTTACATGCTTAACATATTCCTCTCCATCTAAATCCTTAACACGATGTCAGTCCCAGTCTATGTTTGGAAAATTAAAATCCCCGACCATAACCACCCTATTATTCTGACAGGTAACTGAGATCTCCTGACAAATTTGTTTCTCAATTTCCCTCTGACTATTAGGAGGTCTATAATACAATCCCAATAAGGTGATTATCCCTTTCTTATTTCTCAGTTCCACTCAAATAACTTCCCTGGATGTATTTCTGGGAATATCCTCCCTCAGTACAGCTGTGATGCTATCCCTTATCAAAAATGCCATTCTGCCTTCTCTCTTGCCTCACTTTCTGTTCTTCCTGTAGCATTTGTATCCTGGAACATTAAGCTGCCAGTCCTGCCCATCCCTGAACCACATTTCTGTAATTGCTATGATATCCCAGTGCCATGTTCCTAACCATGTCCTGAGTTCATCTGCCTTCCCTGTTAGGCCTCTTGCATTAAAATAAATGCAGTTTATCAGTCCTACCTTGTTCGCTGATTTGTCCCTGCCTGCCCTGACTGTTTGACTCGCTTCTTTTCTCAACAGTACCAATCTCAGATTGATCTCTTTCCTCACTATCTCCCTGGGTCCCACACCCACACTTTACTAGAGATGCACAGCATGGACAAGACCCTTCAGTCCAACTCGTCCATGCCGACCAGATATCCTAACCTAATCTAGTCCCATTTACAAGGCTCATATCCCTCTGAACCTTTCCCATTCATATACCCATCTAGATGCCTTTTAAATATTGTAATTGTACCAGCGTCCACCACTTCCTCTGGCAGCTCATTCCACCACCCTCTGTGTGAAAAAGTTACCACTTAGGTCCCTTTTATATCTTTCCTCTCTCACCCTAAACCTATGCCCTCTAGTTTTGGACTCCCCTTCCCCAGGGAAAATACTTTGTCTATTTATCCTATCAGTGCCCGTCATGATTTTATAAATCTGTATAAGGTCACCCCTCAGCCTCTGACACTCCAGTGAAAACAACCCCAGCCTGTTCAGGCTCTCGCTATAGCTCAAATCCTCCAACCCTGGCAACATCCTTGTAAATCTTTTCTGAACCTTTTCAAGTTTCACAACATCCTTGACCTCAGGGTGAGAGATCCAAATTTATGTCATCTTTGGTCTCATAATCAACAAAAGAGGGAAGAAGACTATCATGCCATTACTTTTGGTTGGGTTTTAACCAATGACCCAGAGGTCAGAGGCTAATGTGTTCTGTCCATTTATTGCAGACAACTTGAAATAAATATATTTGTCAACACCACAGGACAACATCATATGTGAACTGTCCAGATTGTCGTTTCATTCAGTAAGGCGTTTGACAAGGTTCCTCATGGGAGACTGGTGAGCAAGATTAGATCTCACGGAATACAGGGAGAACTAGCCATTTAGATATAGAACTGGCTCAAAGTTGTAAGACAGAGGATGTCTTACAGACTGGAGGCCTGTGACCAGTGGAGTGACACAAGGATCGGTGCTGAGTCCACTATTTTTCATCATTTATATAAATGATTTGGAAATGAGCATAAGAGGTACAGTTAGTAAGTTTACAGATGACACCACAATTGGAGGTGTAGTGGACAACGAAGAAGGTTACCTCCGATTACAACAGGATCTGGGCCATATGAGCCAATGTGCTGAGAAGTGGCAGATGGAGTTTAAGTCAGATAAATGCAAGGTGCTGCATTTTGGGAAAGCAAATCTTAGCAGGACTTATACACTTAATGAACAAAGAGACCTTGGAGTGCAGGTTCATAGGTAGGATAGTGAAGAAGGCGTTTTCTATGCTGTCCTTTATCAGTCAGAGTATTGAGTACAGGAGTTGGGAATACAGGAGTTGATTCGGTCGCCCAAGATAGAAATGGAGAGGTCTAGGAAGGGGAAGGAGGGGTCTGAGACGGTCCAGGTAAATTTGAGGTCGGGGTGGAAGGTGTTGGTAAGGTGGATGAACTGTTCAACCTGCTCGTGGGAGCACAAGCAGTGCCGATACAGTCAACACGGACATTTACTATAAACCGACCGACTCCCACAGCTACCTAGACTGCACCTCCTCCAACACTGTCCCCTGAAAAACGCCATCCCATATTCCCAAATTCCTTCGTCTCCACCACATCTACTCCCAGGTGGACCAGTTCCAATACCGAACAACCCAGATGGCCTCCTTCTTCAAAGACCGCAATTTCTCCCCAGACGTGATTGATGATGCTCTCCACCGCATCTCCTCCACTTCCCGCTCCTCCACCCTCGAGCCCCGCCCCTCCAATCGCCACCAGGACAGAACCCCACTGGTCCTCACGCACCACCCCACCAACCTCCATATACATCGTATCATCCGTCGTCATCTCCCCCACCTCCAAACAGACCCCGCCACCAGAGATATATTTCCCTCCCCTCTCCTATCAGCGTTCCGAAAAGACCACTCCCTCTGTGACACCCTTGTCAGGTCCACACCCCCCACCAACCCAACCTCCACTCCCAGCACCT
>NC_057734.1:38116004-38132303 GCF_004010195.1 Chiloscyllium plagiosum
CTCCTTGGATGCTGCCTGACCTGCTGTGCTTTTCCAGCAACACATTTTCAGCTCTGATCTCCAGCATCTGCAGTCCTCACTTTCTCCTACAGGAGTTGGGAGGTCATGTTGCGGCTGTACAGGACATTGGTTAGACTACTGTTGGAATACTGCGTGCAATTCTGGTCTCCTTCCTATCGGAAAAATGTTGTGAAACTTGAAAGGGTTCAGAAAAGATTTACAAGGATGTTGGAGAATTTGAGCTATATGGAAAGGTTGAACAGACTGGGGCTGTTTTCCCTGGAGCGTCGGAGACTGAGGGGTGACCTTATAGAGATTTACAAAATTATGAGGGGCATGTATAGGATAAATAGACAAAGTTTCTTCCCCGGGGTGGGGGAGTCCAGAACTAGAGGGCATAGGTTTAGGGTGATAGGGAAAGATATGAAAGAGATCTAAGGGGCAACTATCTCACACAGAGGGTGGTACGTGTATGGAAAGAGCTGCCAGAGAAAGTGGTGGAGGCTGGTACAATTGCAACATTTGAAAGGCATTTGGATGGGTATATGAATAGGAAGGGTTTGGAGGGATATGGGCCGGGTGCTGGCAGGTGGGACTAGATTGGGTTGGTATGGACGGGTTGGACCGAAGGGTCTGTTTCCGTGCTGTACATCTCTATGACTCTGTGACTCTATTTGTAATTTTGTCTTTTGAGACAAAACAAGTCAGGATTTCTATTTACTCATGAATTCTGCTGTTACTTTGAATCCGCCAATGATGGACAAGGGCTGGATCAGACTCAGTCATGCTGCCCCTTTAACTTCGCTGTTTTGGCCATTACTAAAAGCTGACCAGGCTGCTGCATGCTGGCAAACATGAAATTCAATGGCTGTCGAGACAAGGGAGAAAGGCAAAGAAAGCTAAATGAATAAGAAGTCAAATGATGCATTCACATTTCTCTCATCTTGCACGTTCATTTCCCGTAGACTATGAGATTCTATTTCTCTCACACTGTTAAAGATTCACATGGCTTCTTATAGATATGCAAATATTATGCTTGGTGCTTTATCATGGCATTCTGATATATCACTTTGAGACTTGGGGACACTGTAAAGCAGACAAAGGCACCAATTTATCGTCATTTGGTTGCATTTTCCAGAGTTTGAGTGGACGAAAATAACATAGTGCAGAGAAAGAACAATATGCTTCAAATTCCATTGCTAATGAATTGGCATTGCAGAGAATGGTTGTAATAAGGCAATGGACACACTGTTGTGAATTTTTGCACACTGTCGTGGAATCTGAGAAATAACTGATAAGAAATGTGATACAATTAATTTGTCAGCTCATTGTACCTTTGTGCTATTCAATAATTATATCTATGGTCAACATGTGATTTTCAAAAGCAGATTTGCAACTTTAACAAATTACTAATTACAGCAAACAGACACTGCAATCGGTTTCCCTAAATATTAGAGATTGCTACAACTTGCAGATAAATGTAGTAACCTGGGGTGCAAGAATCAACAATAATTTTTATCTGGCGCAATTTACAGTGCATTCTGAATACTGCGACTCTACACAAACTATGTGTTTGGAATTCTACAAGTCCTGCAATTTATTCCTAGCCTCCATTTTTTGTTGGATGATACTGTCATCAATGGAAAATACTGAAATACTGTCAACTTAATCAACAGCTGAAAAGAATACTTTTTCTCTTAACTCCAGGGGTCCTGGAGCCATTTGTGGCATCCTTGCACTTGACTTACTCAATGCAGACAAGGATTCTCCTCTGGGAATCTCCTGGTTCCCAGGATGTAATGTCTAATTACAATGCACTTACAGCAACAGAATCAGGCCTCTTGTTCTGAATGTTATTGTTTTACATAAACCTCCTCCTGCCCTGCATCAAAACCAAACCGCACATCATTTTATGCCTTTTGTCCTCATGCCTCTCAACAAGAATGTCTGACTCACCTCAAATTGAGGCCCTGATTTAGGAGTCCAGCTTCGAGGCAGGAGGCATCAGATAAATTCAGGCCCAGACTTGGAACCACAGGGTTACCAGCTGCAACTCTTGATACACTTGACCAGAGGAAAGGAAAATCAAACAGTAATGCCATAGAAAAGCAATGGATTGAACAGTCCATGAGTAATTGCTGTTAGTATGCGTGTGTGCATGTGGGTGTGTATTACTGGTATTGATATATTGTTTTAAGGTCTTAACTACCTACAATTATTAGCTTTGGCAATTTCTTTATAAATAAAGTTTACTGGCAGCATTAAACAGACTGGATGAAATGATCAATTCTTGATAAATTCATTAAAATTATCAATTAAATAAAACGTTAAAAAGATGGTACGTGCTGTGATTGAGGCATGTACAAGCTGCTGGATTCCAGTGTGATACAGGTCAAATATGTCTACCATAAATGTCTACAGCTGCAGAAACTTCCGTTTCAAATCAGTAAGCTGGGTGCTAGTCTGAAAATGTGGTGGCACATCAGCAGCGGGGGGATAGCTGCCATGTCACTTTATTCCAGGAGGAAGTCATAACCCCTTAAAATAGGATATTCTGATTTAGCCAGTGGTCATGGACAAGATGGTGTGACTACAAATGAGGCAGGTAAGGGAACCCAGAGGGCAGAAGTGCAAGGACTGCAAGGTTTGCAATTTTCCAACGGGTCTGATTACTCAGTTTGTTTGCAAGGGAATGAAGGCTGAAAGGTGGATGGACTAATTACCATGACATTGTGGCACAGGCAGCCCTTCAAATGGGAGAAGGAAAAGGAAATGTAATGATAATAGGGAACAATGTAGTAGGGGTATTGACGCTGTTCCATGCAGCAAGGGTCTGAATCCAGATGGCTGTGTCATGTGCTTGGTGCCAGGTTTTGGGGAAGAGTGTGCAGAAGAAGGAAGTGAATTTGGTAGTCATTATCTGCCTCTCTAGCAATGGCAAAGATACAGCATATGAACAAGCAGCATAAATAGGCTTTTCTCAGCTGCTCAACTATTCAGTAAGTTCATGACTGATAAAGTAGGAAATTAGGCCAGAGGTTCTGTCTGTGGGAGGATGAGAAGCTTAGAACTAAATTTAAGCACATGACCACAAAGGAAATAATCTCTGGATTACTGCCTGAGATACTTGGAAATTGACATAGGGCAAATAAAATTAGAGAGGTGACCCTGAGACTGATATTGCAGATGTTGGTTGTAGTTTGTAGAGCACTGACACTGGTACAGGGGCAAGAGGGATCTGTATAACCTACAAATCTGTATAACCTACAAATCTGGTTCCAGTGTACTAGTAATCTGAAAACTAGGTAAGTAGAGAGGGCTTTAAATTGAACAAAGTGATGAGTGATCAAACTTGGGTAGATGTAACAAATTAAGGGGTAAAGTCAAGACAGGACAGCAAAGTAGAAATATGGGAAATGAAGGTCAGAGAATGGCAGGAAGGGGAAAAGAGAAAATGACTTAAGAATACATCAAATAATGTTACAAAAAAAAACAAAAACAAACTAAAAATAACTAAAGGTAATGAATTGAAACTGTAGATTGCAGTAAATAAATATGATTTTATAGGCATTATGGGGAGCAGTGTACCACAAGGATTGGCACTGGGTCCACAGCTTTTCATCATTTATATACATGACTTGGATGATAATATAGGAGGAATGGTTAGTAAGTTTGCAGATGACACCAAATTGGTGGTGTAGTCGATAGTGAAGAAGGTTACCTCAGAGTACAACGAGACTTTGATCAGATGGGCAAATGGGCCAAGAAGTGGAGATGTAATTTAATTTGGATAAATGTGAGGTGCTGCATTTTGGAAACACAAATTAGGGCAGGATTTATACACTTAATGGTAAGGTTCTGAGCAGTGTGGTGAACAAAGAGGCTTTGGGGTTCGCAGTTCATTGAAAGTGGAATTGCAGATAGATAGGATAGTGAAGAAGGTGTTTGGTATGCTTGGCTTTATTAGTCAGAGCACTGAGTACAGGAGTTGAGAGGTCATGTTGCAGTGCAGCACATTGGTTAGGCCACGTTTGGTATACTGTGTGCAATTTTGGTTCCCTGCTATGGAAAAGATATTGTGAAACTTGAAAGGGTGCAGAAAAGATTTACAAGCATGTTGCCAATGATGGTGGGTTTGAGCTACAGGCAAAGGCTGAATAGACTGGAGCTATATTCCCTGGAATATCAGAGGTTGAGGGGTGACCTTATAAAGGTTTATAAAACCATGAGGAGCATGGATAGGGTGAATAGCCAAGGTCTTTTCCCCACAGTAGGGGAGTCTAAAACTAGGAGGAATAGGTTTTAGGTGAGAGGGGAAAGATTTAAAAGGGATCTAAAGGGCAACTTTTTGACATAAAGGGTGGTGCATGTATGGAATAGGATGCCAGAGGAGGTGGTTGAGGCTGGTACAACATTTAAAATGCATCTGGATGGATGCATGAAAAGGAAGGGTTTGGAAAGATATGGACCAAGTGCTGGCAAATAGGACTAGATTAAATTAGGATATCTGGTTAACATGGACGAGTTGGACTGAAGGGTCTATTTCCATTCTGTACACTCTATGTGGCTGCAGGATGACAGGTATTGGGTATTGGGAGGTATATGACATTCAAGAAGAATAGTAAGATGGGTAAAGGTGAAGGGATAGCAGTGTTAATTAAGGATGGCCTTTGTGCAATTATTAGATATGAACTTAGAACAGGGGATCATTATGTAGAATTGATTTGAGTGGAAATTAGGAATATTAAGGGTAATAAATAATTTGTGAGAATGACCTACAAGCCTCCTAACGGTAATTACAAAATATGCAAGAAGAAATACGAAGTAATCTAGAGATTATTAACTTTGGGGAAAAGATACAGCAATGATCATGGGTAATTTTAATCTATATCCGTGATCTGAATCACAGAGTCACTCACAATCGATTTCAGTACCTGTGTGCTTCCCTTCGCTGTGTTAATCTCTGACAGTTAATCTGCCTGCTTGCTCACGTTCCCTTGGCATGACACATTGAGCGCTACATCACTGAACGAATTCTGCTTCTGGAAGATATGCTGCTAGATGGATAATCATTGCAGAGTAAGGTACAATTTGTGCAGGCAGTGCAAACAAATGATTAAGAAATATATTAGGATCTGATATGTGAAGCCAGTAAGCTACAGTATGAGAAAAATAGGAAGCTATTTTGCCCATCATGTCTTGGCTAAAGGAGCTCAATGAGTCTTGTTCCTTTGCCTGTTCTCTAGATTTGCAGGTGTCCTCTGCCACTGTTTATCTCGTTAAAAATTCCACAACACCAGGCTATAGTCCATCAGATTTATTTGGAAATACTAGCTTTCAGAGCACTGCTTCTTCATCAGGTAGCTGTAGAGTAGGAATCATAAGACACAGAATTTATAGCATTAAATCACAGTGTCATGTAACTGATACGATATGCTGAACAAAACCGGATTGTTTTTTAAAAGTGTTCAATATATCTTTTCTTAGGTAGTGAGAGAAAATATTTAAGTGTGGCCTCAGCATCTTATATCAAGGCAGTAAGACATCCCTACATCTGAACTCAAATCCTTTTGCAATGAAGGCCAATATACCATTTGTCTTCCAAATAGATTACTGTACCTGCCTCTCTATTTTCATTGACTGGTGTACCAGGACACCTACCTTTGCATGTCCACACTTTCCAGGGACGAGTTGGACCAAAGGGTCTGTTTCCGAGCTGTACATCTCTATGACTTCATATCACCATTTAAATAATACTTTCCTTTTTGATTTTTTTACACTGAAGAATACAACTTCATATTTAACCACTTGTAGAGGATGAGCTAAAGGGCTAAATTTGTTGATGATATTCTACAGCTACATGACCTTGAAGGAGTCCTGTTAACATTCTGGTATGTTCCGCACAAAGCTTGTTTTCTGTATTTGCTTTTCTGTGCTGGCTGTTTGTTACACTGCATAAGAGAGAGAGAGAGAGAGAGAGTGTTTCGTTCCAAGTCGCTGGGCTTCACCTCAGATGGGGATTGCGAACGGTGCCAGGAACAACCTAAGTCTCCAGACCAGCCATCGATTGAGGGAATGCCCGACGGGCAGGAAGGTGTAAGGCCCATTGCTTTCGTTTCCATTGTTCTTCATCTTTTTTTAATTACTTAATAGACAGTCATATTTCAGTCTCTCTTCTTTCCCTTTCTCTTCCTTTATTTATTATTACATAATAAATATTCATATTTAAGCAAATTGCTGTCATCGAATCTTAACTACATTTCACCGAATCTAAAAAGAGACACTTGGATACACTCTGATTCAAGGTACCACATTGTACTGCAAACTATGTGTTTGTTCACTCACTCATTGTTTGGATTATCTGAAGCCTCTTTACATCAAATTTTGTGTCATCAGCAAACATGGAAATGTTGCATTTGGTTACCTCATCCCAGTAATTTATACATATTTGGGGTCTTGCAGTACCCCGCTTGTCACTGCCTGCCACTTATAACAACCAGTTATTCACTCTTTCTGATTCCTATCTCTCAAACCAATTCTCAATCCATGCTGATATATCCCATGAACTTCAACTTTGCTCATTAACCTCTTAAGAAGCTTTCTGAAAATCCAAAAGCTTTCTGAAAATCCAAATACAACTCATCTACTTGTCTCTTTTATCTATTCTACTAGTTATATCTGAAAAAAACTTAAGTATCTTCAAATAGATAGGAAAGCATTTTGTGAAGAAGAAATAAGGAGTCATCATAGTTATGCTGAGTGATGAGCATGGATTAGAATGTAAAGTTGTCCACTTTGGTGGGAAGAGTGAAAGAGGAGAATATCACTAAAATGGGAAGCGTCTGCAAAATTCCGAGATGCAGCGGGATCATAGTATTCTAGTGCATGTGTCACAAAACTTTGCGATGCAGGTACTGCATGTAATCTATAAGGCTAATGGGGAGCTATTCATTTTTATGGGAGCAATTTAACATGAAAGTAGGTGTGCTATGCTTCAGTTACATGAGGCATTGGTGAGACCACATCTCAAATATTGTCTGCAACTTTAATCTGCTCATAGAAGGAGAGCAAAGCAGCTAGAAAAGTAAATATGGGTTGCAAGAATTTCTACAGTTATCTAAAAATATGTAAGATGTAAATAAAGTCTCCAGAGAATGAGAATGGGATGATAATAGCAGATAATAAGGAAAGAGTGGATGAAATAAAGAAACATCTTATAGAGGATACAAAAACATGCCAATAATAGCTGTACATTGAGAAGGGAAGGAGGAGTGGAACTTAGTGAAATTCCAATCATTAGGTAAGTCATACTAAGCAAATCCCCAGGTCCTGATGGACTTCATTCTATGGTCTTAAAAGAGTCTATTAGTTAAAATGGTCTAATGAGTTGGTCAATGAGTTGCTGGTTAATTTTCCAAAATTCATTAGATTCTGGAAATTTCCATCAAATTGGAAAGCTGCAAATATAACTCTTCTGTTCATGAAGGAATGGAGAAAGACAGTAGGAAAATTTAAGCAAGTTAGTTTGATGTCTGCCCTGAGGAAGGTTGATAGAATTGACCAGTAAAGATATTACAACTGGCCAAATTCAAGATGCCAAATTCAAGATAATTTGGAAAAGTCGGTGTGGTTTTGTAAAAGAAAAATCATGCTTGACCAATTTACCGAAGTTTTTTGAAGGAGTAACATAAAGTGTTAATATTGACATACTGTACTTGGATTTCCAAATGGCATTTTACAAGGTGCCACATAAAAGGTTATTGTGCAAATTAGAAGTGGATAGTTTGGGGGTGGGGGGGGGAGGGTGTAAAATGAATTGAAGGTTGGGTGGCCGAGAGAAAACAGAAATTATGCATCAATTGGACTTTTCTGATTGTCAGGATTTGATAAGAGGAGACCAGCAGGGGTATGAATTGAGATCTCCACATTTTACTATTTGTATAAATGACTTAGATAAATGAAGAACAGGCATGCTTGTTAATTTTAAAGGTGTCACAAAGCTAGGTAAGAAGATATGTTGTGAACAGGACATAAGAATGTTGCAGACATAGATAGATATAGGTAGGTTTGAGTGTGTGGACAAAGCTCTGGCAGTTGGAGTATGTTGTGGGAAAATGTGAAACTATTCATTTTAACAAGAAGGATTAAAAAACAGAGTATCAACCACCACCATCCCGCCTCCCCCCCCCCCCCCCTTCCCCAAATGGAGAATGAGTGCAGAATCCTGAGGTGCGGACGGATCTAGGTGCATAAAAGTTAGTAAGCTGGTACAGCAATTAATTAAGACTGATGGAATGTTTTGTTTGGTTATGACAGAAATTGAATGTAAAAGTTATTGTAACTTGCAGGTTGAGTCCGTGATTAAGAAAGCAGATGTAATGTTGTCATTTATCTCAAGAGGATTGGAATATAAAAGCAGCGATGTGCTTCTGAGACTTTATAAAGCTCTGGTGAGGCCCCATTTAGAATACTGTGTCCAATTCTAGACCCCGCACCTCAGGAAAGACATACTGGCACTGGAGTATGTCCAGCAGAGATTCACACAGATGATCCCTGGAATGGTAGGCCTAATACACAATGAACGGCTGAGGATCCTGAGATTGTATTCATTAGAGTTTAGAAGGTTGAGGGGAGATCTAATAGAAACTTACAAGATAATGCATGGCCTAGAAAGGATGAATGCTGGGAAGTTGTTTCCATTAGGTGGGGACACTAGGACCCATGGGCACAGCCTTAGAATTAGAGGGGGTCAATTTAGAATGGAAATGAGGAGGCATTTCTTCAGCCTGAGAATGGTGGGCCTGTGGAATTCATTGCCATGAAGTGCAGTGGAGGCAGGGACGTTAAATGTCTTCAAGGCAGAGATTGATAAATTCTTGATCTTACAAGGAATTAAGGGCTACATGGAGAGTGCGGGTAAGTGGAGTTGAAAGGCCCATCAGCCATGATTAAATGGCGGAGTGAACTTGATGGGCTGTGGGGTGGAAGGACTTGATGGTCTTACTTCCACTCCTATGTCTTATGGTCTTATGGCATTGGTGAAACCATTTCTCAAATACGGTCTGCAGTTTTGGTACTTAAGGAAGGATACATTCGCATTGGTACACAGGTCTACCAACTGATACTTGCAAGGAAATATAGAACAGACTGGTCTAGTTTCTGTTGTAGTTTAGAAGAGTGAGGGATGGCTTGATTGAATTACATAGGATCCAGAATGTTCTTGACAAGGTGAATATGGAAATGATGTTTCCTCTTGTGGGTGACTCCAGAATTAGGGAGCACTGTTGTTAAATTAGGCATCTTCTGATAGGACAGAGATGAGGAGGTTTTGTTTTTCACAGTGGTTAGTGTGACATCAGAACTGTGCCTCAGAAGACAGTGGAAATCTAAGGCAGAGGTAGATAGATTTTTGTTAGGTAATGGAATTAATGGTTATCAGTGTAGATGACAATGTGGAATTCAAAACACAAATACATCGGCCTTAATCTTATTGAAAGGCAGAACAAGCTCATGAAACTGGTCTACTTCTGCTCCTAATTCATACGTCAACTATTCTGCATTCCATATTCTACAGTTCCTTCTGAAAGTTTTGTTGGGTTTATTAGTGGCTCTTATATTTATAAGTTGTAAATGAAATGAAAAATCTACATCTCAAAATGATTTTAAACTTGACGATAATATGAGGTAGACACAGCATCAAACTAGACAAGTCTAGATGACAGGATTTTTGAGTAGAGTATTGGCAAGCATCTAAAAATCATTTGAGCAATCATTGAATGCTGTGAGAGGTGACTGTATGAGCTAAATGATGTTTAAACATGCATTTACCGATTCATGCTTTGAACTATGGCTATGACAATAGTCTTGGTGCTGTGGGTGGGGTGATATATTTATGCTTCTTTTTTATAATACGTGTTAATTTACGTTTTAATCTAAGTAAATGAAAATATGTAAACAGATCACCCATGGTCGAGAAAAGTCCTTACTGAAGGCAATACATATATTGAAAGTATTGATGCACAAAATGGCATCATCAGGAAAGAGAATTGAATACAGTCCTTTCAGGAAGCAGGCAGAAAGTAGAGTGGCTAAGAGTTGACTATATTTCTTGCAATTCTGCTGTTATCCATTCCCTTCCCTTCCAGAACCCTTGCCTTCCACCCCAGAACCATTTTCTTCAACAGATCATTCTTTGTCATTTCCATTACCTCCCATGCAATGGAACCACCAAACACAGAATCACAGAAGTGTTACATTGCAGGAGTTGATTCAGTCTATTATGTCTGCAAATGAGCATCATTACCTACTTCCTTATTTGTTTTAACTCATACCTTTGCAATCATTTCAATCCAAATAATCATGCAATACTCTCTTGAATGCCTCAATTAAACCTGCCTCCACAATATCCCTACAACCCCCCCCCCCCCCTCCTTTCCATTATTCTGATGAAAGGTCCTAGACCTACTTTGACATTAAGTTTATTTCTGCCTCCCTTGATAAGTGCTGAGTTGTTCCCTTCCCTCCAACCAAAGTGTACTCAAGCCTGTATTATCCAAGGAGACCAGACCACAGTTCGGGGAGGGGGTGGCAGTCCAGTGAAACATATTTGAAAATGGATTAATTAATAAGAAAAGTGGAACAACTATTTCCTGCAGATTTGAATTTCAAACTTCTGACTAGATTTCGAAGAAATACAGACATAAGCGTCGTCTTTGATGGAGTGAAGTGGACGTCGTAAAAATTACACCCCTGTTTTCAAAGTGGAAAACGCCGGCCGAAGTTGTAACCCAGGGAGACAAAAAAACAAGGAAAATAAGTTGGGTGAAACACAAGTGTGGGGAGAGAAAGTTTTGGAGAAGCGTTATTTAATTACTTCACTCAGAGCTGAAGTAGGTTAGGAGCCTTTTAAAGATTTAAAATTGGAAAATGCAAACTTTTAACAACTTTTTAAATGTTAGTTTTTTCCTCTCTCTCTCTTTCCCAGCCATGCCCACCAACAGCAAAGTCCTGGAGCCGCGGAGTTTTGTGATGATCAAACCTTTGCCCTTCCCTCCGACCAAAGGCCTGAAGGTGAAAGCCCGGAGCCTGACCGTCTACAGCCCCAGCGAGCCCAGCAGGCAGCAGGTTTTCCATGAGAACTACAGCAGGAGGCAGGATCAGCTGAGCCGGCAGGGTTACCGCTCGGTTTCCTGGAAACCCTACCAGGCAATCGGCCAGCCCCTTCACCTGGAGCCGAGGCAACTCATCCTGCATTCACTGGGGCAGCTCGACCAGGTCAGCCAGGCACCAGAGAGTCCCCACCCCAACACTACATTCATGTACTGTGCTTATGTGCACTGTCTCAAATCCTCCCCAAAATCAACTTGGGTAGTATTCAGAGACAAAAAAAACCCTGCCGATGCTGGAATCTAAGGGAGACAAGCCGAAGGCTGGAAGAACACCACAAGCCAGGCAGCATCAGGAGGTGGAGAAGTCAATGTTTCGGGTGTAACCCTTCTTCAATAATATTTGACAATCCTATGCACAAAATTCCTGTATCCCAATATCAACGCAATTCATTCTAAGCAAATTTTCGAGGGTCGGGAGTGTGGTGCTGGAAAAGCACAACAGGTCAGGCAGCATCTGATAGGCAGGAGAATCAACGTTTCGGGCAGAAGCCCTTCATCAGGAATTATGCCTGAAACATGAGTTCTGCCCTTCAAGATGCTGCCTGACCTGCTGTGCTTTTCCAGCACCACACTCTCGACTTTAATCTCCAGCATCTGCAGTCCTCACTTACTTCTAGAATTTCTAGGGGATCTCACCATGGCAGAACAGTTCGGTAACAATGTAACACAACAGTAAAACAAAGAAATTCTGGAAACCTGAAACACAAACAGAAATTGCTGGACCAACTCAGCAGGTCTCGCAACATCTTAGAGATGCACAGCACGGAAACAGACCCTTCTTTGTTCTAGCACGACCAGATATCCTAAATTAATCTAGTTCCATTTGCCTGCATTTGGCCCATATCCCTCTAAACCTTTTGTATTCACACACCCATTCAGATGCCTTTTAAATGTTGTAAGTGTACCAGCCTCCACCACCAAGACCGGCAGCTCATTCCATACACAAACCACCCTGCATGAAAAAATTGCCCCTTAGGTCCCTTTTAAATCTTTCCCTAGTGGAGAGAAAGAGTAATTGGATTTCAAGCATTAATTCTGCGTTCTCTCTGCAGATGCAGCCAGACCTGTTGAGTTGCTTTAGCAATTTCTGTTTTGCGTTCAGTAACTTAATGGTCACCAGGAGATATCAATCTTTTGAGTTGCAATTAATTATAACAACTTTGCAATTAACCTAGAGCTGTAGGAAATTTAGTGTGCTTTGTTCTTTCAATGTCACCTTGCCCTTAAGTAAATGAATGCCTTCCATCTTGAATAATACAGTTGCATTTTAAGAATGATTTTGATATGTGGTTGGTGGAAAAGGGGAACACAGGGTACAGAGTATATGGGTTTAAGATTACCTCTCGTGTGAATGATGAATGCCAGCACACAGTGGTTGAGCCCAGAAGGTGGTTTCTGTGTTATTTATTGTCTGCGTGAGTACCTTTGAGTTTGTGATGTTTCAGTCTCAGCTTGTTAACGTACTTATGTTTGCAAGTACAAGCCACAGCTGCTGTGTAACCCTGAATATTTTAAGCTGTTCCAAAAGATCCTGGCAGAGTACTCAATACTTCACTGCAAGCTGTGTGCGGACTGTACAATGTTTATACAGCAGTAAACATTATAGGATCATACAGCACAGAATGAGGCCATTTGGCCCATTGTGCAGCGCCAGCTCTTTGATAGAGCTATCCAATTTGTTCCCACTCATTACAAGTAGCCCTGCAAAGTTTCCTTTTGAAGTAATTATCCAACTCCCTCTTGAAAGTTACTTTCAAATTGCTTCCATGAGGCTTTTAGGCAATGCCTTCCAGATCATAGCAACCAGCTACTTTTAAAGATAAAAATCCCACCTTCTGTTCACCCAGTTCCTTCACCTTAATCTGTGTCCTCTGGTTACCATTTCACTATCATTGCAAATGGTTTCTCCTTGTCTACCCTATTGTTGCTTACTCTATCAAACCCTGATGACATTGAACACTAGTAAATCTCCTCTTGACACCCATTGCTCAAAGGAGTGCAATCCCAACTTCTCAGTATTCTCCTTCCTAGTCACTGCCATAGTCTTTAACCTTTAATGTTAGTGGAGGACAGTAAGTGAAAAACTTCTGTACATTCTTGAATAGTTGGGGAGAGTTCTTCCAAACTTGAAACTTCACTTTCTTTCTCCTTTGTCTAGACTGTAAATGAAGAGCCTAACAGCACTGCAAAGGAGAATCCAGAAGAAGCAAAATGCATTAGCCCCCCAAAGACGTCAAAGGAGAATAAGGTACCCAAGGTGTAAAATTGTGAGATTTTAAAATGTTGATGGAACTGGCGACATGGAATTTTTGGTTTCAAAATCAGTGTGTAATTGTACTCAGTGACAAGTGTTCATTTATTTTTGTTAAGTTTTCTTTTTGCTCCTGCTCCCTCCCTGAAAATACAGATTTCTGGTGGAAGTGTAGTTTTACAATTACTTTCGGTTCTTCATCCGATTAATGATTTAAGTTGAGTATAGAAGTTAGCTCACTGAGCTGGAAGGTTTGCTTTCAGACGTTTTGTCACCATGACTAGGTAACATCAGTGAGAGCCTCCGGTGAAGCGCTGGTGGTATGTCCCGCCTCTCTGTTTATAGGTCTTGGTTTCTTAAAGTGGGTGATGTCATTTCCAGTTCTTTTTAGAGTCATAGAGAAGTACAGCATGGAAACAGACCCTTCGGTCCAATCTGTCCATCCCGACCAGATATCCCAACCCAATCTAGTCCCACCTGCCAGCACTCGGCCCATATCCCTCTAAACCCTTCCTATTCATATACCCATCCAAATGCCTCTTAAATGTTGCAATTGTACCAGCCTCCTCCACATCCTCTGGCAGCTCATTCCATACACGTACCACCCTCTGCATGAAAAGTTGCCCCTTAGGTCTCTTTTATATCTTTCCCTCTCACCCTAAACCTATGCCCTCTAGCTCTGGACTCTCCAATCCCAGGGAACAGACTTTGTCTATTTATCCTATCCATGCCCCTCATAATTTTGTAAACCTCTATAAGGTCACCCCTCAGCCTCCGAGACTGCAGGGAAAACAGCCCCAGCCTGTTCAGCCTCTCCCTTTAGCTCAAATTCTCCAACCCTGGCAACATCTTTGTAAATCTTTTCTGAACACTTTCAAGTTTCACAACATCTTTCCAATAGGATGGAGACCAGAATTGCACGCAATATTCCAACAGTGTCCTAACCAATGTCCTGTACAGCCGCAACATGACCTCCCAACTCCTGTACTCAATACTCTGACTAATAAAGGAAAGCATACAAAACGCCTTCTTCACTATCCTATCTACCTGCGACTCCACTTTCAAGGAGCTATGAAACTGCACTCCAAGTCACTTTTGTTCAGCATCACTCCCTAGGACCTTACCATTAAGTGTATAAGTCCTGCTAAGATTTGGTTTCCCAAAATGCAGAGGTAATCCTCTTCACTGTCCACTACACCTCCAATTTTGGTGTCATCTGCAAACTTACTAACTGTGCCTCTTATGCTCGCATCCAAATCATTTATGTAAATGACAAAAAGTAGAGGACCCAGCACCGATCCTTGTGGCACTCCACTGGTCACAGGCCTCCAGTCTGAAAAACAACCCTCCACCACCACCCTCTGTCTTCTACCTTTGAGCCAGTTCTGTATCCAAATGGCTTGTTCTCCCTGTATTCCATGAGATCTAAGCTTGCTATTCAGTCTCCTAAGGTGAACCTTGTCGAATGCCTTACTGAAGTCCGTATAGATCACATCTACTGCTCTGGCCTCATCAATCTTCTTTGTTACTTCTTCAAAAAACTCAATCAAGTTTGTGAGACATGATTTCCCACGCACAAAGCCATGTTGACTATCCCGAATCAGTCCTTGCCTTTCCAAATACATGTACGTCCTGTCCCTCAGGATTTCCTCCAACAACTTGCCCACCACCAAGGTCAGGCTCACCGGTCTGTAGTTACCTAGCTTGTCTTTACCACCCTTCTTAAACAGTAGTACCATGTTTGCCAACCTCCAGTCTTCCAGCACCTCACCTGTGACTATCGATGATACAAATATCTCAGCAAGAGGCCCAGCAATCACTTCTTTACCTTCCCACAGAGTTCTCGGATACACCTGATCAGGTCCTCAAGGGAAGGTAGATAGGATCTAAATTGATGTGTTTATTGATGTTTATTGATTTAATTTGAATTCTGACATGACCTAAAATATTGGAAGTTCTGTTGTAATGTCCCAGCTAGAGTGAGAGACAGACCTGAACCTCTCAGGAGTATTCATGATTTGGCTGTTAGGATAAATAGGCTCATGACATTAGTAGAATTGGTGCACCTTTAAGTTCTGTTGGTGTTGTTAGGAAGGAGAAAAATGTCACACTGGAAATCATTGAGCAGGGCAATATTAATCTAGCTTTATTGTCACATGTACCCAAATTAATACAGTGAAGAGATTACTGGTCATCACTTACGACGCCATCTTTGGTACAAAGTTCCTGGGTATAGATTCTTAAGTACAAATTCTGAGGGAAAAAGTAAAAATAAAGAAATATAAAGTCCAGCAATTACAGATTATAGAAATAAATTAGAAAAATAGAGGGATAAAACATTCAGTATAACAGTACTTTCAGGCACCTAGCCTTTAGACCACAATAGATCTTGATTCCAGAATGTGCCAGGCATCAACTTGAGGCTGGGAGACTGTTTTGGAATCATCTCAAGGATATCCATGCTGAGGTTATGCTGGGCCATGAGACCATCATGCCAAGCTGTTGAGAAATTGCCACGCTGAGAGGATGCCAGGACTGGCTGAGAGGCTGCAAGGATACTATCATGGGCTGAGAGGATGTCACGCTGAGCCAAGAGATCGCCACCACCGGGTCCATGCTGGGACTGGGTGTTCAGGACATCGAGGAGAAAGTGAGGACTGCAGATGCTGGAGATCAGAGCTGAAAATGTGTTGCTGGAAAAGCGCAGCAGGTCAGGCAGCATCCAAGGAACAGGAGAATCGATGTTTCGGGCATAAGCCCTTCTTCAGGAATGAGGAAAGTGTGCCCAGCAGGCTAAGATAAAAGGTAGGGAGGAGGGACTTAGGGAGGGGCGTTGGAAATGCGATAGGTGGAAGGAGGTCAAGGTGAGGGTGATAGGCC
>NC_057734.1:38133187-38152793 GCF_004010195.1 Chiloscyllium plagiosum
CCAAGGACATGCATGTCCTTGGACTCCTCCATCGCCAGACCATAGCAACACGACAGTTGGAGGAAGAGCGCCTCATCTTCCGCCTAGGAACCCTCCAACCACAAGGGATGAACTCAGATGTCTCCAGTTTCCTCATTTCCCCTCCCCCCACCTTGTCTCAGTCAAATCCCTCGAACTCAGCACCGCCTTCCTAACCTGCAATCTTCTTCCTGACCTCTCCGCCTCCACCCCACTCCAGCCTATCACCCTCATCTTGGCCTCCTTTCACCTATCGCATTTCCATTGCCCCTCCCCCAAGTCCCTCCTCCCTACCTTTTATCTTAGCCTGCTGGGCACACTTTCCCCATTCCTGAAGAAGGGCTTATGTCCGAAACGTCGATTCTCCTGTTCCTTGGATGCTGCCTGACCTGCTGCGCTTTTCCAGCAACACATTTTCAGTTCAGGACATCACCAAGAAGAAAGAAGGAAAACAAACACAAAAGAGAAAAGGAAAAAAATGGAGGGAATGGACAAGCTCCAGCTGAGAAGTCCTATTCCACCACCATCTTGGTATCATTTGGTCTCATTCTAGATAAGTAGACCTTTACGGTGCCCTGGAATAACCCAAATGAACTTTGTCACTCTAGTATTAGCAGTCTATTACCTTACTGCTTTCCACTGATTGGGGCTGATTAGGAGTGGGAGTAGAAGGTCATTGAGGAGATGTTACCAGTCATGGGTCTTCAGAATTTGACAGAACATCCAGTCATCATTACAAGGTCTTCCATGCGGAGACAGGATTCTGCCTCATTTTCAGCCTCCTAGCAGCTTTGTCCTATTTACACATATTTTCTCATTTTGGTTATTATGGCTTTACCCCAGGTGAGCAGTTTTTGTGGTTTATACTTTGGCTATTTGGTTTATTTAAGCAAAAAAGGTGATCGCTTCTGGACAAGGAACGGGACTTGAAGGGAAAGGTGGAAACTGGCCCATGTGATAAAATACAGATGAACAATAACATTCTTGTAAATCTCTGAAAATATTTTGCCGCCTAATTCAACAGATGGATTTCAGTCTGTGAACAGTGCATGTCTAATGCACCTCATGTCTAATGACATGACCCACTCTCACTAGTATCCTTACATACAAATGAGGAAGGACACCACTTCGACTGGGACAACACATCATCCTAGGACAAGCCAAACAGAGACACACACAAGAATTTCTGAAAGCATGGCATTCCAACCAGATCTTTATCAACAGACACATTGACTTGGATCACATTTACCACTCCCTGAGAAAAAGAACAGGAAATAACATCATAGGAAATGATGTCACCACAGGAAATGACATCGCCAACCTTAGGAAACTCAAACATATAAATAGAAAGTGGGCTACACCATCAGTGCTTCATTCAGAGACTCACTGAAATGTTACCTAGTATGGTGATGAAATGTCTGAAAGTGAACCTTGAATAATTCCTAGAAGCATGGCATTCCAACCGGAACTCTATCAACAAACACATCGAGTTAGACCCCACCTACCACCCCCTGAGAAAAGGAACAGGAAGTGACTTCACCACAGAAAATAACATCACCACAGGAAATGACATCACCAACCCAAAGAAACCCAAACATATAAATAGAAAGCAGGAATTCTCAGCATTGCTTCACCTGAGGCCCACCGAAAATGTTACCTAGTAGGTTAACGAAACATCTGGAAGTGAACCTTGCAGCTCAGCGAGCAAACCTACATCGAAAAGGACTTTGTATACCATACTCTTGTCTCGGACCTCTGACAAGCATAGCTGAACAGCTTTCTGTCAATTCTGATAGGTACATAGACAATCTGCAGAAATAACCTGGAGGCAAATGGCAGCAAAGAGAAAAGAATATGTCAAATAGCATTGATGCCAGAACACATTTTTAAACCCAATGCAAATTTCCTAGGGTTTAATGTTGTCCTATCACAGCTGACGTTATTCTTCATGTTAAGATGGAAAGAAGAGCTTGCACTGAGTGGCTTCAGTAAGGAGCCAGTTTTCTCCAGCTCCTTAAATCGACGGCCTCAGCTCATATGCTTGAATGCCTTGGTGACATTGATGAATGCAATATGTAAGGGAATCTGGCAACTGCCCTATTGTTGATTTTCAGGGAAGGACATCTCTCATCCTCACCTGGTCTGGCCAAGATGTGACTCCAGACCCACAGCAATGACTCTCAACTGCCCTCTGGAAAGGCCTAGTAACCAACTCAGTAGTAACAGTCGCTACAAAGTCTCAAAAAAGAAATGAAACCAGATTAACCACCTGGCATCGACCGCGGCGCCAGAAAAGACAATGACAGAAACAGCTGTGTCGTCCCTGCAAAATCTTCCTTAGTACCATCTAGGGGCTAGTACCAAGATTGGGAGAGCTGTCTCAGAGACTGGTTGAACAACGGTCTGACATTGTCATACTCATGGAATGATACCTTACAATCAATGTCCCAGACTCAACTTTCACCATCCCTGGATATGTCCTGACCAACCGGGAGGACCGACCCTCCAGAGCTGGTGACACTGTGTATATGATCGGGAGGGAGTTACCCTGGGAGTCCTCAATGTTAACTCTGGAGCTCATGAAGTCTCCTGGTTTTAGGTCAAACATGGGCAAGGAAACTTGCTGGTTATCACATACTGTCCTCCCTCAGCTGATGAATCAGTACTCCTCCATGTTGAACAACACTTAGAGGGAGCACTAAGGATGGCAATGGTGCAAAATGTACTCTGAATGGGGGATTTCACTGTCTGCCATGAACAGTGGCTCAGCAGCAGTATTACTGATCAACCTGGTGGGGTCCTAAAGGACACAGCTGTGAGATTGGATCTGTGGCAGGTGGTGAGAGACAAAAACATACTTAACCTTATGCTCACCAATCTGCTGGCTGGAGGTTCATCTGTCCATGAAAGTATCAGTAAGAGTGACCACTGCACAGTCCTTGTGGAAACGAAGTCCTACTTTCACATTGACAGTAGCTTACCTGAAATTGTGTGTCACTGTACTAAATGGGACATAATTTGTATTGGTGTAGCAACTCAAGACTGGGCATCCATGAGGCGCTGTGGGTCATCAACAGCAGCAGAATTGTACTCCAGTACAATCTGTAACCTCAAGGCCCAGCATATTGCCCCACTCAACCAATGCTATTTAAGCCAGAGGATCAACGTCAGTTCAATGGAGAGTTCAGGTGTATATGCCAGGAACAGCACCAGGCATTGTTTAAACTGAGGTGTTAACCTGCTGAAGCTTCCAAATAGGATTACTTGTGGGGCCAAACAGCATAAGCAGCAAGTGATGGAGATAATTGATTCTGTGACCAACAGATCAGATCTAAGCTCCGCAGTCCTGCCATGTCCAGTCGTGAATGATGGTGGACAATTAAACCACTCATTGGAGGAGGAGACTCCATAAACATTCCCATCCTTAATGAGAGACCACAGCACCTCAATACAAAAGATAAGGCTGTAGCATTAGCAACAATCTTCAGCTGGAAGTGCCAAGTGGATGAATGATCTTAGCCTCCTCCAGAAAGCTCCAGCATCACAGATGCTGCAGTCAATTCAATTCATTCCATGTGATATCAAGAACTGGTTGGAGGCACTGGATACTGCATAAGCTACGGGCCCTGATGACATTCTGGCAATTGTACTGAAGACTTATGCTCCAGAACTTGCCGCTTCCCTCGCCAAGTTGTTCCAACACTGGCAACTACCCGACAATGTAGAACATTGCCCAAGTATGCCCTATACACAAAAAGCAGGACAAATCCAGCATGGCCAGTTTTAGCGTCATCAGTCTACTCTCTATCATAAAAGGTGCCCCGAGTAGTGATATCAAGCAGCATGTGCTCAGGAATAACCTGCTCAGTGACGCTCAGTTTGGGTCCACCAGGGCCACTCAGCTTCTGACCTCATTACAGGTAAGTCTAGAACGAGGGATCACGTTTTTAAACTTTGAAGTCAGCCTCTTTTGAGTGGGATAAGGATTTTTTTTCCTCTGAAGGTTGTATGACTTTGGACCTCAGAAGTTGGTGGAGGTGGAGTCAGTTAATAGCGTGGCAGTTTTGGATGGCTGTCTATGAGGTAAAGGAATACAGGGGTGAGTGGAAATGTAGAATTTGAAACACAAACTGATCAACCTTGATTTTATTGAATGGCAGACAGGCTTAAAATGAAGTATCTCCTACTTCTGCTCGAATTTTGAATGTTCATCTGAGAAGGCAGCAACAGTATGGTCTCAAAATCTCTTTTTTTTTCCTGGGATGCAACATCATGTTTCACAGTTAAGTGAAGGCCTGCTTGTGTGTCTGAATCCACAGTTCAGTATTCTCCCTACTGGCATTTTCCAAGAGAAAAAAATGGTTGATGTTCCAAATATATACAGCTTCTGCATTTCAAAGCCTTATTCAAGTCCTATGTGTATTTGTGTAAAAGAGACTTGGGAATATTGGTGTAGAAAAGTGGCAAGGGGCTGAATTCATTACAAGTGTCTTGTTAGAGACAGCATGCAATCGGAAATCAAAGAGCATTTTTGCTTCTGTGTGTTTGAACCCGTGTACTCCCCCAGTATCAATCTATTATTCATCTTCTGACAGTCTGTTGCCTTCTGTACTGTCAGAGTGGCCTGAGTTTGCTACAAGAGAGTAATGCATAAAGGAATTGAAGATAATACCCTCTGCAACAAGAGTGCAGATATGACATGAATTTGTTAGTGCATGGGTGGAAGTTGTTGGGATGGTGAGGCAGTGGGAGGGTTATTATTTTTCTAAACTATGTCTTTAATTAAAATTCTGCTCAGGATTTTTAAGCTGCTTAACATTTCAGCATGAAGTTGATTGCGAACTTCAAGTACATTTCTGTGAACACTGATAAACGCGTAATATAATTACCTTTCCAAAACAACTTCTTCCTTTTACAAACTGAGATCAAATTATATTTATATTCCCCATTTGGTTTTCATTAATACTTTCGTATGATGGTATCCTTTTGCTGCGCTGAGCTATTTAGTGTCACATTCTGGGGTATCCAACAATATCAGATCATTTCTATGACTGCAGATAATTCCTTAATGTGATTTGTTTTTGGAAAATTAAATATTTCTTTTGTAATCCCAGCTTGAAGTTCTGTGTTACTTTTAGAATGGTTTCAGTGTTCACAGAAAATGTAGTTTGAACCTTAAACCTAGTAGAGATTAAAAAGAAAAGTTGTCAAGATCACATTAAGTATCTATCTATTGTACATAGAAACATAGAAGATAGGAGCAGAGTAGACCATTCGGTCCTTCAAGCCTGCTGTGCCATTCATCACGATCATGGCTAATTGTCCAACTCAATAGCCTAATCCTGCTTTCTCCCCACAACCTTTGATCCCATTCGCCCCAAGTGTTATATCAACCACCTCTTGAATCCATTTTTGCATCCCCTACTCCCTGTGGTAATAATTCCACTGGCTCTCCACTCTTTGGGTGAAGAAACATCACCTCATCTTTGACCTAAATGATCCACCCCGTGACCCCTGGTTCTAGGCACACCCACCTCCAGGAACATTCTCCTTGCATCTACCTTGTCTAGTCCTGTTGGAATTTTATAAGTCTCTATGAGATTCTCCCCCCCCCCCCCCCCCCCCCCCGGCTTGTCTGAACTCCAGTGAAAACAATGCTAACCTAGTCAATTTTTCCTCATACGTCAGTCCCGCCATTCCCAGACTCAGCCTGGTAAACTTTTGCTTACTCCCGCGAGAGCAAGAGCATCCTTCCTCAGAAAAAGAGAGCAAAAACTGTGCATAATCTTCTATGTATGGCCTCCCCAAGGCCCTGTATGACTGCAACAACACACCCCTGCTTCAGTACTTGAAACCTCTCGCAATGAACACCAACACACCATTTGCCTTCTTTATCGCCGGCTGCACCTGCATGCTTACCTTCAGTGACTGGTGCACTAGGACACCCAATCATTCCAGATTCAAAGATTATTATTGGACTAGAATTATTTGAGTAGCACTTATAGACCTTGTTTAGTATGTGTTCACTGTTAATCGAAACCATAGATATCAACAGCCCATTTGTCTCATTGTTTGTGCTGTTAATAGAAGAGCTAGCCAGCCGAATCCCACTCTCTGCCCTTTATTGTCTCCTCTAGCTCACTCGATTTAGTAGTCTATGATACATTTCCAGTAGTGTGATTGTCTTTTATTTTATTTGCCATTTCAATCCGTATGGCTCTTCTAACGTACTATGTTTATCACAACTGTTAGTGTATCTTTGGCCAATATTGCAAACCTCCTTTGTTATTGCTCTTTCTGTCCTAATTAAAACCCTGAAATCTGGTGTGTTGAGTTGTCATTCCTGCCCTCTTTAAATCACAATTCAGTAATGGTTATGATATCATAGTATCGTTCCAGTATTTTAACTATCACCTAAGCTTATTTGTCATATGCATTAAAGTGAGAGAAATGTATAGCTATCCCTTTCATTGAAGTATACACAATTAAGCATTACATAATTCTTGTGTTGTTTGTTTTCTAGCCGTTGTTTTCCACTGCCTTCCATATCTGCTGAAAAACATCGAGTCTCCTCTGCAGCTCTGCTCCTTTCCCTTTTCAATCTGTACTCAGATCCCATTCCCTTGCAAAACTAGTTGATTTTGTTAATTTCCATTCTGATTCTCCACACTTGGTTGTAATTACAGTAACCTTTCAAGCCAGTGTCCTCAGCGGAGTGGCAACAATGTGCTTTACGAGTAGCCTGACCAGTCTTGTTTAAATTTTAGATCCTTAAATCTCACTGTTGCCAGCTGATGGAGAAGTCCTAAAGACTTGGGAAAGCAGTAGCTGTCCTTGTGTGGTTCTCATTGAGCAGGTGGTTGGTTTCTGCCAGCTTGTATGTATAAATGTACTCTTGTCTGTGAAAGACATGACTGAAAAGTTCTTGTTTCAGTCAAAATGTCAATGAATTGGATTCCTATAGGAATCTTCTGGTATGAAGTTGAGCAGATTATTTTATGTCCTGAGATTAACTAGCTACTAACATCTAACATTTTCTAACATCATTAAAATTACATGTATTACTTGAAGAGTGATAATACATGCTGTTCAAATATCAGTAAAATAATTTTTTTTTAATGGTTACTTACGGGAAGAATATTAGGAGTCTCATCAGGAGAAATCCTTGTATTTTGAAACATGGAATAGGATTCGGGAATTCTAAAAATCAACCTGAACAGCAAGCCAGTGCCTCAGTTTATTTTCAATTCCCAAAGACGATATTACTCGTAAAGCAGCACTCTCTTTTGATTATGCTGGAATGCCGGTTAGATTACAGCAGAAATTGGAATGTGACAACAGGTAAATACCAGCCACTTACAAATCCCCATCCCTTCCACACCTTTATGAATAAATGTAATATATACAATGGAATTCTCCTGTGCTTTGTACTGAGCTACCCATCTCAATTGAAATATGAGTAGTGATTATTATATTTGCACTATTTGTCCCTAAGCTAAGGTGTGGTACTAATCTAAAAGTAGCCTTGGATTGCTGTTCCTCGTTGCCTTTTAGTGACCTTTGGCTGAAAATATGGGTGTGCATGAGTGACAAGAAAAGATCAGTGTACAGGGAACAATTGGAAATTCAAGAGTGTCAATAAGATGGTGTGGCATTAGAATGTAGAAATTAATTAAAACTATTTCACTGTTCAGTTCTATTGCCAAGGTTTGCTTTCAAGACACACACAGTGTTGATCTTTCTCCTACCTTGAGATAAAATATGAGTTTATCTGTACATGAGAGAACATCTCCCTTCTTCAAAAACCTGTAACTGGTATATAACTAATTCAGTTATGGGATGTTGCATTAATTATCTTAGGTATTTAAAAATCTGTATTTGAATGATTTATTACAAAGGTAGTTCAAATTTCAGTGATTACACCTCACTACCGTTGGAAATATTAGAAACATGCAAACATTTTATAAGGGAGACCTTGTGTGGGCATCTTGTGCTCAAAACATTCGTATCTGAGATTACTATATCAATATGGTTCATGTAAAAGGTGACTGTCAGATAAGCAACACGATGGTTATTCTGGCCCATGGTATCCTGCAAAGAGCAATGAGGCTAATGTGGTTTGCAGTTCTGACTTTTAGGTGTTTTCTCCAAAGCAACTTAACACGATGAAGCTTATTTGTGAAGTTTGTCATGATGAGGCATGAACTCAAGCTGACTGTAAAGCAGCAGAAGTTTATAGGAATGTGTTTTGATCCTGCAGATGTTCACTGCAAAGTTGCTGTATCTGAAGTACAAGGAGAAAGACCTGAAGACCATTCGTAAGGATCTGTCCCATACCAGGTACGAATGCATGATGAAGTCAAAGTAGCAGCTTTCCCGATGTCGCAGTGAGTAATTGAGCTACTAAGCCGGGATGATCCGAGATTTGAGTGTCTGGATCTCAAGAGTGTGGTATCTTGCTGTAACTAGTTCCTGCATTATCTGAGTTATAGAGTTATAGTCTTAGAGTCATACAGCACAGAAACAGACCCTTCGGTCCAACCAGTCCACGCCAAACATAATACCAAACTAAACTAGTCCTACCTGCCTGCTCCTGGCCCATATCCCTCCAAACCTTTCCAATTCATGTACTTATCCAAATGTCTTTTAAATGTTGTAATTGTGCCCACATCCACCACTTCCTCAGGAAGTTCATTCCACATGCAAACCACCCACTGCGCAAAAGATTTGCCTGTCATGCCTTTTTAAAATCTCCTCTCATCTTAAAAATGTGCCCCCTAGTCTTGAAATCCCCCATCCTAGCAAAAAGACACCTACCATTTACTATATTTATACCCATCATAACTTCATAAACTCCTATCAGGTCACATCTCAGCTTCCTACACTCAAATTAAAAATGTCCCAGCCTATCCAGCCTTTCTTTATAACTCAAACCTTCCATACCCGGCAGCATCCTGGTAAATCTTTTCTGAACCGTCTCCAGTTTATCAATATCCTTCCTCTAACTGAGCAATCAGAATTGGGAGCAGTACTCAGAAGAGGTTAACTAAGATGGCTGGGCAGCTGGTTTGTGATGCAGAGCATGAGTTCATATCCCATGCTGGCTGAAGTTACTATGATGGACTCTGCCTCTCAACGTCTCCCCTCACCTGAAGTGTGGTGACGCTTGGGTTAAATCACCACCAATCATCTCAGAGCACCCTGTGGACTGGAAGACTCTGGTGACTCTGTTGATTGGTTACCCATCACCAACTCAACACTCAAAGGCCTATTTCTAGACATTTATCACTAAAATTATTCCCAGTAACTCCATTCAATTCTTATTTTGATTATGAACATTTAGTAAATAAGGTTCCTACCTGCTTCCTAATCTGCTCATTATTTTAGGTTCATTGTATTAGAAAACTATGCTGTTCAATCTTGATCACCATGTAATAGAGTTGGGGATTTACAAAGACTGAAAAGAGATGCTCATTGATAATGTTAAACTGTGTGAATTCCTGGATATAAGCCCTCATCTTTTGGTCCTGTTGGCTGATTCCCATAATTTGAACTGGCCTGGAGGTTCTGAATCAAAGATCTGCAGGTTTAGCTCTCCCATGTTGATTAGAGGCAATTTTTGAGAAAGAGAATTGATGAAGTCCTTGAATCCACTTACAGTATGGGTGTGGAGTGTTCTGACTTGCATTTTAAGATGTCACAGAGAATGAACAAGAAGGTGCAGAGGGTTGCTTGAGTGGAACTTGAGGTACCAAGGAAGAGGAATATGTTGCAATCACAAAGTAGTTAGATTCCATCTCGCTTTCTGTCCCCACTCTCCCTGTTTCCAGCATTTGGTTCAACTCTATCTGGCCTCATGTCCTCTTATCATTCCTCATCTAAAACAATAGGCCTGTTAGGAAGAAGGCAGTTAAACACTCTGCTTCACCAGGTTACGTCTGAACAGTAGCACCACACTTTTCTTCGTAAGTAACGTCTTCATAGTATTATTTTATTCACTCATGGGACATGGGTGTCGCTGGCTAGCCGGCCAGCATTTCTTGCCCGGCCCGAGTTGCCCTTGAGGAGGTGGTGAGCTGCCTTCTTGAACCGCTGCAGTCCATGGGCTATAAGTAGACCCTGAATGCCCATAAGTGAGAGAATTCCAAGATTTTGACACAACTACACTGAGGGAACAGTGATGTCTTTTCAAGGCAAGATGGCGAGTGGCTTGGAGGTGGTGGTGCTTCTGTGTATCTGCTGCCCATGTCCTTTGAGATGTGACCATCATAAGTTTGAAAGGTACTGTCTAAGGATCTTTGGTGAATTTCTGCAGTGCTTTTTGCTGCCACTGCTACTGAGTTCAGTGTGGGGGGGGGGGGAATGTTGTGGATGTCGTGACATTCAAACAGGCTGCTTTGTCCTGGTTGGTGTAAAGCTTCTTGACCATCATTAGAGCCACACTCATCCAGATAAGTGAGCATTTTTCCAGCATACTCCTGACTTGTGCCTTAAGATGTGAACAGGCTTTAGGAAGTCAGGTGGTGAGTTACCCGTTGCAAAATTCCTACCCTCTGACCTGCTTTTATAGCCACTGTGTTTATACGGCAGGTCCAGTTGAGTTTCTGATCAGTGGTCTGCCCATGATATTGTAGTGGGGGATTCAGTGATGGTAACACCTTTGAACATCAAGGGGCCATGGTCAAATTGTCTCTTCTAGGAGATGGTCATTGCCTAGCATTTGTGCAGGGCAAATGTGACTTTCCCCTTGTCAGCTCTAGCCTGGATATTGTCCAGATCTTGTTGCATTTGACCGTGGTTTGCTTTAGTAAATGAGGAGTTGTGAATAGTGCTGAACATTGTGCAATAATTGGTGAGCATCCCCACATTTGACCTTATGATGGTGGGCAGATCATTGATGACGATAATGATGAAGATGATCGGGCCATCGCACTGCACTGAGGAACTCCTGCAGAGACTCCTTCAGGAGCTGAGATGACTGACCTCGAACAATCACAACTATCTTCTTATGTGCTGTATATGACTCCAACAATCAGATAGTTTGCCCTTGATTCCTGGTAATTCCAGTTTTGCCGAGGTTCCTTCATGCCACACTTGATCACGTATGGGGCTTGATGTCAATGGTTGTCACGCACACCTTACCTCTGGAATTCAGCTGTTTTGTCCATGTTTGAACCAAGGCTGTAATGAGGTCAGGAGCTGAGTGGTCCTGATGGAACCTAAACTGGGCGTCACTGAGCAGATTATTGCTGAGCAGGTGCTGCTTGATAACACTGTTGATGACACCTTCCATCACTTTACTGATGATGGGGAGTAGACTAGTGAGGCAGTAATTGAATGGGTTAGATTTTTCCTGCATCTTGTATACAGGACATACTAGGGCGATTTTCCACATTGTGAGGTGGATACCAGTGTTGTAACTGTTTCGGAACAGTTTAGCTGGGGGAATAGCAAGTTCTGAAGCACGAGTCCTCAATATTATTGCGGAGTGTTGTCAGGGCCCTTATCCAGTTCCTCCAACTGTTTCTTGATATAACATGTAGTGAATCGAATTAGCTGAAGACTAGTATCTGTGATGGTGGAGACAGCTAGAGGAGGTCAAGATGGATCATCCACTCAGCACTTCTGGCTGAAGATTGCTGCGAAAGCTTCAGCCTTACCTATTGCACTGACGTACTGGGCTCTTGCATCATTGAGGATGGGGATGTTTGTGAAGGCTTCTCCGCCAATGAGTTGTTTAATTTTCCACCACCATTCATTACTGGATGTGGCAGGATTACAGAGTTTAGATCTGATCTGTTAGTTGTGTGGTCACTTAGCTCTGTCTATCACTTGCTGTTTATGCTGTTTTGTGTGCAAGTAGACCTTGGAGATAGTGAGGACTGTAGATGCTGGAAAGTCGGAGTCTATAAAATGTGGAGCTGGAAAAAGCAAGGCAGGTAAGCAGCATCAGAGGAGCAGGGGAGTCGACATTTCAGGTTGGGACCTTTCATCAGGACTGGGGAGAGGGAAGAAGGACAGTCGTCCTGTTTGGTACATTAACAGGTTGGCCGATCATTTTTGGGTATGCCTGCTGGTATGCCTGTACTCCTTGTTGAACCATATCCTTCTCAAAAAGTACGTAAGTATCGAAAAACTCTGGGGTGTTAATGAAATTCTGATAATGTTTCAGGAAGCTTCCTGACCTGTTTCAGAAGCCTTGCAATATTGAAAATGAAATGGTGATAATCCTTTTAAGTAGTTTTTGAAATTGATGTCAACATCAAATGTACCCCCAAATGGCTGGGTTCTGTTAGCAGAGAGTATTCAGATAAACGCTAGCTACCAAAGTGTCAAGCACTCTCTTTAATAAGTAGTAACAGGTATTTTAAATATTCATCAGCTGCTTAGCAAATCTCTGAATGACTTTGAACCTTGTTGGCTTGAACTCCTTTAGCAAAATGGGCCTTGTGCTGATTGTGAGTTAAGTTGTCATTTCAGCTGAGCGCCCACACTGAGCCATTGTGGAAGAATGTTAGCACCTGAACATACTGCCAAAAATCTCGTTTGCCTTCGAGTGAAATTTCTATCTATTGTATGAGGTTCCAAGCTAAAAAAAGAAAATGACATTCCACATCAGCCCAGCCCAGTCCATCACGAAAACCAGCCTTCCTTTTATCGACTCTGCCTACTCTTCCTGCTGTCTTGGGAAAGTATCCAACATGATTAAATACCCCTCCCACCCTGGTTATACTTTAGCGAGCAGAATTAAATGAGAATCCCAAGGACTATTATTCTTATATAAGAAGTAAAAGAGTAACTGGAGAAAGGGTTGTTCCACTAAAGGATAACAAAGGAAGGTTGTGTGTCAAACCTGAGAAAATGGGTGAGATTCTCAATGGTTACTTTGCATCAGTGTTCACTGAGGAAAGGGACATAATGAATGTTGAAATTAAAGATAGAAGTTTGTTTACTCTGGATCACATTGACATAAGGAGGGAAGATGTGTTGTGCAGACTAAAGGATATTAAGTTGGACAAATCCCCAGGACCGGATGGAATCTATCCCAGGTTGCTAAGGGAGGTGAGAAGGAAAGTCTGGGGCCCTGACAGATATCTTTGTAGCATCCTTAAACACAGTTGCGGTGCCGGAGGACTGGAGGATTGCTCATGTTGTCACCTGTACAAGAAGGGTAGTAGGGATATTCTAGTTAACTACACACCTGTGAGTCTATTTATATTTAGAAAAGAATGAGCTTATCAAGGATAGGCAATATGGTTTTGTGCATAAGAGATCGTGCCTTATCAGCTTAATAGATTTCTTTGAGGAAGTGACCAAGTTGATAGATGAAGGAAGGGATGTAGATGTCATATACATGGACTTCAGTAATGTGTTTGATAAGGTTCCCCACGCAAACTAATGAAGAAAATAAAGTCACATGGTGTGCAGGGTGTTCAGGCTAGGTGGATAAAGAACTGTTGAGCAACAGGAGACAGAGAGTAGTAATTGAAGAGAGTTTCTCGAAATGGAGAAAGGTGATCAGTGGTGTTCCACAGGGATCAGTGCTGGGGCCACTCTTGTTTGTGCTAAACATAAATGATCTAGAAGAGGGCATTGTTGGTCTGATCAGTAGGTTTGCAGATGACAGTTTAAAGGGATTCCTGAAGAAGGGCCTGTGCCCGGAGCGTCGAATCTCCTGTTCCCTGGATGCTGCCTGACCTGCTGTGCTGTTCCAGCAATAAAGTTTCAACCTTCATCGGATAGGGTACTGACTGTAAGAGCTGGCAGGTCATGTTAAAGTTGTACAAGACTTTGGTTTGGCCGCATTTAGAATACTGTGTACAGTTCTGATTGCCACTTTATCAAAAGGATGTGGATGCTTTGAACAGGGTGCAAAGAAGATTTATGAGGATGTTGCCTGGTATGGAAGGTGCTAGCTATGAAGCGAGGTTGGGTAGGTTAGGAATGTTTTCATTAGAAAAAAGGAGATTGAGGGGTGACCTGATTGAGGTCTACAAAATCATGAAGGGTATAGACAGGGTAGATAGTGATAAGCTTTTTCCCAGGATAAGGGATTCAATAACGTTCAAGGTGAGAGGTGGAAAGTTTAAGGGGGATACATGTGGAAAGTACTTTACACAGAGGGTGGCAGGTGCCTGGAACGTGTTGCCAGCACAGGTAGTAGAGGCAGGCATGGTAGATTCATTTAAGGTGCGTCTGGACAGATGCATGAGTAGGTGGGGAGCAGAGGTTTACAGAAGCTTAGGACTTGGATCGGCTTAGGCGTGGAGGGCCAAAGGGACTGTTCCTGGGCTGTAAGTTTTCTTTGTTATTTGTGCTCTCTTCCACCGGGCAGAAGATACCAATGTTTGAAACCTTGTGCCAACAGATTCAACAACAGCTTCTTCCCCTGTTGTCAGACTTATGAACAGACCTCTCATATACTAGAGTTGATTTTTCCCTGCATCTCCTTTGTAGCTGTAACATTGTATTCTGCATTCTGATCTATTACCTTGATGTACTCACGTAACGTATGATTTGTCTGGTGAGCATGCAAAATGGTACTTTTCTTCTGAATATATGTGACAACAATAATTTAATTCAAATCAAATGCGTAATATAGGACAGGTGTCAGAGGTAGGTTCTTTACTCAGAGAGTAGTAAGGGTGTGAAGTGCCCTGCCTGCAGCAGTAGTAGTCTCACCAACTTTAAGGGCATTTAAATGGATATTGGATAAATATATGGATGATAATGGAATCGTGTAGATTAGATGGGCTTCTGATCGGTTTCACAGGTCGGCGCAACATCGAGGGCCAAAGGGCCTGTACTGCGCTGTAATGTTCTATGTTCGATGTAATGACACAATGTGGTGTGACAGAATCCCGCAGGGATCAGGAAGATGCCAGTTTCTAGCCATGTGCTGTGTTAGCTGATGCGCGTTTCGCAAAGTAGAATCAGATAAAAAGAGATTCTGGTCTCGATTGTAATCCACTGGCTGATCTGGGCACTAGGTCAGGGTGGGATTGTGCCCAGAATGCTTGTTGAGTCTCTCAGATGTAACAACCTACAACCATTTGCTGTGGTGAGCCTACACAAGAAACATGGAATCTTGGTCACATTCCTGGAGTATAAGCCACAGCTTGGAGAGGAGCAGAGGGTTAAAAATGGAGGGGGGGAGGGCAGTAGTAATGGTGGTTTGTTGGCTTGACAAATCAGCCACGGATGATTGACAAATAAAACTGCCTATCTTTGCTTCACCCTCTGTGTTTTCCTCATCAACCTATTCAGAGATGCTATCACACACCCCTGGAGCAGGTGGGACTTGAACCCAGGGCTCTCAGCCCAGACGTAGGGACACCACCACGGTACCGCAGGAAGGGTCTCTGCTTCACCCTCTTCAGATTCTTCGTTAATTAACTTAACACATTGTGAAACGTAATGTATGATAATTAGGAAACTGCTCCGGTGTGTAATTTTATTAACTTTAATTGCAGAACCTTTGAAACAAGATTGAATGAATTAGAATTTCCGAAGTAATTAATAAATGGAGAATTGGTTTAAAAAAATCTGGAATCTAGGAGTGAATAATAGTATTTGTTAAGATTAAGGAATTTGACAGAATTGATAAAAACTAATTAAACATTGAGTTATGAATACAAAATAGAGCTCTACCATTTAACCTATGTTTCTAAGCAACCTGTTATTACACATCTCTGGAGCAAATGGGACTTGAGCCCAGACCTCCTGGTCTAGGGGTAGGGACTCAGCCACTGTGCCACCAGAGGGCCTATCAAATTCAGTGCAGTTTGTTGTATTATAAGGAGGAAAATAGGAAAAACAGGGATGTTTTCTTTTGCACCTCCAGTTGCAATTTCTTTCCTGTAAAGTATAATGAATCTTAAATGGATCGAATGAGGAGTCATTAAACTGATGGAACATGGTTGTGCTGTTTTCATTGGGAAATCCAGAGTTAAGGCCAAAGCCCATGTTTGAAAGTTAGCAGAGGAAGTATTTTCTACTTATCGTTCATTAATAGGATGTGGGTGTCACTAGCATTTATTTGGTTTATTTTGATTGAACCACCGATACAGACTGTATTTTCGAGATGCATGGGAGTTTTGTTATGCCCACCCAGAGCAGACCCTGCATGGTGAATGGCAAAAGTGGCAACCACTCCTTCATTACCAGTCATTTACTTTTAAAACAATCAACCCCTGCTTTGGGAGGAATATGTTGAGGCTTCAAAGCATTGACATATCTGACAACCTCTGCAATACATTTCACAGAATGAGAAACAAATTGTTTAAAAACAGCATTAGAAGCTGAACAATAAACAAACTGAGGTTAAAAATTCTTAATTTAAAAACTTACATATTTTTATCAAAATGGAATAACATACCATTACCCCAAGTTTAAAATTAGTTTTCTCGGGGTGGAGAGGCTCTTCTGTAGTAGTTATGATAACACACTGTCGCGCTTCATTGTCAGGAAGTAACTTTCTCGGGTGTTTTAAACAGTTTAAAACAAGGGTAAGTTGTCATAGGCTTGAATATTTCTAATGGATTGTCACTTGCACAGATTTACAACAATGCACTCTGTGGAGAGGTGTAGAATCATCAAACACAACAGATTCAAGAACAGCTTCTTCCCCACTGTTGTCAGACTTACGAATGGACCTCTATATATTAGAATTGATCTTTCCCTGCTCCTTCTCAGTAGCTGCATCACTATATTCTGCATTCTGTTCTATTATCCTGATGTACTTAATTAAGATAGGATTTGTCTGGAAAGCATACAAAATGATACTTTTCACCATGTCTCAGTACATGTGACAATAATAAATCAGATCAAATCAACATCTGAATTTCTGCATTTCCTGGATGTGTGCAAACTCCAAAGGTTTCTGTCAATTTGAAAGGAGTAATGAGAGGTGGTAAATTCTGACAGTTTCACCTTCATTACTACAGCAGAATCTGTGCCAGTTTTTTTTGCCTAGGATGGTATGTCTTCCTCCTTCAAGCAACCACTTTTTTTCTTCCATCTAGTTTAGAAGTGTTGACCACTCTCCCAGCTACAGAGGGGAATTCATTCCGTTGATAGATGGCATTGCTCTTTAAAGTGTTCAGATGAATTGGGAAGAAAAATTATTTGCTTCAAAATAAATTTAACCTGATTTCCTGTAATGTAACAATGTGCTCTCTGTGATCAATTAAGAAGAAGATCCAGCAGGTGGGGCTGTTAGCAGCAGCTTTAGAAAGGGATGGACTCTGACCTTAGGGTGAACATGATTTATGTACTAAGATCAACTGATTGTATGCACCACTGTTGAAGTATTAGCATCACTGTCAAGGCGCACATACTATTTAACAGCTCTTTAAATTTACAACATCCTTCATGTTCTCACTAGTAACAATTCAGTATTTCTGTACTCAAAGCCAACATAAGGTGAAACTTAAAATTGCTGCATGTAAAACTATGACAAAAGCAAATTGCCTTTAGGTTGTCATGCCCTTTCACCCAGTAATGTTACTTGTCGAAGTTACAGTTCCTGTTCTTCAAAGAGCTCTGAGACTGATGGGGTGTGCGTAGCCACAAGTGTTTCTGTGTGACACAAAGTTCAATTAACAGATAGGAGATCCTGTGGGACTCTCACAGCTGCTCCGTTAGCTCCAAAGTGTGAGACAAACACTTTCGTTTCTCACACCTCATGTGTCCCACACATTCTTTAACTGTGAGAAGTGGAGTGTTGTTAGTATCTTATCTGCACAACCACTTGCTGTGACCCAGAGAGATATACGAACTCATACAGACTATTTTAAGTTTACATGTTATGTCATATTATATATTCTCATAGATCAAGGTATATGGTTAACATACAGTCAGAGATTATGTTAAAAATCACACGCCACCAGGTTATAGTTCAGCAGGTTTAATTGGAAGCATTAGCTTTTGGAGCGCCGCTCCTTCATCGGATGGTTGTGGAATACACAATTGTAAGATATAGAATTTATAGCAAAAGTTTACAGTGTGATGTAATTGAAATTATACATTGATAAATACCTTGATTATTTCGTAAGTCTCTCATCTGTTAGAATGACCATGTTAGTTTTGCTTCTTTCGTATGTAAATCGCCAAAACATTTTTAAAAGTTACATTCTCAAGTGAACTTTAATCATTGGTGTCAGCCCAGACAATATATTAGCACCTCTCTGTGCTGCTTTCTGTGCCATAATGTTTAAACTGATTCTAATCTAAAAAATGAATTAACAGACTCTTACATGGATTCATGCAGTTTTTGAGCAAAGTACAATGTGACTGTGCAAGTACAAATTCACCCCACAAACTTGTATGTCTGGGTGCTGACACTGGGTATAAAGTGGGAGGGGGACACACTGTCAGGGGGATGTAGAGGGAGCTCTACAGTGTATCTAACCCCGTGCTGTCCCTGTCCCTGGGTGCTGACACTGGGTATAAAGTGGGAAGGGGGACACACTGTCAGGGGGATGTAGAGGGAGCTCTACACTGTATCTAGCCCACTCCCCGGGCTGTCCCTGTCCCTGGGAGCGCTGGGTGTTGATGGGAGAGTGAGAGTCTGGGATGGGTTTATCCTGACGGTGCCCAGCACATGGGATAATCAGATCAGTGCAAATCTGGCGGGGAAAAGGGGCATACGTTAATTCTCACCAGGGAATGCAGGTGGAACAGGGAGGCCACTCAACCCTCGAACCTGCTCTGGCGTTCAGTAAGACCATATCTGATCTTAACCTCAAGTGTACATCCCCGATAATCTTTCACCCCCTTGGTCATTCAAGAATCTTATCTGTCCTCTGCCTGAAAACATTCAGCGTCCACTGTCTGTGGGGAAGTGAATTGCAAAGACCCTGAGAATAAATGGTCCCTCATCCCTGTTTTGAAAGGGATGTTTAAATTCGGCACTTTAGTTCTAGATTCCCTGAGAAAGCTCCTCTCCCCCGCCCCCACACCACCCACCCAATCTGTGGCTGCTCCAGAACATACTTATGCAGCTAACTTGCTGAGTAATTTGTGGAAGGTCGTGCTGTGAATTCCACAGAGACAGCCGGGTGTCTCGGGCGGTGTGATGCTGGAAAAGCACAGCCGGTCAGGCCTTATCGACTCTGACCACCAGCATCCGCAGTCCCTTACTTTCTCCTGGGTACCTCGGACCACCCAGTAGCCCAGTCCGGAGCCGGGAGGTCTAGCTTTCTGTCTTTTATTGCAGCAAAACAAGCTCAACACAACGTCAACACTGCTTTAGGACAATTCATACATTGAACTCAAGGGCCGGAGATCCCTCTTTTATCATTAAAAATGACAAAGCCTCACTTTTGCTGTTCCTCAGGGAGGCTGTGAGGCGTAGGAGCAGAAGTACATAATTCAATACATCGAGGAGAGATTAGATTAGATTCCCTATTGTGTGGAAACAGGCCCTTCGGCCCAACCAGTCTACACTGACCCTCCAAAGAGTAATCCACCCAGACCCATTTCCCTCAGACTAATGCACCGAACACTATGGGACAATTTAGCACGGCCAATCCACCCTAACCTACACATCCCTGAACACTATGGGACAATTTAGCACGGCCAATCC
>NC_057734.1:38153892-38157439 GCF_004010195.1 Chiloscyllium plagiosum
CCCATAGTGTTCAGGGATGTGTCGGTTAGGGTGGTTTGGCCGTGCTAAATTGTCCCATAGTGTTCAGGGATGTGTAGGTTAGGGTGGATTGGCCGTGCTAAATTGTCCCACAGTGTTCAGGGACGTGCAGGTTAGGGTGGATTGGCCGTGCTAAATTGTCCCACAGTGTTCAGGGATGTGTAGGTTAGGGTGGATTGGCCGTAGGAAATTGCCCAGAGCGCTCGTTGCATTAGTCAGGAATAAATATAGTGTAGGTGAATGGGTGTGGGTGGGCTCTCTTTGGAGGGTTGGTGTGGGCTGAAGGGCCTGTTTCTATGCTGTAGGGAATTGAATCTCAGTCAGTGACTTGACTGGGGGGGGGCGGGGGTGGTGATGGGAAGACAGATCGCTGATTTTAAAGACGGGGGAACTTTTTCAAGGTTTATAAAATCATGAGGGGCAATAAATAAGGCAGGTGTCTTCTCCCTCTGGCTGGGGAGGGGTTGTATTTCAATTCCACGGCCCACTTTTAAAGGGAGGGGTTTTTCAAATGACACGAGGGGCAACTTTTTGTTTTGAACACACGCAGGGAGTGTGCGGAATGTAGGAAGTGATGGGTGCGGGTCCAGCCACAACGTTTATAGGGACGTTCGGCTAAGTTCATGAGTGAGAAACGCTCGGGAGGGAGATGGGCCGGGCGCAGGCGGCTGGGACTGGTTTGGATCGGGGATGTTGGGCTAGCACCGACCGGACGGAGCGAAGGGTCCGTTCCCGTGACCCTACGTGTCACCGAATCCCCTCCCCCTCCCCCAACAACGAACGCGAAACAAAACAAAATTGGACTATGCCAACGACAGCAGGAGAACTGGGTGGAGGCTTGGGAGGACGGGGGAGGATGTGTCGGGGTACCAATCCGGAAACCCCACGCCAAGGGGTTGCGTCGGCCATGAGTGGACAGCGGTGTACTCTGGGACTGACCCCTGCAGGGTTCAGCCTGGTCGCTGTAACACCCCCTTGGCTCCCTCAGCCTTCCCCCCCCCCCCGCCACCCCCCTCCCCACCAACATTCGGTGGACTAGCCCCATTGTATCAGTTCAGAATTTCCCGCCAGGGTTCTGCCATTCTGCTCCGAGTGAGCCACATGGCTCAGGCACAGAAGGAGGTAGCTGGTGCTCCCTCTACCCCCTCGCCATCCTCGCCACCAACCAGCGGCTCCCCGGCCACTCAAACCAGCCTGGGCACCGGCCTGAAGGTCATCTTTGAGCACTGGTAATTATCACAGTCCATATTCGTGGCCTCTGGCCAGCGCTTGGCAGCCTTGCGTAGATACGGGAACGGGCCAACGGCAACGGCCCTCGCTGTGACAAAATGGACGGTCCGGTCGGGCGGTTGGACAGTGGCGAGCCCAAGGGTGTTGGTCGCGGGGGGTATTCCCCATCCCAAGGCAGCACCCTTCCCCGAGCCCACGGCCCCCACTCCCACCCAGAAGGACAAGGGGGGGGGGCAGCAGGTACATGGGAACACCACCCCCCCTTTCCCCCAAACCCACGGCCCCCACTCCCATCCAGAAGGACAAGGGGGGGGGCAGCAGGTACATGGGAACACCACCCCCCACTCCCTGCAAGTTCCCCTCCGAGACCCTCCCCATCCCGACTCGGAAACATATCGCCGTTCCCTTCACTGTCTGTCTGTCTGTCTCACCCAGAGAATCATTTCCCAGTTGGGGTTGTCTCACAGCAATATCTGACTGAAACTGGACATTTGTATTGTGTTTGAGAGAGCCAGAGCGCGAGAGCCAGAGGGGGCGCGCCGAGAGCCAGAGGGGGCGCGCCGAGAGCCAGAGGGGGCGCGCCGAGAGCCAGAGGGGGCGCGCGAGAGCCAGAAGGGGGCGCGCCGAGAGCCAGAGGGGGCGCGCCGAGAGCCAGAGGGGGCGCGCCGAGAGCCAGAGGGGGCGCGCCGAGAGCCAGAGGGGGCGCGCCGAGAGCCAGAGGGGGCGCGCCGAGAGCCAGAGGGGGCGCGCCGAGAGCCAGAGGGGGCGCGCCGAGAGCCAGAGGGGGCGCGCCGAGAGCCAGAGGGGGCGCGCGAGAGCCAGAGGGGGCGCGCGAGAGCCAGAGGGGGCGCGCGAGAGCCAGAGCCCTTTCAAGTTTCACAACATCTTTCCGATAGGAAGGAGACCAGAATTGCACACAATATTCCAACAGTGGCCTAACCAATGTCCTGTACAGCTGCAACATGACCTCCCAACTCCTGTACTCAATACTCTGACCAATAATGGAAAGCATACCAAACGCTGCCTTCACTATCCTATCGACCTGCGACCCCACTTTCAAGGAGCTAACAACCTGCACTCCAAGGTCTCTTTGTTCAGCAACACTCCCCTTACCGGAGGGAAAGATTAAGTGGTGTGAATGTTACTTGTCAGTTTCTTTTCCGAGAATAATGCTCATGGAACGAGAGGACCTGCGAGGACAGCAGGAGGCCATTCGGCCCATCCCGCAGTCCTTCCACTGACAGCTCTACCACCACTAAGCATGACGCTGGAAAAGCACATCATCCGAAGAGCAGGAGAGCGGACGTTTCGGGCATAAGCCCTTCATCAGGAATGCCGGAAAAGTCAACCCTCCCGTTCCTCGGATGCTGCCTGACCCGCTGTGCTTTTCCAGTGCCCCACCCTCTCCGAGTCGGATCTCCAGCATCTGCAGTCCCCTGCTTTCTCCTGGTCGATCACCACGATAGGGTCTGAGTGAGGCATTAACGGTTAGCATACCGCTCTCTCTCTCTCTCTCTCTCTCTCTCTCTCTCACTCTCTCTCTATCTCTCACGCAGCACCAGCTGACAGATCTATCACCGAACCGCGAAGACTCTCAGTGAGGCCTTGTGTAAGGAGTTCGGAGGCCTCGAGGTGCTACTGAATCCAGACAAACCCCGAAAGAACAGCTTCGAGGTCACCCTGGTAACACCAGAGGGCAAGGGTGAGAGTCAGCACACGGCTGCGTGGGAGAGGGGGATGGGTGCACTGGGACGGACAGTGGGATTGACCCTCCCTCCCTACCTCACACTCCCAGGCAGCACGTTCCAGACCCTAACCCCTCGAGTGACCCTCCCTCCCTCCCCCCTCACTCTCACCACCTTACAGACCCTAACCCCTCGAGTGACCCTCCCTCCCTCCCACCTCACTCTCACCACCTTCCAGACCCTAACCCCTCGAGTGACCCTCCCTCCCTCCCCCCTCACTCTCACCACCTTACAGACCCTAACCCCTCGAGTGACCCTCCCTCCCTCCCCCCTCACTCTCACCACCTTACAGACCCTAACCCCTCGAGTGACCCTCCCTCCCTCCCCCCTCACTCTCACCACCTTACAGACCCTAACCCCTCGAGTGACCCTCCCTCCCTCCCCCCTCACTCTCACCACCTTACAGACCCTAACCCCTCGAGTGACCCTCCCTCCCTCCCCCCTCACTCTCACCACCTTACAGACCCTAACCCCTCGAGTGACCCTCCCTCCCTCCCCCCTCACTCTCACCACCTTACAGACCCTAACCCCTCGAGTGACCCTCCCTCCCTCCC
>NC_057734.1:38160452-38162978 GCF_004010195.1 Chiloscyllium plagiosum
CCAATCCACCCTAACCTGCACATCCCTGAACACTGTGGGACAATTTAGCACGGCCAATCCCCCCTAACCTACACATCCGTGAACACTATGGGACAATTTAGCACGGCCAATCCACCCTAACCAACACATCCCTGAACACTATGGGGCAATTTAGCACGGCCAATCCACCCTAACCAACACATCCCTGAACACTATGGGACAATTTAGCACGGCCAATCCACCCTAACTTTCTCATAGAATCATAGAGATGAACAGGGCTGGGGTGAGTGCAGAACCAGAGGGCATAGGTTTAGGGTGAGAGGGGAATGAGTTAAAACAGACCTAAGGGGCAACGTTTTCACCCAGAGGGTGGTACGTGTATGGAATGAGCTGCCAGAGGATGTGGTGGGGGCTGGTACAATTACAACATTTAAGAGGCATTTGGATGGGTATATGGATAGGAAGGGTTTGGGGGGATATGGGCCGGGGGCTGGCAGGTGGGACTAGATTGGGTTGGGATATCTGGGTCGGCATGGACGGGTCGGGCCGGGATATGGGCCGGGGGCTGGCAGGTGGGACTAGATTGGGTTGGGATGTCTGGTCGGCATGGACGGGTCGGACCGAAGCGTCTGTTTCCGTCTTTGGAGTGTGGGAGGGAACCTGGGAAAACCCACCCAGACACGGGGAGTGTATGCCAACCCCACACGGACAGTTGCCCTGAGGCGAGAATCGAACCCGGGTCCCCAGGGGCCGTGAGGCAGTGGTGCTAACCGCTGAGCCAGCGAGATTTGTGAAGCGTCTGTTCTCAAGATTGCTGAGGGGGTGAGATTGTTGGATATTGAAGGATATGAGGACCGGCTGGGAAGAGGCGTTGAGGTCGGAGGTAAGCAGTAACCGTACAGAACAGCAGGACAAGTGCCACAGGGAGAGTAATGTCTGACTGCTCGGTCTTTCAGGGTCTCTGAAGCAAGGGTGTGGTGTTCGGAATGGTTTCAGTCTAACGTCTCCCTGCTTTCCTGTCACTCCCCCTGCAGAGGTGGTGCTGTGGAGCGGAATTAAGAAAGGGCCACCTCGCCGGCTGAAGTTTCCGGAAACCCGAGCAATGTTGGAAATCATGAGGAAATCCGTGCAGTAACCTGAGGGAAAGGCACCCTTGGGGTGAGAGAACTGGCAAACTGTGGGAGGGTCAGTGCTGAGGGAGGGCCGCACTGTCGGAGGGTCAGTGCTGAGGGAGGCCGCACTGTCGGAGGGTCAGTGCTGAGGGAGTGCCGCACTGTCGGAGAGTCAGTGCTGAGCTCTCCGCTGTATCTAACCCCGTGCTGTCGCTGTCCTGGGTGCGCTCAATGCTGACACTGGGTATAAATTAGTGAAAGGAGATGGTGGTCGTGTGGGACGAGACTGGGTAGAAAGAAGGTGTGTGGAGAATGTCAAGCGATGGTGACGTAGAGGAGGGTACAGAGGATAATAACTTCAGGGAAGGTAAGGGAGAGGAGGAGGGAGAGCGGGAAAGGGGGTGAGTCGTGTGAGATGTGGAGTCTGATGTTATCCAGGGGAACCTGGTCAGATGGATCTCGCTTCATCAGGGTGGAAGGATGTTTCTCATTGGAGCACTGTCCTGTTGCATTCCCCAGGGATTATCGCCGAGCCCCTTCTTGTGTGTAATACTCATCAATGGTGTCTTTGCGGAATCCAGGGGGGGATAGGGCAGCAGGTCTGTGGGTGACGCAAAGACTCACCGACTGGCCAACGCTGAGGAGGAAGGTTCCAGAAACGTACCAACGGATTGGCCAGAGGGGCAGATCAGCGGCTGATGGGAACGTCACCCCCGATAAACGTGAGGGTGACGCGCTTTGGGAGAAGGAACAGGACAACGGAGTGCTCAAGGGATGGCAGAATGCTGGGGAGCTCAGAGGAACAGAGGGATCCTGGGATACTTGTCCACAGATCCCCTGACGGGGACGGGATAATGGGGCGGTTCGGAAGGAATTGTGGGACACTTGCCTTGATCAGTCGCTGGCCTGTCCTGTCAGAGCAGGGAGGCCCTGCTGGAGCTGTCCAGGACTTTGGTGAGGGTCCCACCAGGAGCACCGTGTACCCTTCTGGTCCCCACACTCTCGGAATGATGGGATTATGCTGGGGGCTGGGGGTTTGGGGAGCAGAAGAGGTTCACCAGGACGTTGTCTGGGATGGGAGTGATTCAGTGACGGACAGAGACTGGATAAACTCAGTGGGGGGTGGGCGAAACCTGATCGAGGAGTATAACATTATGAGGGGCATGGACCGGGTCAACAGGAAGCAGCTGTTCCCCTCTGCGGAAGGGTCTATAACACAGGGGAAATCACTTTAAAGTGAAAGGCAGGAGGTTTTGAGGACAATTTCTTCTTGCCAGTGGGTGGAACACATTGCCTGGGAAGATAGAGTCATAGATATGTACAGCACGGAAACAGACCCTTCGGTCCAACCCATCCATGCTGACCCAGATATCCCAACCCAATCTCGTCCCACCTGTCAGCACCCGGCCCATGTCCCTCCAAACCCTTCCTAATC
>NC_057734.1:38163272-38164834 GCF_004010195.1 Chiloscyllium plagiosum
TCACTATCCTATCGACCTGCGACCCCACTTTCAAGGAGCTATGAACCTGCACTCCAAGGTCTCTTTGTTCAGCAACACTCCCTCGGACCTTACCATTAAGTGTATAAAAGTCCTGCTACGATTTGCTTTCCCAAAATGCAGCACCTCACATTTATCTGAATTAAACTCCATCTGCCACTTCTCAGCCCATTGGCCCATCTGGTCCAGATCCTGTTGTAATCTGAGGGAACCCTCTTCGCTGTCCACTACATCTCCAATTTTGGTGTCATCTGCAAACTTACTAACTGCAGACCCCCTAATAGTCAGAGGGAAATTGAGAAACAAACCTGGAAGGAGATCTCATCTATTGTAAGAATAATAGGGTGGTTATGGTAGGGGATTTTAACTTTCCAAACATAGTCCCCACACTGTAGGAAGGATGGGATTGTGCTGGAGTCGGGAGAGGTGGGGGAGCAGAGGAGGGTCACCAGGATGTTGTCTGGGATGGTAGCGATTCAGTGACGGACAGAGACTGGATAAGCTCAGTGGGGAGGGGGCGAAACCTGATCGAGGAGTATAACATTATGAGGGGCATGGACCGGGTCAACAGGAAGCAGCCGTTCCCCTCTGCGGAAGGGTCAACAACGCAGGGGAAACCGTTTTAAAGTGAAAGGCAGGAGGTTTCGAGGGGATTTGAGGACAATTTCTTATTGCCAGTGGGTGGAACGCGCTGCCTGGGAGGATAGTTGAGGTGGGAAACCTCACAACCGTTGAAAAGCTTTCCGGACGAACACTTGAAGTGTCGCCACGTTCGCGGGATGTGGGCTGAGTGTGGGAAAGTCGGACTGGTGTCGGTCGTTGCATTTCTCGGTGGTACGGACCGGAAGGGTTCTCTTTGGGACTGTGTGTGTGTGTGTGATTCTGAGGTGGGGTGGGGGTGATGGGGAGAGAGAGAGAGAGAGAGAGAGAGAGAGAGAGAGAGAGACAGAGAGACAGTGAAGGACACGAAGCAGCAAGGGGTCTGCGGGGAGGGGCGGTCAGGGGGTGGTGGGGAAGCAGGGAGAGATGGCTGACTGCGTTCCAACTCTCTCCATGTCTGTCTCTCTCTCTCTCTCTCTAGGAATTGGAGCAATCACCATTCCTCTGCGATGGTGCAGTAGTAATGACGGAGGAGCGAGTAATGAACCTCGAAGGTTCCCTTGCTTCACCCGAGGCCTACACGTGGACGAGACTGCGCCGGAGAGTTGACGGAAGTGGTGGCCCTGACCCGATCTCACTTCAACTCCCCTTCCCCACACTCTTCCCTCCCCACCAAAACCTTGCCTCAGGAGTGTCAGACACCCTCTGATCACAATATCAGCTGCCTGGGTGTATTATTTGATGAGGCCGCTGGCTCTCCCACTTATCTCCCCATCGCGGATCTTCTGTTCACTGCTTTCATAACTCGCTCCCACCTTTATTCCACAGTAAACCCGACACAGAAACATCATTTGGTGTGAGATCAGCAATGATTTCTCTCTGGGAGCGCTGGGTGCTGACACTGGGTATAAAGTGGGAGGGGGACACACTGTCAGGGGGATGTA
>NC_057734.1:38165984-38175303 GCF_004010195.1 Chiloscyllium plagiosum
ACACACACACACAGAGACAGACACACTCAGACACATACAGAAATAGACACACACACTGTCAGACACACAGACAGAGACAGACACACACACACACACAGACACATACAGAAATAGACACACACACACTGTCAGACACACAGACAGAGACAGACAGACAGACACACACACACACAGAGACAGACACACTCAGACACATACAGAAATAGACACACACACACTGTCAGACACACAGACAGAGACAGACAGACAGACACACACACACACAGAGACAGACACACTCAGACACATACAGAAATAGACACACACACACTGTCAGACACACAGACAGAGACAGACAGACAGACACACACACACACAGAGACAGACACACTCAGACACATACAGAAATAGACACACACACTGTCAGACACACATATCTGCAAAGCGAGACAGACATTTCAAGAGGAAATGGCTCTTTATTGTTGTGTACAACATCACCCGACAACATCAATCTCTGTATAGTCCCGAGGAGGGGAGGGTGGAGGGGAGGCTTCAGGCCTTACTGTAACTAGGGGCAATGACTCAGCGTCTCTGCTATCACCAACGTCCAACTCCTCATCCTCTGACGAAGGGGAAGATACCATGGAATCTTCAACCATCCGATGCTGACCTGCAAACTGCCTCCAGGCACTTTCCCAATGGCCAGCTGAGGCACTGATACCACCCTGAGCCCTGGCACATAGCCGGGCGAAACCCCATTCACCGGTGGAGAGGCTGGCACCATCTAGATCAGTGATCTGCGGCAGTGCTAGGCCACACTGATCTGGTCGGTCGGGGACTCCCTGGACACCGGTCTCCCAAGGGAACATGGTGGCCCTGGTGGACCCCCTCTGTTCTGGCCCATAGGGGGCGTTACAAACTGGGGCACGTTCGCCCGGGCCTAGCATACCATCCGGTACCAATCCTCCCAACGTCTGGTGAACTACCATTCTCTGGTCAAATTCCCACTTTTGGTAAATGCGTACTTCTCTAGGCCTCTGGCCAACTCCCAGGTCTAGGCCTCCAGTGTCCAGGCCAACTCCCAGGCCTAGGCCTCCAGTGCCCTGGCCAACTCCCAGGCCTAGGCCTCCTGCGCCCTGGCCAACTCCCAGGCCTAGGCCTCCAGTGCCCTTGCCTACTCCCAGGCCTAGTCCTCCAGTGCCCTTGCCTACTCCCAGGCCTAGTCCTCCAGTGCCCTGGCCAACTCCCAGGCCTAGGCCTCCTGCGCCCTGGCCAACTCCCAGGCCTAGGCCTCCAGTGCCCTGGCCAACTCCCAGGCCTAGGCCTTCTGCGCCCTGGCCAACTCCCAGGCCTAGGCCTCCAGTGCCCTCGCCTACTCCCAGGCCTAGGCCTCCAGTGCCCTGGCCAACTCCCAGGCCTAGGCCTCCTGCACCCTGGCCAACTCCCAGGCCTAGGCCTCCAGTGCCCTCGCCTACTCCCAGGCCTAGGCCTCCAGTGCTCTCGCCTACTCCCAGGCCTAGGGCTCCAGTGCCCTGGTCATCTCCCAGGCCTAGGCCTCCAGTGACCTGGTCAACTCCCAGGCCTAGGCCTCTAGTGCCCTGGTCATCTCCCAGGCCTAGGCCTCCAGTGCCCTGGTCAACTCCCAGGTCGAGGCCTCCAAAGCCCTGGCTAACTCCCAGGTCGAGGCCTCCAGTGCCCTCGCCTATTCCCAGGCCTAGACCTCCAGTGCCCTCGCCTACTCCCAGGCCTAAGCCTCCAGTGCCCTCGCCTACTCCCAGGCCTAGGCCTCCAGTGCCCTGGTCATCTCCCAGGCCTAGGCCTTCAGTGCCTTGTTCACCCCCCAGTTCCTCCGGCCTATGGTCACCCTCCAGGCCCTCCAGCCTACGGTCACCCCCCAGGCCCTCAGGCCTATGGTCATTTTTCTCCAAGCCAGTCAGGGGATGTGTAAGATTGATTGATGCTTTCCTTCTCCCTGCCCTCCGGCTCGCCCCCACCCCCTTCCCTCGCCCCCGATTCCCTGTGTGAGGCTGCAGGCCTGTCTCCTGCCACTCCGGCACGGGAATGACCACCCACTCCCTGGAGTGGCTCAGTTTCTGCAGCTTGACCTTGGTGATGCCCTCCGGCCTCTCCGGGCTGGCGCCCTGACCGCTCGGCCTCTTCCCCAGTCGGGCGGCAATGCCCACCCCCTCCCGGTCCGCGCTGATGTCCCCAGCGAGACGGGGAGGCCCCTGCTCTGAGACGGGCCTGCAGCCCCACCCTGAGCTCTCCACTCTGCTGGGGGGTGGGCCGCTAACTGCTGGGCGTGTCTGCTGGGCTTCTTTCCCGGGCGGCGCTGGGTGCCCCTCCCCTGGGCTGAGGCTCCGGCCGGCCTGGTCAGAGACCCCAGTCGGTGCACAGCTGGGAACAGTCTCCCTGAATGACTGGAGGGCCCCCCCGAGGCCTGTGCTCGCTCTCGTCTCTGGCTCGCACCCCTCTCGGCCTGGCCGCGCTGCCGTGACTTCCGTCGGCTCCGGGCTGTCCGGTTCAGAGGGGTTGTACCTGCCGGGGTGGGCGACGTGGGGCGGGGGGGTGGGGAGTTGGTCGGTGACCGGCACCGCTGGAGGGGCGGGGTCACCAGCGGGCTGCCCCTTCCTCCGCCTCCACTGTCGCCGGGGGAAGGGAGACTCCCCGGCGACGGAGCCTTCCTCAGCCGACTGGGCGGTCACAGGGCGGACCACCCTCATCCTCCTCCAGCTGGTGACCAGCGTCGAGGCGGGCAACTCTGCTGGGGTGTACGCCCTCTTGCCCCTCAGCCTCGGTTGAGGGGAAGAGGAAGTGGTGGTGACGGAGGTGGCCTTGGGTTTGGAATTGTTCTCGGACACACGGGCGTTCCCAACGGGCGCCTGTGCGGACACCACCGGGGCCTTGGGTTTGGAATTGTTCTCAGACACACGGGCGTTCCCAACGGGCGCCTGTGCGGACACCACCGGGGCCTTGGGTTTGGTATCAGTCTTGGATACATGGGCGTTCCCACCGGGCACCTGCACGGACACCAGCGGGGCCTTGGGTTTGGAATTATTCTCGGACACACGGTCATTCCCACCGGGCACCTGCACGGACACCACCGGGGCCTCGGGTTTGGTATCAGTCTCGGACACACGGGCGTTCCCGCTGGGCACCTGCGCGGACAGCACCGGGGCCTTGGGTTTGGTATCAGTCTTGGATACATGGGCGTTCCCACCGGGCACCTGCACGGACACCACCGGGGCCTCGGGTTTGGTATCAGTCTCGGACACACGGGCGTTCCCACCGGGCGCCTGCGCGGACACCACCGGGGCCTCGGGTTTGGCCTCAGTCTCGGAGCCGCGGGCATTCCCGCCCAGGGGGGCAGGGGGCGAGCTGTCTCCCTGGAGGGCGGGGGAGCCGGGGGATGTCCCGCTCCCCCCGGAGAGCCCGAGGATACCGAGCCCGCGTGCTGCCCGCAGGAATGCCTCAGCCGTCTCGTCTCGGGGCAGCTGGATCTGTGCCGTGTACATGAACCGCAGCAAGGCCCTCAGTGTGTCCGCCCTCAGCCCCGGCAGCTCCATGGACACCTTCTTGGGGTGGGCATCACTCTCGGAGAATCGCTGGAGGAAGAAGGGGCTGAAAGCAGCCAGCACGCAGCGGTGCACCGGGATTCCCTCGCCTGACAAAGAACAGAGATGAGAGAGAAAAATAAATAAGGAGAGGGGTGGATAAAATACACCAACCCACCAACACACAGCCTTGGACGTGGCACGGGAAGTGTGCATGCCCATAAACAACCACACTTCACCAAATCGGCTGTACCTCACCAACAAAGAGCAGGACTTATACACTTAATGGTAGGGTCCTGGGGAGTGTTGCTAAACAGAGACCTTGGACTGCAGGTTCATAGCTCCTTGAAAGTGGGGTCGCAGGTCGATAGGATAGTGAAGGCAGCGTTTGGTATGCTTTCCTTTATTGGTCAGAGTATTGAGTACAGGGGTTGGGAGGTCATGTTATAGACAAAGTCTTTTCCCTGGGGTGGGGGAGTCCAGAACTAGAGGGGCTTAGGTTTAGGGTGAGAGGGGAAAGATATAAAAGGGACCTAAGGGGCAACTTTTTCACCCAGAGGGTGGTACGTGTGTGGAATGAGCTGCCAGAGGATGTGGTGGGGGCTGGTACAATTACAACATTTAAGAGGCATCTGGATGGGTATATGGATAGGAAGGGTTTGGGGGGACATGGGCCGGGTGCTGGCAGGTGGGACTAGATTGGGTTGGGATATCTGGGTCAGCACGGACGGGTCGGGCCGAAGGGTCTGTTTCCGTCTGTTTCTCAGACTCTGTAAAGGGAAGAAGCACACTCCAGGGGGCAACTGCTGCAGTTCTTTCACCTGTCAATGAGGAGCAGGCCGTTTGACCCATCCAATCTCCTCCCCCCTTCATGGCTGATCCCAGTGTGACTGCCAATCGACGTCACCCCCCCCTCCCACCCCATCCCTTGCTTAACTGCGTCTGCCCTGAATACAACCTCTTCCGAGGGATTGTGCTCAGGAAGGGAGGGTCAACATTTTCAAAGGAAATAAGGTTTTGGACGGGCAGGTCCTGATTTGTAACCAGTTCTCCCCTCTGTTCTGGATTCTCCCATCACAGGGCCCAACCTCTCCGAATCCACCCAGAATCTTACTGGTTTCAAACTAAGTCGCCGCTTACTCCCTGGACACCACGCCCGCCCGATCCTTCCTCGGAAAACAGCCTTCTCATTCGGAACGCGCGGGTTGGGACAAAGGGTCCGTTTCCGCGCTGTACGACTGATGTCTTCATCTGGGTAAACCGGGGTGAGGACGAGCCTCCGGAATTCAGGGTTACCCAGCACTCGATTATCCGGACAAAACACTGCCAGCCCGTGCGGTTCGGATAATCGAGGGGATTAGATAATAAGGGGAAAAGGGGAACTGGCTATTGAGCTGGATGATCAGCCGTGTCCAAAAGTGAACGCAGGGACAAATGTCCTACTTCTGCTTTTATTCTCAATCTTTAAACCTCCTCTAAAGCATTCACATCCTTCCTTACGGAGCTTGCGGGTCTAAGAATATGATTCTCGCCAAGGGCTTTGCACATGCCAGAGGTTTTTTTTTGATTAGATTACTTAGTGTGGAAACAGGCCCTTCGGCCCAACAAGTCCACACCAACCCGCCAAAGCGCAACCCACCCATACCCCTCCAGTTACCCCTTCACTTAACACTACGGGCAATTTAGCACGGCCAACCCACCCTGACCTGCACATTTTTTGGACTGTGGGTTGAAACCGGAGCACCCGGAGGAAACCCACGCAGACACGGGGAGAACGTGCAAACTCCACACAGTCAGTCGCCTGAGGCGGGAATTGAACCCGGGTCTCTGGCGCTGTGAGGCGTTTTGGATCAAACTCCCGGATGAGCCCTGATTTCTCGGTGGGGGGGGGGACGCGGTGACTCAATGGTTAGCGCTGCTGCCTCACGGACCGGGGTTCAATCCCAGCCTCGGGGGTGACTGTCTGGGTGGAGTGGGCACATTCTCCCCCCGGGTCTGCGTGGGTTTCCTCCGGGTGCTCCGGTTTCCTCCCACAGTCCAAAGATGTGTAGGTTAGCGTGGATTGGCCGTGCTCAATTCTCCCACTGTGGGAGAAAATTTCTTGCTCTCCACACTGTCTACACCTCTCATGATTTTGTAACCTGAATCAGGTCCTCCCCCAACCTCTGTCTTTCCAATGAAAATAATCCCAATCTACTCAACCTCTCCTCATAGCTCGTGCCCTCCATACCAGGCCACATCCCGGTGAACCTCCTCTGCACCCTCTCCGAAAAATCCACATCCTTTTGGTGATGCAATGACCAGAACTGTACGCAGTATTCCAAATGTGGTTGAATCAAAGTCCGACACAACTGCACACAGTATTCCAGACGTGATCCCACCTGTAAAACTGAAACATAACCTCCCATAACGTCTGTCTTCCTTTCCCCTCATGATAAGTGACAACATTCTGTTAGTTTTCCTGATGGCTTGCTGTACCTGCCACACCAACCTTTTGTGATTGATGCACCGGGATACCCAGCTCCCGCTGCATCTCAGAGCTCTGCAATCTCTCACCGTTTAGCAAAAGTGTGCTTTCTTACTTTCTCTTCCAAAGTGGACAATTTCCCAACTTCCCACCCCATATTCGCTGTGTGCCACGTCTTTGCCCAATACGTTTATCTCTTTGTAACCTTCTCGTTGCAAGCACACGGTGGTTTAAGAAAACTTTGCACCTACAGATGCCTTTAGACTTTGACATCTGCTTGTGTTTTAATGGTTTCATTACCTCAGGAGATATAGAATTGAAAAGTGGGCAGGTTTTGCTAACCACAATTGAGAGAACCGCACGCAATCCTGCTTGCTAGATTTTGATAAGGGACACCCAGAGAGGGCGTAAGAGAAGATGTACAGAGATGATGCGTGGAACACAGGGGCAATAAATATCAGGAAATGATTCAGTGGCTCTCTGGAAAACCAAAAGCGAAGGCATCATCGAAGAGTAGTTTTTACAACAGGTTTTCTACTCGTCACAATGAAATCCAACAAGGATGGTCAGGAGAGGAACTCTCACTCAGAGACTTGTGGAGAAGATTAGGTTAGATTCCCGACAGTGTGGAAACAGGCGTGTTCTGGGATGTGTAGGTTAGGGTGGATTGGCCGTGCTAAATTGTCTCGTAGTGTTCAGGGATGTGTAGGTTAGGGTGGATTGGCCGTGCTAAATTGTCCCATAGTGTTCAGGGATGTGTAGGTTAGGGTGGATTGGCCGTGCTAAATTGTCCCATAGTGTTCAGGGATGTGTAGGTTAGGGTGGATTGGCCGTGCTAAATTGTCCCATAGTGTTCAGGGATGTGTAGGTTAGGGTGGATTGGTCATGCTAAATTGTCCCATAGTGTTCAGGGATGTGTAGGTTAGGGTGGATTGGCCGTGCTAAATTGTCCCATAGTGTTCAGGGATGTGTAGGTTAGGGTGGATTGGCCGTGCTAAATTGTCCCATAGTGTTCAGGGATGTGTAGATTAGGATTGGCCGTGCTAAATTGTCCCATAGTGTTCAGGGATGTGCAGGTTAGGGTGGATTGGCCGTGCTAAATTGTCCCATAGTGTTCAGGGATGTGTAGGTTAGGATTGGCCGTGGGTAATGCCAGGTTACAGGGTAGGGTCGGATGCTCTTTGGACTCAATGGGCCGAATGGCCTGGTTCCACAGTGAACAGGTTCAACGAGGGAGGGAGGGAGGGAAGGTGTCGGAAAGTATCTACAACGGGACAGTCAAACGTTGAGACAGTGGGCAGAGGGTTGGTACACACTGGTGTGTTAAATGTGAGGTTGGCCACGTTGGTGAAGGAAATTGGGAAGGTGACCGAAATGGAGAGAGACTGTGGAAGACCGCGGTGCGGTGGCATCAGAGCTCCCGCGGACGGGAATTCGGTCAGGTCCACTGATGGGTACAGTCAGCGATGGGGAGGGTGACCACAATTGGAAGGGGAATGCGACCAGGGGAGACTTTCCCAGGCCACGGGGCAGTCCACTGCGAGGGGACACGCGCAGTTTCGGTCTCGTCCCTGACAGAGGGACATCACTGCCCTAGAGGAGGGTCAGGGGGGAAGGTCTCTCGAGCAGGAAACCTGGGATGAGGGGATTGATCTGATGCTCAAAGTTGGGTTTGAAGTAACTGGAGGTGTGAGGAATGGCAGGGTGGCCTGATTCGAAGGTATAACGTCCTGAGCAGGGGGGTGGGAGAGGGGGGTTTGAACAGGGTGGGCATTTGTGGAAATGGACGACATGGAAACAGACCCTTCGGCCCGACCCGTCCAGATATCCCAACCCAATCTAGTCCCACCTGCCAGCACCCGGCCCATATCCCCCCAAACCCTTCCTATCCATATACCCATCCAAATGCCTCTTAAATGTTGTAATTGTACCAGCCCCCACCACATCCTCTGGCAGCTCATTCCACACACGTACCACCTTCTGGGTGAAAAAGTTGCCCCTTAGGTCCCTTTTATATCTTTCCCCTTAAACCTATGCCCCTCTATTTCTAGACTCCCCCACCCCAGGGAAAAGACTTTGCCTATTTATCCTATCCATGCCCCTCATGATTTTATAAACCTCTATAAGGTCACCCCTCAGCCCCCAACGCTCCAGGGAAAACAGCCCCAGCCTGTTCAGCCTCTCCCTGAAGCTCAGACCCTCCAACCCTGGCAACATCCTTGTAAATCTTTTCTGAACCCTTTCACAACATCCTTCCGATAGCAGGGAGAATTGCACACAGTATTCCAAAAGTGGCCAAACCAATGTCCTGTACAGGAGAAAGCGAGGACGGCAGATGCTGGAGAGTCAGAGTCAGAAAGTGCAGCACTGGAAAAGCACAGCAGGTCAGCAAACATCTGAGGAGCAGGAGAGTTGACACTTTGGGCAGAAGCCCTCATCAGGATGCTGCCTATCCTGATGTGGTTTACCAGCGGCATACTTTTCAACAATGTCCTGCACGGCCGCAACATGACCTCCCAATTCCTGTACTCAATACTCTGACCAATAAAGGAAAGCATACCAAACGCTGCCTTCACTATCCTATCTACCTGTGACTCCACTTTCAAGGAGCCATGAACCTTCACTCCAAGGTCTCTTTGTTCAGCAACACTCCCTAGGACCTTACCATTAAGTCCTGCTAAGATTTGCTTTCCCAAAATGGAGGGGGGAGAGGGGCATCACAGACTCACGATAAAGGCTTGCCCATTGCAGTTGGAGTTGAGGAGGGAATCCCGCTCTGAGAGGCTGACAGATCTGTCAGGGTCTCTTCCCCAGAATGCAGTGGGGGTATTCATCGTTAACCCACTGGGCAGCGGGAGGGAAATGGCAGGCATGCAGGACAGTGGACGTGACAGTAAAATCAGGTCAGCCTTCATCGTCGAGGGCAGGGTGAGGGGGATCGATTGACCGCTCGGATAATTCACACAGCCAAGGCAGAACAGCGACACGCGCTCAGTACCTTCCCCGTGGGCCTGCAGAACCTCCAGGGACTTCTGGCTCTCCGCATCGCCCTCCACACCCAGCGACAACTCTCCCGCAGCCTCAGCTCCAGGGGTCTTCATGTGGTTCCCCGGATCCACTTCCCGGTCGGCATCCCCACGGTCAGGATCCACTGTCTCCACTGAGGCAACGGCTTCATCACACAACATCTCACTGGGCAACACGTCCTGCCCAGACACAAACATACAGCCAGCATTACTGTCTCTCAGCCCCGCCATCGATCCCTCTCTCTCAGGGAGATAACTCTACACTGACTGGTGTCTCTCAGTCCCCTCTCTCA
>NC_057734.1:38175803-38217804 GCF_004010195.1 Chiloscyllium plagiosum
CTGGACAGATGCATGAGTAGGTGGGGAGCAGAGATTTACAGAAGCTTAGGACTTGGATCGGCTTAGGCGTGGAGGGCCAAAGGGACTGTTCCTGGGCTGTAAGTTTTCTTTGTTATTTGTGCTCTCTTCCACCGGGCAGAAGATACCAATGTTTGAAACCTTGTGCCAACAGATTCAACAACAGCTTCTTCCCCTGTTGTCAGACTTATGAACAGACCTCTCATATACTAGAGTTGATTTTTCCCTGCATCTCCTTTGTAGCTGTAACATTGTATTCTGCATTCTGATCTATTACCTTGATGTACTCACGTAACGTATGATTTGTCTGGTGAGCATGCAAAATGGTACTTTTCTTCTGAATATATGTGACAACAATAATTTAATTCAAATCAAATGCGTAATATAGGACAGGTGTCAGAGGTAGGTTCTTTACTCAGAGAGTAGTAAGGGTGTGAAGTGCCCTGCCTGCAGCAGTAGTAGTCTCACCAACTTTAAGGGCATTTAAATGGATATTGGATAAATATATGGATGATAATGGAATCGTGTAGATTAGATGGGCTTCTGATCGGTTTCACAGGTCGGCGCAACATCGAGGGCCAAAGGGCCTGTACTGCGCTGTAATGTTCTATGTTCGATGTAATGACACAATGTGGTGTGACAGAATCCCGCAGGGATCAGGAAGATGCCAGTTTCTAGCCATGTGCTGTGTTAGCTGATGCGCGTTTCGCAAAGTAGAATCAGATAAAAAGAGATTCTGGTCTCGATTGTAATCCACTGGCTGATCTGGGCACTAGGTCAGGGTGGGATTGTGCCCAGAATGCTTGTTGAGTCTCTCAGATGTAACAACCTACAACCATTTGCTGTGGTGAGCCTACACAAGAAACATGGAATCTTGGTCACATTCCTGGAGTATAAGCCACAGCTTGGAGAGGAGCAGAGGGTTAAAAATGGAGGGGGGGAGGGCAGTAGTAATGGTGGTTTGTTGGCTTGACAAATCAGCCACGGATGATTGACAAATAAAACTGCCTATCTTTGCTTCATCCTCTGTGTTTTCCTCATCAACCTATTCAGAGATGCTATCACACACCCCTGGAGCAGGTGGGACTTGAACCCAGGGCTCTCAGCCCAGACGTAGGGACACCACCACGGTACCGCAGGAAGGGTCTCTGCTTCACCCTCTTCAGATTCTTCGTTAATTAACTTAACACATTGTGAAACGTAATGTATGATAATTAGGAAACTGCTCCGGTGTGTAATTTTATTAACTTTAATTGCAGAACCTTTGAAACAAGATTGAATGAATTAGAATTTCCGAAGTAATTAATAAATGGAGAATTGGTTTAAAAAAATCTGGAATCTAGGAGTGAATAATAGTATTTGTTAAGATTAAGGAATTTGACAGAATTGATAAAAACTAATTAAACATTGAGTTATGAATACAAAATAGAGCTCTACCATTTAACCTATGTTTCTAAGCAACCTGTTATTACACATCTCTGGAGCAAATGGGACTTGAGCCCAGACCTCCTGGTCTAGGGGTAGGGACTCAGCCACTGTGCCACCAGAGGGCCTATCAAATTCAGTGCAGTTTGTTGTATTATAAGGAGGAAAATAGGAAAAACAGGGATGTTTTCTTTTGCACCTCCAGTTGCAATTTCTTTCCTGTAAAGTATAATGAATCTTAAATGGATCGAATGAGGAGTCATTAAACTGATGGAACATGGTTGTGCTGTTTTCATTGGGAAATCCAGAGTTAAGGCCAAAGCCCATGTTTGAAAGTTAGCAGAGGAAGTATTTTCTACTTATCGTTCATTAATAGGATGTGGGTGTCACTAGCATTTATTTGGTTTATTTTGATTGAACCACCGATACAGACTGTATTTTCGAGATGCATGGGAGTTTTGTTATGCCCACCCAGAGCAGACCCTGCATGGTGAATGGCAAAAGTGGCAACCACTCCTTCATTACCAGTCATTTACTTTTAAAACAATCAACCCCTGCTTTGGGAGGAATATGTTGAGGCTTCAAAGCATTGACATATCTGACAACCTCTGCAATACATTTCACAGAATGAGAAACAAATTGTTTAAAAACAGCATTAGAAGCTGAACAATAAACAAACTGAGGTTAAAAATTCTTAATTTAAAAACTTACATATTTTTATCAGAATGGAATAACATACCATTACCCCAAGTTTAAAATTAGTTTTCTCGGGGTGGAGAGGCTCTTCTGTAGTAGTTATGATAACACACTGTCGCGCTTCATTGTCAGGAAGTAACTTTCTCGGGTGTTTTAAACAGTTTAAAACAAGGGTAAGTTGTCATAGGCTTGAATATTTCTAATGGATTGTCACTTGCACAGATTTACAACAATGCACTCTGTGGAGAGGTGTAGAATCATCAAACACAACAGATTCAAGAACAGCTTCTTCCCCACTGTTGTCAGACTTACGAATGGACCTCTATATATTAGAATTGATCTTTCCCTGCTCCTTCTCAGTAGCTGCATCACTATATTCTGCATTCTGTTCTATTATCCTGATGTACTTAATTAAGATAGGATTTGTCTGGAAAGCATACAAAATGATACTTTTCACCATGTCTCAGTACATGTGACAATAATAAATCAGATCAAATCAACATCTGAATTTCTGCATTTCCTGGATGTGTGCAAACTCCAAAGGTTTCTGTCAATTTGAAAGGAGTAATGAGAGGTGGTAAATTCTGACAGTTTCACCTTCATTACTACAGCAGAATCTGTGCCAGTTTTTTTTGCCTAGGATGGTATGTCTTCCTCCTTCAAGCAACCACTTTTTTTCTTCCATCTAGTTTAGAAGTGTTGACCACTCTCCCAGCTACAGAGGGGAATTCATTCTGTTGATAGATGGCATTGCTCTTTAAAGTGTTCAGATGAATTGGGAAGAAAAATTATTTGCTTCAAAATAAATTTAACCTGATTTCCTGTAATGTAACAATGTGCTCTCTGTGATCAATTAAGAAGAAGATCCAGCAGGTGGGGCTGTTAGCAGCAGCTTTAGAAAGGGATGGACTCTGACCTTAGGGTGAACATGATTTATGTACTAAGATCAACTGATTGTATGCACCACTGTTGAAGTATTAGCATCACTGTCAAGGCGCACATACTATTTAACAGCTCTTTAAATTTACAACATCCTTCATGTTCTCACTAGTAACAATTCAGTATTTCTGTACTCAAAGCCAACATAAGGTGAAACTTAAAATTGCTGCATGTAAAACTATGACAAAAGCAAATTGCCTTTAGGTTGTCATGCCCTTTCACCCAGTAATGTTACTTGTCGAAGTTACAGTTCCTGTTCTTCAAAGAGCTCTGAGACTGATGGGGTGTGCGTAGCCACAAGTGTTTCTGTGTGACACAAAGTTCAATTAACAGATAGGAGATCCTGTGGGACTCTCACAGCTGCTCCGTTAGCTCCAAAGTGTGAGACAAACACTTTCGTTTCTCACACCTCATGTGTCCCACACATTCTTTAACTGTGAGAAGTGGAGTGTTGTTAGTATCTTATCTGCACAACCACTTGCTGTGACCCAGAGAGATATACGAACTCATACAGACTATTTTAAGTTTACATGTTATGTCATATTATATATTCTCATAGATCAAGGTATATGGTTAACATACAGTCAGAGATTATGTTAAAAATCACACGCCACCAGGTTATAGTTCAGCAGGTTTAATTGGAAGCATTAGCTTTTGGAGCGCCGCTCCTTCATCGGATGGTTGTGGAATACACAATTGTAAGATATAGAATTTATAGCAAAAGTTTACAGTGTGATGTAATTGAAATTATACATTGATAAATACCTTGATTATTTCGTAAGTCTCTCATCTGTTAGAATGACCATGTTAGTTTTGCTTCTTTCGTATGTAAATCGCCAAAACATTTTTAAAAGTTACATTCTCAAGTGAACTTTAATCATTGGTGTCAGCCCAGACAATATATTAGCACCTCTCTGTGCTGCTTTCTGTGCCATAATGTTTAAACTGATTCTAATCTAAAAAATGAATTAACAGAATCTTACATGGATTCATGCAGTTTTTGAGCAAAGTACAATGTGACTGTGCAAGTACAAATTCACCCCACAAACTTGTATGTGTATATGTGCGTGTGTGCGAGCATGTGTGTGTATATGTATGTGTAGTGCAATGGGGTCACCTGTAGTGTGGCATGAACTCACGGTCCTGGTTGAGGCCATCCCTATGGGTATGGAACTTAGCTATCAGCCTCTGCTCTTTTTGTTGCTGCCTGTCCCGAAGTCCACCTTAAAGGATCGCCACCCAAAGATCTGAGGTCGAATGTCCCGGACCACTGAAGTGTTCTCCAACTGGGAGGGAACACTCCTGTCTGTTGATTGCAGAGATTATGATGTGGTTCTCACTGTTATGTTTTCATCCTTCAAGATCCAAAGCTGTTCTCCCAAGTGTGTATGACATCATCATGTTCAGCCATGGTAAATGTACTCCTCAGCATTACCCCTTTCAGATCCTAATACAGCACCTGACCCATTCTTCACATTGTATGTTTTTGGATATAATTCCATTTACTAGTAACCTATCTCCCACCAAGACTCTGACTTCACAAATTCAGGCAGTCTGGAGGTTTCTCTGTTCTCCCAGAACATTCTCTTCAGGCTTGGAAGATTGTTCGATTTTTGGGTTACAGACTGTTAACTTTGATTCTGTTCCTAACAGTGTGAGTCTGAGTCCTTTTAAACTGGAGAACCTTTAAACTACTTTGATCTTCTTCACTATGGACATCTTTCCTGCTGAAACAGGCTCTGCTGTGTTAACTGGAGAATCTTTCATCTCCTAAACCTCCTTTACAGATGTTGAAGTCTGTTTGAGCCTGGCCACCACCAACTGCTGTCTGAATCCAGCAATAGCTGCACAGAGAGAAAAAGAGTCAATTCTTATAAATTCACATGTTACTTTGTTAATGTATTAAACTGTGCACCTATCTCTTACATTTTCTCTTTCAAACTGGAGCTTATATATTTTCCCACAACCAGAATTAAAAATCTATTTATATACCCACTCGAGTCCCCTGACACTTCCTCAGCAGTCACAGAACACAAAAGGTAAGACCTGATCTGAATAACTGTTTCGCTGCTGCTGAGGAGGTGTGCACGCTCTCTTTCTTTCTCTCTTTCTCTCTCTCTCTCCCCCCCCCCCCCCGCCCATATCCCTGATGTGGGGATTGGTTTCTGAGTAGAAAGTGAGGACTGCAGATGCTGGAGATCAGAGCTGAAAATGTGTTGCTGGAAAAGTGCAGCAGGTCAGGCAGCATCCAAGGAACAGGAGAATCTCCTGTTCCTTGGATGCTGCCTGACCTGCTGCGCTTTTCCAGCAACACATTTTCAGCATTGGTTTGTGAGTGCTTGTCTCCAGAGTTACCACTGCCTGTATGCCTCAAGGGTCTTTTATCCTCTTTCATTATCTTTCTTGAGTCGTGGTGTGTTTTTCCCATTGGCTCAGGCTCATCTGTTAATCGCATGTCTTTACCTTATTGGCTTTGGACCAAGGAGCTAGGTAGCATTACCTCATTGCCCCTCATCCAAGTAAGGCTTCTGAATGACCTCATCTTTCTTACTTTTTCTGAAGAATATGGTTAGTTCCAAGCAGTACCTGGACTCTGGTCATTCTCAGTTCACAAGCTGTTTTCCCCTGCGAAGGCAGTTTTTTTACATACTGAGCATTCCTAGCCCCTGTCAGTGACTAGTACCTCTGTGTCTCTGCTGCTTCCTGACTATCATCTCATTTTCAGGGACATGTCTCCAAGTGGTCCTCCTGTCTCGCTCTGTGCAGCAGCCTGGCTAACACAGAGGATGGTTGTCTTGTTGCAAAAGCTACTTCTTCTATTTGGTGTCTCTTGGGTCTCTGTACCAGGCAGTTTCTTACTGATTGAATATGTGGATATTGGTCATTCCATCTCAGTGGTAGCCACCATGGAGTTGTACACAACACGTTTTCAATCTGTGAAAGCAGAGTATTATTCTCAATCTGCTGATAAATCTGTGCTAAAGTGTGGAGAATCTTACTTTAACTTGTTTCTTAACTTCAACACTTCCATTCGCTCTTGGTGATTGTAGTGTTGATGAAACCAAAATACTGTCTCTTGCCTCTGCTATTTGAGTTTTGCTTCTTACTTGGATGATCTCTGTCACTCTGAAGATAAGGAAATGGAATTCTTTGTTAAAACCTGCATCATTTGAAATAGCTCAACATTTGACACCAGACGTAAATCTGTCATATCTAATTGCACACCAAGCTGTGTTGTACTCTGAGTGACACCAGTTAAAATTTGTTTGTTATCTCAAATGAATACTGATCTTCGGCTATCTGATGTTTATGGTGTGGTTTTTCACAAATCCTGATGATTCTTACAATCTGAACTCTCTACTGTATTGATAACAGTGGAAAACAAGTCTGCTAACTCTGTATAGTTACAGGTTGTACTATGGGCTACGAGATCTTCAACAGCCTTCAAGATCCCAGATCACTACACTGCTGACCAAGTTCAGCCTGTGCACGTGGTGATCCCTGTGTATCTTTCCCAGGACATCTTCCTGGAGTGAAGCTGGAATAACCCATGCTTCAGGAAGTCTGTATGATTGTGAAATACTGTAGGTGCATTAGCATGTGTTTGTTGTGAATCCACTGCACCTTTGGTCTGGCCACGCTTTTACATCATACCAGTGAAAAGTGACTCATTCTTAGTCACTTCCGTCAAATTTGGTAGAGCTGATTTGTGGCTTAGTGACCACCCTCTGTTAGTGATACCATAGATTAAACTTCAGTTTGGGCTCTGCCATGAGTCTAGGAAGGCCTGTGAAATCTTCAGCCAGCTGTCCCGTGACCAGTTGTTTGGTGACCAAAATTTCTTTGACTTGTTGTTCATAATATGCTGTCACTTGACCAGTAGTTCTGTAACTAGCTATTCCTTAAACTGTTGTTTCTGGACTTGAACTAATTTGACTCCTTCCTCCATTTGAAGAAGATCAAGTCAAAATACGCGTACACCTTGATTGTGAAATATGTACATGTTCTCTATTATTTGGCATCCTTTGTGCTGCTGAGTTGCTGGATGCACACCTTTAAATCTAAGTGATATACCTCCTTTCCCTGCTGTAAGGTATAAATAGTGGGGTTCTTTTTCCAACCATGGTAGGCTGTCTGATAGTAATGACATTCACCCCGCAACAAGTGTAAAATTAGTGAGATGTGCATTGACATAAATATCTTTTTGCCAAATGCTAGTAGTGCATCCCTGTTTCTCCTTTGATTGCCTTGGTTTTACTTCCATTGTAGCCTGTTTTATCTCATGAACCTCTTGGTATGAGTGGCTATTGCTCTGTTGCTCTATGACTATGTTGTACTTGGGGCACATCTCTGAGAGTGGCCTACTGTCTTGCAGATAAAGCATTCCTTTTTAAAAGTTGGGCACAGCTTGTTCCTTTGAGATTTCCTTGCTCCACAGTGCTGACAATAATATCAATATCTCGTGTCTGTACTGGTCGCTGTACTGGCTTCTCATGTGTGTCATTCAAAGTTTTTTTTTAAAAACCTTGATGATTGAATAGATTCTGCTGATCTCCTGTGACAAGGTTGATCTTTTCCTCTTAGGATTAATCTGTGTTGCTTCTGGATGTTGGCTTCACTCAGCATCTGAACAGCTTTATCTAAAATCAAACCACTTTTGATTTTATTAAATCTAACAAAATCTTATCAGCAATTTCAACAATAGTCTATTTCATGTGAATTCAGATATCAAAACTCCATAGTCACATTTTCCATTAAAATATACGACCCTTCTGCTTTCTGGGAACATGTTTATAATGTGCCCGTAGAATTTGAATGCTTCCCACTGACGTTCCTTCAAGTAGCTGTAACCAGTCCACCTTTGCCAGACCATCTCTCAGCTTTGTAAAGTCTGTCAACCCCTAATTTAGAGCTTTTATTTCCATTCTAACTGTGTCTCTTTCCACAGTGATGCTAAATCTGACTGTATTATGATCACTATCCCCAAATAAGGGCAACACGGTGGCTCAGTGGTTAGCACTGCTGCCTCACAGCACCAGGGACCCGGATTCAATTCCAGTCTCGGGCGACTGTCTGTGTGGAGTTTGCACATTCTCCCCGTGTCTGCGTGGGCTTCATCCCACTATCCAAAGATGTGCAGGCTGGGTGAACTAGCAAGCTAAATTGCCCAGAGTGTTCGGATGTGTAGACTAGGTGTATTAGGGGCAAATGTAGAGTAATATGGTAGGGGAATGGGTCTGGGTGGGTTACTCTTTAAAGGGTTGGTGTAGACTTGTTGGTCCAAATGGCCTGTTTCCTCACTGTAGGGATCTTTCTATGAAAATTGTTGCTCACTTCTACAAAATCCACAGCCACACTTCCTAAGACTGAATCTAGAATTGCACTCTGTATCATTGGGCTTGCTATGTGCTGACTAAATAACGTTCCCTTGAAGCAATTGAAGAATTTTGTGTCGTCCATGCCTTTTACACTCTTTGTACCCCAGTTGATGTATTTAAGGACACCAACTATTATCTTTTGATCATATTTTTCACTCAAAGATTTGCTAATGTTGTTGCTCCTCTCACCCTCTGCTATTATTCGGGAGTCTATAGTACATGTGTGGCTGCCCTTTCTTACATTTCAGAATTTAACCCATATGGTCTCATTTAATCTTTCAGTATAGTTATGTAGTGTACCATCCCCTTCTCAGAGCTGTGTCTAATATTTTAACCAATAAGGCCACGCTCCCACCTTTCTTTATTCCCTTTTGTATCCTGCCTGGAAACTCTAGATCCAGAGATGTTGAACTGTCATCCTTCCAACCTCAGTTATCAAGTGACACACATTCCAGCTCTAGGGAGTTCCTAATTCTCCTGTTTCAGTGTGTCTTTTGGAGGGAATGTAGGCACTTGCAGATTCTTACCATGAGAGTCTGTTCTGCAGGATTCTCAAAAGTTCAGCTTTTACAGCTGCTAAATGTCTGTCTGCGAGGCCAGCCTTCTTAAAGCTTTGTCTGGAGATCCTTCAGATCTCTACCATTGCCAGTACTTTGTATGGGTGAATCCTTAGTACCACTCATCATAGTGTAAGATTGTCCAGTAGATATGCTGGCCCCATCTTATTTCCTGGTAAGGATCTACCTGCTTGGTCTACTGTAGTAGAGAAAAAAATGACATGTAGTCCAATGAAAAGACACGTATCTTGAAGACAATGTAGTCTATTGCAGGTAGAGATTATACTCGTCTGGTAGACATTGTTACTGACTCTGAGGATCACTTTAATGTTCAGTATTGCTTCTTCAAGACTCAAAGCCGTACTTCCATAGACAAGTTCTTGTGACATTCACATTTTTTTGGAGGGGTTGGGAGTTGCTTGTTGCATTCTTCAGCATTAACCCTTTCAGACACTTAATTTCAATGACGCTGAACTTTGTAGCATTGTGGCATAGGGGCACCATATTCCATTTTGCCACATCCGATGGCTACTGTACAAGAAAATCGAATGCAAATTTCAAGTCTCCAAAACAAGTTGGGAGAGCTGTTGCTTGGGACATAATGATGTAGTGGCTATCTCACTGGACTGGTAATCCAAAATCCAAGTTTAAAGTTCTGGAGACAAGGGTTTGAGGCCCACCGTGACAGATAGTGACATTTGAGTTCAATAAATAAATCTGAAAAATTAAGTTGGGCTCATGGTGTGGTGGCATATTACTATTGTTGATGGTCATACAATCCCTTTTGGTTGACTAATGTCTTTTAAGGGAGGAAACCTGCCATCTTTACCTGACCTGGTCCATATGTGACTCCAGTCCTGCAGCAATGTGGTTGAATCTTATCTGCCCTCTAGGCAATTAGGAATGGGCAGTAAATATTGGCCCAACAAGTGGCACCCACATCCCATGAACAAATTCTTTTAAAAGTCAGGATTGTGACATTGTGTGATCCACCTGTAATGATGCTAAACTAAGGCAGAAAGAATCAGGCATTGAGACTGAGGGGTGAGTCTATCTACACTGAAACAAAAGAAAGAAATTTCATTTGTGTCACACTTTTCAGGACCTCAGCATGTTCCAAAGTAGTGTACAGCCAATTAATTTCTCTTAAAATGTACTAATGGTGTATTGTGACAGTTGGTTTGTCCTGCACACAATAATTAAATAACCTCTTTATTTATGTTATTTGGGGGCTAAATATTGTCCTAAGAGAGCTTGACTGTGCTTCATCAAAAAGTGTCATGGGATCTTTAATGTCCACCTGTGTGAGCAGATGTACTCTAAATTAATTAAAAACAGAAAGACCTGTGAATGCTGGAAGTCTGAAACATAATCAGAAATTGCTGGAAAATCTCCGTGGGCCTGGCAGCATCTGTGGAGAGAAATCAGAGTTAAAGTTTTGGGTCCAGTGACCCTTCCTCAGAACTGTCAGAGAGAGGAGCAGAACCTCTTCAAGGTGGACATGTCTGGAAGAGATTCTGAGGAAGGGTCACCGGATCTGAAACGTTAACTCTGATTTCTCTCCACAGCTGAGATTTTTCAGCAATTTATGTTTTTGCACTAAGCTAATTATCTTTTCAGAATTGTGGCACTGCCAACAGTTCAGCACTCCTTCCGTACTGCTCTGAAATGTTTGCTTAGATTTTGCATTCACGGGCATTTCATTCAGCAATGAGAGTGCCCTCTCTGGTTTAAGGCTGGCTCAGTGCCCATCATATTTTTTAACGAATTTCTATATATACGTATTACTTGAATGCAATACATAGGAATAAAAAATGGACTACCACCTGCAATTCCAGAATGACTGACACTTGAAATAGCTGCCACAACACACTGTTAGTACGTTTTAAGAGAAATTAATTGGCTGTACACTACTTTGGAACATGCTGAGGTCCTGAAAGGTGTGACACAAATGAAATTTCTTTCTTTAGTTTCAGTGTAGATGGACTCACCCCTCAGTCTCAATGCCTGATTCTTTCTGCCTTAGTTTAGCATTATCACAGGTGGATCACACAATGTCACAACACATCTGATGTTGGAGAACGTGATCGGTGAAGCAGTTACTGTTGAAGGATAATTCATGTCCAGTATATGGCGGAAGTCTGAAATGATAAAGACACTGACAAACAAAATTGTAACAGGTTTTTAACAACACAAACTGTTGAATAATTTGAATTGACAAAAGAATGCAATTTGCTATAACAGAATCAGCTATTAGGAATCCATCATGTCATTGACTCCATAGTGATACAAGAGTAAAAATGACTCCATCATTATCAAAGTTACCTAGTCATAAGTGGATGGAAGAAGGGCAATTTGCACATTTTATTCCAGCAGTGTTGATTTATGTTCACAATCAAGTTAATAACTGGTACCATTAGTTGCCTAGAAACTACCATTTCTCATCTTTCTGCTTCAGCTATAAGTGGTTTCTCTTGCAATTAACTTCTGTGGTAACTGCTCACATCTTTGCAAAAACAGTCAAAAGATTAAAATGTACACAAAGAATCCCCATATAAACAGCAACTAATTATGAAATTCTGAGGGGAAATGGTTGCCGGTTGTTACTTCGATGCTACCAAACAAAACTGGGATTGGACACATTCATCAACGCAGCTCCAAATTCTCTGATAGATATGAATAAATGGAGAGAGGTTTACATTGAGCATGAATAATTAAATTAGATTCTCTACAGTGCGGAAAAAGGCTATTCGGCCCAACAAGTCCACACCGATCCTCTGAAGAGTAACCCACCCAGACACATTTCCCTCTGACGAATGCACCTAACACTAAGGGCAATTTTAGCATGGCCAATTCACCTAACCTGCACATCTTTGGATTGGACATTCTAGAATGGATATCCTAGTCTACCAGAATGTTATAACCCTTTCCTTTATTTCTAACATTTCCTTCTATGACTAACTTCTAACATTATTTTTTTTTAAATTATGAGAAAAGACAGGGATTGTGAATAAGGTTCACATTTCAATCCAGTGCTACCTAGATCCCCTGCTGGGGATTGGCGTTGGGCACATCAGGAATCAGCAAGGATTGAGACTGTCAACTGCTTGGTCAGCCCCCACATTACAGAAAGCCAACCAAAGCTAAGAGAGCGTTTAACCCCACGACCTCACGCCAGGGACCAGGAAGAAAAGTTACAATTGGGTGGGAAAAACAAGGGGCTAGAGTTGTAAAGCAAAATCCCGCAGTCTCCTGTGTGAAGAGTCGATGGTTAGAGCTTGAGCAGTGAGGTCTGAGAAAGGATTGCTCCTGGACAGGAGACACACTGTGAGTGTCGGACTGATAGGGAACCAGAGGGACACTAGTTAAAGCAAAGAATAGAAAACTGTGACTGGAGCAAAAATGGTTGACTGGAAGACTGTTTTCTACGAGGAGCCATATTATGAGTGGGCCGGGTGCTGGCAGGTGGGACTAGATTGGGTTGAGATATCTGGTCGGCATGGACGGGTTGGACCGAATGGTCTGTTTCCATGCTGTACATCTCTATGACTCTCTATGACTCTGAGTGTCCAATGGTAGTGTACCTTAAGGAGACTGCCCAGGAGGAGTAACCAACCCACCTCCGTAACTCTGTCAAAGGCTTAAGCTCTTTCATCACCAATCTGTTGTAGAGCTACTCATTTAGAAGTTGGAACAACTAACCTGAGATTCAAATACTCTGAGTTTAGCCACATGGCTTACCATGTTTCTCTCTTTCTATCAGTAACCTAATACCTAACCTCTTCTACTTGCCTTATATCTTGTCTGTGAGTTTTTTGTGCCAGCTGTTGGCAGGGTGGGGGTGGGTGGGTTTGAGGGTAATAGTCTGGGTAATTAATTAGTGTTTTTAAGAATTTGTATCATTGCCATTCCGAGAATTTTGTGAAATACTTTTTGTTAGTAATAAATAGTTATTACTGTTTTACATAAAACAAATATTTATTGTCTTCCTGATGAGTATAGGTCAGGGGCACTAAATTAACGATCAGGTAATTTGGGAGGAGTTAATGTCTTGCAAAGCTTTCACCACATGTTATAGACCTGTGATTTTCCAAGTTTTTTTTGTCTGTGTGGTTAAGTCAATGTCTGTGACACTAAATTCTGAGGAGAAAATGTCACCAGTCATTAATTTGATGCTCTCATGCAAGACTGGGATTGGACACATTGATCAGCCCCACTCCAAATTCTGCGATAGGTATGAATAATTGGAAAGGGGTTAAAATTGAGCATGGATAGACATTCTGATCCACCAGAAAAAAGGGTTAGACAGTTAAGAAAGCAGAAATGGAATAAAATATTGAACAAGTGACTTCTCTTTGAGTATTATCCACACTGAATGTAAATACGCAGTGACTGATCACTGGCTGATTTTTCAGATATGACTTGTTTGGATAATCCTTTGCCAAATGTAAATTGATCTCTGTGAATTTCCATAATTTATTTCAATATCTGGAATTGATTTTTTTAAAATAAGTGACTAGAACTTCCTATGTTATTGCTAAGAGTAAAGGGAAAGATTGTATGTTAGCAGCATCATACCATACAACCTACCGTTTATTACTATGTACTGAAGTCTTCAACTGTGTAACCTAAATTAACTTTGCAAGCCGGAAGGTAGTTGCTGTTAGAGATCATTAAAGGTTGATGACTGACTATATTCACCATTTATTGAATGTGATACTTGACATGTATTCACACATAATTCACATGCTATTTTCACCTAGTCTGCCAATATTTCATATGAGCTTCACTTCAGATGTTTTCAATTGTGAAATATTCTTTGCATTAATGAGCTTCTTTTAGTATTTGTTTTTAATGCCATTACTTTAGTAGACTGAATTTCCACACAAGGAATTCATTATATACATGAATCATCTGGTTCAAAAGATAAGGAAAAAAATGTCCTGTCCTTGTTTCATCTGCTGTCTGAGTTAATAAGTAGTTCTTGAATGAGCAACAGTAATAATTTGAATGGTCACTTTCTTTATGCGAAAATAGTTTTGGAATATAACCAGTGAAATTGGCTTACAGTTCTAAATTAAGAGTTTACTTAAATTTGGACAGTTTTCCTCCTCAGACCAAGTGCAGGAAATCAAATTAAAGTGATTCCTCTTTCAGGGTGAAGGATCATTATTTTTTCAACTAAACCAGAGTCTGAGGGGTAAGCTGCTGTGCTTACCGTAAAATTAACCAATGTTTTTGAAGGGGATTGTGTGCAGAGGTGAATTGGCTCTCCTTGTTTCAGTGTCTTCAGTTAGTCGTACCAAAGGTAAATTATTTTGTCACGACACTCTACTTCGTTCCAATTAAAATGTATTTAAATAATTTTTACTGTTGCACCAAGGCGCTAATCACAGGGTTTCTGTGTGTGAAAGTGTAATTTTATTGCCCAAGGAATGTAATAAAAGCTTGAAATAATGCATATGCCCTTCATGCAGTGACACACACACGGAAACATGTTATGTGAGAGACATGCACATTCTTAAGAGGTGTTAGTGCCTAGTACAATATAGGGTACTTTTGGTCATTGTTGTGATGTGATCTCGGTTGATCTCCACAACCATCAGGGTAGAGGATATTGAAGTTATCTTTTTCGTTTTCAGTCTCCTAATGTTTCTTTCCAGTTGGTGTTATGACTAGCTTTTTTCCTTGACACAGTACAGAGCCTTCTTCAATTCATTTTGGTTTTGCAGGTAAAGCCCATCTCTTCTCCTCTGGCACAGAGAGAGCTTCTTGAAATTGCTTTTTGTTTGTTTATTCGATCTGCATGTGATGCTTCATCTCCAACATGTGAAGATTCTAATGATGGTGCAAATCAAATAGGAGAAAAGGACCTTTCCATAGCTCCAAGGGTGGGGATGAGCAGTTTCAATGGCTTTGGATAAAATGTTAATTTCACCTCAGGTTGTCTTTGTCTAATTCATATTGGTTTCATGAAAATTGGCCAACTTGTGTGGATCAGATGATGTCTGTGACCATTTCAAATTAATGTTTTGGTCCCTTTTTTAAAAAAAACCCATCTCAGTCCATGATATTGGGGGTAGGTATAAAATGGAATTCAAAAGCAGTCAACTGCCTGAGAATGTTAACGTTTTCACACTGTGCGACTTGGCCAGCTGTGGTTTTTAATTAAAGCAGAGGTGAGGGACAAGGCAGGTAGATATCCAACATGTGACCCAACCCCCACACCCCCATCACTGGGACCCAACACTGTCACCTACCCACTTAAAACTAGCCTAAACATTCCATCACTTTCTGGCCACATTGTACCTTGGGATCTTACTTGCCAGGTGTTCTTTCACCTGACACCCTGTCGCCAATCAGTTCAGACCGTACCCTCCTGGTATCCTAATCTCACAATTGCCTTATGTACTTAGCTTTTGATAGCAGCTGTCAAAGTGGCTGTTTGAGATTCTGGACTTGAATCTGACATTAAATCTCAGAGTACGGCAGCTGACTGCTGTGAGCATAAGGGCATGGTTTGCCTTCCTCTGACTGTTCTTCACAACAAGAGAACTGTCAAAATGAAAGTACAGCTCTTCATTTCTGAAGGAGTCCTGATTGGATTGTCTAACATGGTGTTAAAAACAAGTGAGACAGCCATCAAACAAGAGGTTAGGGAGCATGTGATTTGCCTTTCTGCTTTACAAGCCTATCTACCAGGCCAAAAGTATATATTGTTTTGACCTACCGTGCTTAATTGAACAGAGAGCCTGAGTTCATACAGGTTATGGGGTTGAACCTTTCAGAGTTTGGATTTGTGGCTGTTTCCCACCATCCCCCAAGCCAGAATAGTCAGTAACCTAAACCCTGGAGGGAAAATCCAGCCCAATATTCCAGGCTGATGATCGAGATTTAACAGCATGAAAGCATGTCTAGAGTCAAGGAAAAAGAGGCGCAAGAGTAAAGGGAAGATTAAAGGAAAAGATCTCGTAGGATGAGGAACAGGAGCTTTTCCTTTGTTCTTTAATTCCATTCTGCCATGTCCCTGTCACTTTCTTTGGCTATGGACGTGGCTTTAAAACTGACGGAGGGCTTTTGCCCAAAACGCCGATTCTCCTGCTTTTCGGATGCTGCCTGACTGGCTGTGCTTTTCCAGCACCACGCTCTTGGCTCTAATCTCCAGCATCTGCAGTCCTCACTTTCACCTAATGGCTTAAAAACTGTTAAATATCTAACTTCCTCTAGTTCTAATGAAAGACTACTGACCTGAAAGGTTCAGTATTTCCCTCTCAACAGATGATGTCTGACCATCAGGATACTCGCAGCATTTTTGTTATTTATCAGATTTTCAGCATCCTCAATATGTATCACAAGATGGCCTACCATCTTGTGATGGTATACCATTTTGGCATCAGCATACAGGGCTTGGTCCTTTTCTAGTGATTTATGCATCCACAGGAAAGCAACTCCTCGATAATGTATGTGTTGCTCCTAAAATATCTTTAATCAAGGAATATCATCAGCCTGATTTTCTTTTCTTCTGTAAACAGTAAGCGTTAATTAAGGTTTTGACTCTACAGTGAATAGCATGTTAATTTCCTTAATAATGCTATTCAGAGCACTTGACATGCTGATGAGGTGCAAGTAGAGGCAGTTCAGACTGTCTGCAAATAGCTGCTTTTCCAGGGCTGCTGGCTGAACCTCATTTACAACAATAAACTTATCATTGAGCATTTCATCAGGTAATGGGTTGTAGCGTCAACAGCTTGACATTTGCAGTTGTTATGGTGACTGGTAAATTAGATAAGAGTTGGATCATCGTCATGTTCAATAATTACGCAAACAGGATATTTGATTAGCATGGCTTATCCCACAGTGGGTTTTAGCATGGTGACAATTTATCATTTATCCACATATCCAGTGTGCGTGGTTGTGCTGAACTATATAAAAGCTGCAGAAATAAGTTGGGCTTTAAACTAGACAGCCTTGATACCTGGACATATAATTCATGATCTACTACTCTGGTGCCCGTAGAGGGAAATAGAAAACAAATTTGGTGCTGCCCGTCATTTCTGTGATTGTAGCTGTTGTGAAGATGTGTTCATTCGTCAACTGGTTACTTATATGTTGAACTATTGTCTTTAAAAAAGGACACTTTCACTAAACAAAAGACATGGACTTAAAGCTGTTGTTAATTTGCTCCAGTGAATGCACGTGCACGCCATGAGGCTGCATTTGTGGGCAGCGCCATCATTAGGCAGAGCAAACCATTCACTTTTGCTCATCCTTTATCTCAACACTGATTTATTTCGAGTTACACCTCCATGAAGTTCAGTGGTCAAGGTGGTATGTAAAAATTTTGTGATTTACACAGGGACAAAATTTTCCATTTTACTATTGGTGCACTCTGTGTTTCTTGTGGATAATCCGTGGATAGATAGTTTGCTTTTCAATCTTATTGAAATCAAGTCAATGAAAATGCATGACCTACAGTGGGACAGTGTCACCCTTTTACATTAGTCACAGTTGTACAAGAAACAGAATATGGTATCAAGTAACACTATGATGCAAAGCTCTTTCTCATTTTTTATTTTTTTTTCAATCATTCATTTTTGCACTTTGAGGTTTCTCAGGTTAAAGCTCACGTGGTTAGAAAATAGGAGCCTAATGTGACACCATGAATCTAATCACGGCCCTTTCTGCCCTCCATGGTGTTAGTCAGAGAATAGCAGAGCAACCCTGAATAACATTGATGTTTCAGCTGATACAGTCACTCTCGCTAAACAAAAGACATGGACTTGAAGCTGTTGTTAATTTGCTCCAGTTAATTTACCTCTGTGCTGATTATGGGATCTTGCTGTGTGAAGATTGGCTGCTGTTTTTCCATGATACAATAGGGCCAGCACTTGAGATGCTGTGAAGTGCTTTCAGAATATCTGGAGTTGCAAATGATGTTGTAAACACGCAAATTTCTTTTCTCCTTTAGCAACCCCTTAATATAAAAATAGTTCCATTTCGACTATTGGGATTTTTTGGGATTGGGAACCGAAACGCTTTGGCGCATGACGGCAGCAAGTGAAAGCAACAGGCTTGCCAGGGCTAAAAAAAAAGCAAAAGGGAGCTTTGGGAGTGGGTGACAGATCATCTCCTGTGACATTATTGCAACACGTCCCAGTAAGCAGCTTTGCATGACAGATTCTCACAAGGAGGACGGTGGGCTGATCTCAGAGGGAGATCAAAGTGCTTCACTTAGCTCTTCCAGATTTGCAAGAAGAAATCAACAAAAAGAATGCAGAAGATCCCTGCAGATTGGTATCCTGTCTGTCCTTTAGTAGCTGCCTGGATACTGAAATGCATAAAGTAATGAGCCAAAAATAATGTAGTGTGACCAGATACAGCCAGGAAAGTCTCCGACAACAATTTACAGGAAATGAGGCAAATTGAAAAGTGATGACTTCTTCTCCGTTCCTCCCTGTTTTTAAATTCAGTGAGATGGTGTAGCGAGGTACTGTTATTGTAGGAAGTAGAGGATAGTTTGAATCATGTCTGTTTCAAGAAGAAGTGTAAACCTTATGCTTGACTTAATATTGTGTTAGGATACAAAAGGTAACTCAGAATATTGTTGCGTACTCATAATACCAAGCTGTTTGAATTTGCAACTGAAGCACTATCCTTTAGGATAGCGTTTTTCAATTAGTTGAAAATCCTTAGTGCTGATGCATCATCAAGCCTTTGTCTTGCACTTCTACTTGGTATAGACAGCACCTGCTGCATGTGACTAGGAATATTGGTGCCCAAAGTGGATTAAGTCAACAGGGCAGAACTTAGTACACAGATATATGGCAATTTCTGCAACTAAGAAATAATTTGGTCAGGCTGCCAATTCTTGTCAATTTCATATAATACCACTGACTTGAAACAACAAAGACATATTAGCACCCTCATGCTCTGAATGTATAATTTGAATGCTCAGAGTTTTGACAGCAAATTAGACTCAATCATTTCTTAAGTGCTGCAAAAAAAAACCTTAATTCTTGGTTGTTGAAACAGGAATAGATCATTTGGCCCCTCAAGTCTGTTCCACCATTCAGTAAAATCACCATCCACAACCTAATTGAAGCAATCTGTTTATTCCCTAATCCCTTAAGGTTTGGATAGCAAAAACTTATCAGTCCCATCATTAATATTTACAAATGATCGAGCCTGAATTCCCATTTGTAACCCAAATGATCTAGCATCAAATCCCATTCAAGATTCAAACTTTCACCACGTTTTATTTGAAAAAATGTTTCCTCAGATTGAATTTTATTGGTCACCCAATAAACCGTCACCTTTCAGATGGGTACACCCATTAATTATTGTTTGTGTCATGACTCTCAGTCCCACCCGTGCCCTGATTTTAAGGATAGCAGGGAGGCATCAGATGGGCCAACTATCCATGATCCAAATGAGACCTTAATTGGGCAATCAATACCAAATTCAGTGCCTCACCCTTGTTGCTTCAACTTAATGGGTAGCACAAGAGACCTGGACCCAAACTATAACCCAGTATAGTAAAAACAATGACTGCAGATGCTGGAAACCAGATTCTGGATTAGTGGTGCTAGAAGAGCACAGCAGTTCAGGCAGCATCCGAGGAGCAGTGAAATCGACGTTTCTGGCAAAAGCCCTTCATCAGGAATAAAGGCAGTGAGCCTGAAGCGTGGTGAGATAAGCTAGAGGAGGGTAGAGGTGGGGCGAAAGTAGCATAGAGTACAATGGGTGAATGGGGGAGGGGATGAAGGTGATAGGTCAGGGAGGAGAGGGTGGAGTGGATAGGTGGAAAAGGAGATAGGCAGGTAGGACAAGTCCGGACAAGTCATGGGGACAATATGTTTACCCCTGCAAGATGCCTGGTAGTGAAAGGGAGACTGTCACCCATACCAAATAGTGAAAGGATCTTCAGGAGAACTTGTTCTTACTGGCTTCATACATTTCCTTTGTCTGATATTTACTGATATTACCAATGGTTTCATCAAGAATACTCTCACTATAGCCAGGATCTCCCTGTGCTGTGTACTTGGCTTGTGTATCTCCAATAACACGTCTTGCCTTTGGAACCTTGATACAGCTAAGATTCAGAAGTTTTGCTTTTCTGGGGTCCCTCAAGGGGAAGAGCAGGGATTTCTGTTGAGGGAAGCATTTCTACTACATAATCCACAAAATCAGTGAGAGAACTGCATTAAAAATGCCCATGAAAAGGATTGATCCATTACTGCAGTTCATACAAGAAATATTGAGAATGGCCCTTAAAGAAGAAGCATCTCAGTACTGCGGCTGGTCATTCTCCAAGCATCAATGGATGATATTAATGACCGGGCAAGCCACCTAACCTTGGTAGCTGAAGTAGGAATATGTTGAACAACCGGCCTCCTATCTGTCATGATGATAGTGATCCAATTTTATAGTTGCACTGTCTTACCTTGTTTGACAGGCAGTTGGTAAACACAGCTAAACGAGGACAAGGTTTCTTCAAGCGGTTGAAGAGAGAGGAAGAGGAGAAACAAAATGTGCTGCTGATGGAGCAAAAGAAACTAATGGAGAAACGCAGCAAAGAATGGCAACCTCCCAAGTACTCTTCAGATGAGGAATCTGAGGAAGAACAACATGAAGTGAAGGGGTAAGTGGCTCTTTGATATTATTGGAGGTCTACAATGCTCATTCAACATACTGTATGTATTTCATTGTGACAGCATTTCATTGTTTTGTAAGCTAAATCTTTGTTCTTTCTCAGAAATAATCATTCAAATTTGGCAGGAGAGCAATTAGCTTCAAACAATTTTTAAAAAATTATAGTTATGTTTAATTTGAAAGAAGATTAACTTTGCATTAAGGAACACAGTGCCTGCAGTTTTCTATATAGGTTGTTATCTAGCTTGCTATCTTCCAGAGATTACCATTTTTGGGTTGTATTATTTGCAGAGTTAATCTGGGCAGCACAGTGGCTTAGCACCACTGCCTCACAGCGCCAGGGAACAGCGCTTCGGGCAACACATTCTCCCTGTGTCTGCATGGGTTTCCTCCCACAATCTAGGATGTGCAGGCTAGGTGGATTAGCCATGGGAAGTGCAGGGTTAAAGGGATAGGGTAGGGGATAGGTCTGGATGGGATGCTTTTCAGAGGGTCAGTGTGGATCGATGGACTGAATGGCCTGCTTCATCACTGTACTGATTATATAAAAAATGTTGAAAAAACACACCAGTCATACCATGGCTGGAATACTGTGAACAGATTTGGTCCTCTAATCTAAGGAAAGATTTACTGACAATGAGGCAGTCCAGAGAAGTCCACTGGGTTGATCCTGAGAATGGACAGCTTGCTGTATGAGAAGGGCTGAATAGGTTAGGTTGCACTCATTGGAATTCAGAAGAATGGGAAGAGACCTTTACTGAAACATACAAGCATCTCGGAGGGGCTTGACAGGGTAAATGCTGAGAGATTGGTCCTAGACTCCCTGACAGGGGATACAATGAGCATAATCTCAGAGGAAGAATCACCCAGTTAGGACAGAGACGAGGAAGAATTTCTTCTCTCAAAGGGGTGAATCTGTGCAATTCTTTACCACAGAAGACTTGCCAAGGTTGGGTTGTTTTGTATATTCGAGGCTGAAATGGATAGATTTTTAATTAATAATAGAATCAAGGGTTATGGGGGAAAAGACAGGAAAGTGAAATTGAGACTTATTACGTCAGCTATAATCTCATTGAATAGCATAGCAGGCTTAAAGGGCTGAATGGCCTACATCTGCTTCTATGTGTTCTGGATAACCTCTCTAAAGCATTAACAGTGATCTCAAACAATTCCTATGCAGGAAGTGACTCTTTCCTGGCGTTGGGTGGATAGAAGATGATGGCATTTTCTTTATATAATACTTTTTGTGATCTCAGGATGTCCAGAAGAGCCTTCTAGTTATGAGATTTTTTTAAGTGTAATTCTGTAAATATTACTTTGATTTTAGCGTTTTATCTATGTGCTATGCAACTTGAAACCTTGTAGACTTAAAATGTACATATGTTGCAAACAAACTGCCACCGGGGTGGCATGGTGGTTTAGTGGTTAGCACTGCTGCCTCACAGCTCCAGGGACCCAGGTTTGATTCCATCCTCAGGTGACTGTCTATGTGGAGTTTGCATGTTCTCCCTGTGTCTGCGTGGGTTTCCTCTGGCTGCTCTGGTTTCCTCCCACAGTCCAAAGATGTGCAGGTTGGGTGAATTGGACATGCTAAATTAACCCATAGTATTCAGGGATGTGTAGGTTAGGTGCATTAGTGAGGTGTAAATGTGGGGGAATGGGTCTGGGTGGGTTACTCTTCGGAGGGTCGGTGTGGACTTGTTGGGGTGAAGAGCCCGTTTCCACACTGTAGGGATTCTATGATTGTATGAAATTAGACATTGTCTTTCTGCCACCAAGAGCAGTCATTTTTTGGTATTACCAACTCATACGCACAACATCCTTGCACATGCTGAGGTGCAGCGTGATGTGCCCTCAACACTGAAACAAATTCCCATAAATTCTGCATCTGTAACGTATATCATTGTTCATGTCAGAAAAACGTCAGTATGTGCAACTTTCAATCATGTTGCACTCCCAAATTAATGAAAAGCCTCAATTGTGCTGATATGTGCTTGGTGATGATATTTTCTTGTCATGGTATTTTGCTTAGGATTTTTGTAACGGAACCAATCTTCTCACCACGGTCAAATGCACTAAAAGTCAACCCCCGAAGGGCTTCCAGTAAAAGAAAGATTCGAGATGCACGACCTTACACCCCAGTACATTGTAGCCTTGTGTCAACCAGATTGACGGAAAAGGACATGTGAGTATAATTCCAAATGGATGTGCTTGGATAACTATTTTTCACTCATCACTTAAGAAAGTTATGAGGAATATATCATCCAATGAATCCCATTACAGGGGAACCAATCTTATAGTAATATTCGAGCACCTCTTAAGATAGTGATCCATGAGACTTTGTAATTACTTTAGTGCCTGTCGGCTGGCCTTTGTATAATCGACACTGAAACCTTGCTCTCCCATAGCACCTAGTCACTCACCATTAGGAACAGACTCCTGATTTCTCTGTTTTGTATCCAAAGTCTTCACATTTCCTCAACTTGAACCCCATCTTCTACAGTTTTACGTATGCTTAACATGTCTATGGTATTTTGAAACTTCCTGTTTTCACGATTAATTGTGCCTCCCAATCTCCTGAAAAGAAACAAGCAACTTAATTACTGTTGTATCTTTCATGAGATGGATTTCCAAAATCCTTTACAGTCTACTAAATACTTTGGAATGTGACAAATGTTGTATTGTAATAGTTTATTTATTGCTGAGAAAAATATATTAAAAATATGCAAGAAAAATCCTGCGCATTTCACTCCTAAGTATAAAGGACAGAGAAAAAGATCCACAAAATCTCAATGCAAGCACAAAATGCTTTGTAGCAAAGTATGTTAATTAAAAATAATACAAGCATTTTAAAATATTGTGTTCTGCTAAGATTCATGAGGAGAGTAAAGGTTTCTTTTATATTTGATATGCACCAGGACTGCTATTACGTTCACTATAATTGTGCTTAGGATTCCTCACAAGTGATACATTCTCTTTCTGTGCATTTAAGTGATGATTTATCAATGCAGCTCATGTTCAGCAATCTATCCAAATATCATCATGTCTTTCATACCTGGTTTCTGACAACATAGAAATGTTAAAAAATATCATCTAAGGATATTTTTATTCTAGCTGCATGTTTGAAAGAATATATGAAATTTTCTGATTTGACTGATTTTTCTTCTCTATCTTAAGTAATCTGACACATAAATCCTTCCATTAGGGCTATAATTACACCGTGGTTTCTGCCTTCCCTTCAACAATCAGCTCTAATCACTTGACAGGTGATTTTCATAATTGTACTGAAAATTCATTAAGTGGTCATTTATCTGAATTTCTTCCGTAATTTCTTTTGGAGAAGCAAATGATTTCATCTGGTCAGGTTGAAGGTGCTTGAATATTAGGTAACTGACAACATAATCTAGGAGAAAATGAAGACTGCAGATGCTGGAGATCAGAGTCTAGATTAGAGTGGTGCTGGAAAAGGACAGCAGGTCAGGTAGCATCTGAGGAGCAGGAGAATCGATGTTTCGGGTATAAGCCTTTCATCAGGAATGCTAGGCGTAACCTAGCAATGCAGTGATGTTTCACTCATGAGTAGCCACTTCCATCCAGAAACATTACTGGTTGTGAAGGACTTACTTCTCAATGTTTTAACCAAGTCTGCTTCTCTATTGTCCTATTTAGAACAGTGCAATCTGAAGTTATTGTTACAAATTCAGTAGTAGGTCGTTGCCATGAGTAATTTAAATCCTTGCATTTTTTTGTAGAGATTTTATGATTGGTGCTAAGTGTGAAACCTTCCATGGGAATGGAATGCAGATGGGGAATCAAGCGCACTGATCTCACTCTATTCAAAACTGGACATTCATGCCCAAATTCTCTGATAGCCACTCCCATTGCATCAAGAGGTTTATAAAGTCATGAGGGGCATGTTTTGGGTGAATGGCCAAGGTCTTTTTCCCAAGGTAGGGAAATCCAAAACTAAAGGGCATAGGTTTAAGGTGAGAGGGGCAAGATTTAAAAGTGGTCTAAGGGCAATAGTAGAAAATCGTAAAATTCATAAATAATAATTCTCCACATGCAGTATTTACCTGGACTATTGCCTTGAAAGAGAGAGAAATCCTGCAAAGGAGAAAAAGACAGAGGGCAAAAGTGTTCAAGTCAAGATTTCAAACTCTGCTCAGGCGAAGAAGCAAATATTTTTTATAATTCATTGATGAATTGAAAATCCATTGTTTCCCAGTTGGTGCACACCTTGGGAATTGCCCCAACAAAAAGTAGAACGAAGCCCTACAGCTGATGGAAGGACAGGTCCTTTGTTAGGAGACTATTCTAAACCAGATAGCAGCAATAACGCTACAGTTGATTGCCCTCAGTATCTGTGAACTCAGAAGGAGAAAGAAAATTACATCCATGTGTCTGATCATTACATGGTGATCGCTGCTGCAGTGTTCATTTGGAGGCACTTCAGGTGGGGATTGAGTCAGTCAGCCTTGGTTCCTCTCAGTACAAGAGCCCAACACTGGACTCTTGTTCTATAGGAATGATGTTGTTAAACTTGAAAGGGTTCAGAAAAGATTTACAAGGATGTTGCCAGGGTTGAAGAGTTTGAGCTACAGAGAGAGTCTGAGTAGGCTGGGGCTTTTTCTCTGGAGTGTCAGAGGCTAAGGGGTGACCTTACAGAGATTTATAAAATCATGAGGGGCATGGATAAGGTGAATAGCCAAGGTCATTTCCCCAGGGTAGGGGAGTTTAAAACTAGAGGACATAGGTTTAAAGTGAGAGGAGAAAGATATAAAAGGGACTTGAGGGGCAGCTTTTTCATGCAGAGGGTGGTGTGTGTGTGGAATGAGCTGCCAGATGAAGTGGTGGAGGTTGGTACAATTACAACATTTAAAAGGCATCAGGATGGTTATATTAATGGGAAAGGTTTAGAGGGAATGGGCCAAATGCTAGCAAATGAGAGTAGATTAATTTAGGATATCTGGTTAGCATGGATGAGTTAGACCGAAGGGTCTGTTTCCGTGCTGTATAACTCTATAACTGTAAGGAATAGTCACTCACCCAGTGGACAACTGATGCCCTTTGGAGCAAGGGTCAGAACTTTAGGGAAAGAGGATAATCTCATCTGAGTAGACTTAATGTTTTTCAACTGTAATGTCTGAAGACTCTGCTGCTCTAAGTTTCATGTTTGCATTCCTATAGGGAACCACTCTTCCGACAACTTTGTGCCTTGACCTGGCTACTTGAGACTGTAACTGTAGAACCGCCAAGCACAATGGGCACTGTTACAACCTGCTGGAGTGCCAGGTAACACTTACCATAGCATCAGATATTAACTCCTGCACTGCGTGTTTGTTCCTTATAGATTTAGAAAACGCCAGTGTAACTGAAGCTTTCAGCTGTAGTCCACTGATAATGCAGGACAGCATTGAGTCACTTGCTTAGCTACAGTAACCTTGCTGTAATTGAATACAAGTTAAGGTGCTGCAGTTAAGCCTCAAATGTTTCAAAGATAGCATGGGTGGAAGACACAATTTGAGTTCCTGTTCCTGCTTACTATTCATATCCTGGCTGCACATTGTATATTTATGCTATCAGGTGGGGAACAAATTGGGCTTCATTCCTTGTAAATCCATTTCACACGGTCACCATTTTCTCTCTGACCTTCAGTTCTTATGTACTGTAATGCAAAACCCTTCATCTCCAATCCAGACATGTTTTTGGAAGTAATGGAACTTGCAGTCATTCCAAATTTAGTTGTGACTCATCACTAGCTATTAAGTACACGATATTTGGTTATCATTAAGAGGAGTGGCACCATAGTTAATGGTTGCACAGTGTTTGGCACAGCACAGGAACAGCATGCACATCTTTAATTTTGAAGCCAGAAGGTAAGTAGGAAACCAGACTCCAATTTTTTTACTTAATACTAGATTTATTGTTAGAATGCAACACAAATCTGTCTCCTCCCTAAACAACAGTTAGAATACCATACATCTCTCATACCCAAATTAAATAACCAACAATCCCTTACAGGTTAAATGAAAATAGTATTTTTGGGGGGTGGGGGAAGGTTGATGTGCTCTGGCCTTGCGGTACATACTTAAAGGCAGACACCTAGTGCTCCCTCAGCAATGACACCCAGAACAGATGGAACCTCAAACAAGAGGTATCATAGAATTGTACAGTACAGAAAAGGCCCTCTGGCCCATTGAGTCTGCACGGAGAGAAAACTGCTCTAGGTCTACTCTGGCCCCAGTTTCCTGCACTTGGCCCATTGCCTTGAATCCTATGACATTTCAAGTGCTCATCCAAGATGTTCAAAGATTGTGAGGTTTCCTGCTCAACTATCCTCCCAGTCAACGTCAAATGGCCCCCTCAACTGCCTGCTGCCTGGATCTGTTAAAGGACACTTTGGCTAGGCCAAGGCACTGCTAATGGGCTGCTCTTCTGATCTATCCGCCCCTTTCCACACCAGGTAACCACAGATTGGATACGTGAGTCTGAAGTGGAACCAAATGTTGAGGTGGTATAGCTGCTGCTGTTGTGGTAGCTACTGCCAGCAGATCTCCTGTTGTGGAATGCCATGCTTAAGGACTACTCTCTCAAGTAGTGCAACCTCATCTAATCTACACAAAGGCAGAAAACAGACTCCTCAAGACTGCAGAAATGACAAAAGTTGTTACATGCAACACGTGTTGTGTCCTATTTGTTACGTTGACTTAAACCCGGTTTACTCCCTCAGTGACTGGTAAAGGCTTCAACATGTGCCATTCTGTGGACAAATCCAGAACTCATGAAAAAGGATGTGTAGCACTGAGGAAGGACAAAAAAGAAAATTGAGTGGTAACCTGCTAGAGGTCTTTATGCTTTTGAAAGGGTTTGATTGGGTAGATGTAGGGAAAATGTAGTTCGGAACTCGAGAAGAGTAGTCTCTAGTAAATCAGAAGGTCTCTTGAGGAAGAGTCTCTTTTACCCAGAGAGGAAATAGAGTGTGGAACTCACTACAGAAACAAATAGGTAAAATGATAAGTGTTGATCCATTGAAGAGCAGGATAGATAAATATTTTAAGAAGAGATGTATAGTTATGCTGATGGGGTTAGATGAAGATGAGAGAAAGCTCAAATGGAGCATAAATACCAGTATGGATGATTTGGGCTGAATGGTCTATTCCTGTGCTGTAGATGTAATATGTTAGTCTTGACCTGAAGAACATTAGCTCATTTCCCAGCCTCTACTGATCGTTACATTAAAGTACACTGGCCTATTTACAAATTCACATCAAAATATGAAATCTAGAACACTTTATAAATTGAAACAGAACAGACCTCAAATCATTTGTAAGTTAATTGAAGATGGATGTGCAAAATAATGTCAAATGAGTTTTGCACAAAGGACAAAGCTAATGAATCAGCAGCTCATAAGAACCAAGGGAAAGTGATTGTCTTCTTCATTTGAAACTTGAGAAGATATTCTGTTTATATCTGGATATGCCATTTTCATGAGGCACAGTATGTATCCTCAGTCAGATATATGCCCTCAGATAAAATCTCCTATTCTCTGTATAAGTGAAAATGAAGCATCAGGAATTCGATAGAAACCTTGCAATGGAGGTCAAAATACAGCCAGAGATTCTCACCTCAATGTGGGCAAAACCATCTTCCAGGCTACAGGGAACACTTGGCTGTTTGACCCTCATTGTACTGTGTATGAAGGTGATTGCAGAAGCTTAATATTCACAATATCTCCCCACTTAACGTTGTTTCAACTTTTCGTTAATAATGTAGGGTTAGTATGACTATTTGAAGTTGTCAGTTTACTTTAACGTTGCTTTGCAGACTTGCTGTGCTTGATCTGTTCTACCATTCCAGCCTCATTTCTGGGTTTTGCTTTGTCACGATTTTGTTTGCCAGTGTTTCTGTGTCATTGAGGAGAAAGTGAGGTCTGCAGATGCTGGAGATCAAAGTTGAAACTTTATTGCTGGAACAGCACAGCAGGTCAGGCAGCATCCAGGGAACAGGAGATTCGGCGTTTCGGGCACGGGGGCCTGTGCCCGAAACGTCGAATCTCCTGTTCCCTGGATGCTGCCTGACCTGCTGTGCTGTTCCAGCAATAAAGTTTCAACTTTCTGTGTCATTGGCCTCACTTTCTGCCTCTGTGCTTACCTGAGGCTTCAGCTCTGTCCTTCTGTTCACTGCTGACTCCACTCCAGAATTTGACCCAAAGTCCTGGATTCCATCCGTAGCGGCAGAAATCAGCCAGAGCAAGGAATTGTGGGAATCGTGCTGCTGCTAAACCAATCTAACAGGGACAAGAACAGAAGTCACAAGGTTCAGTACTGCTCCTGGCTAGGCCCCCCAACCCTCAATCCAAACACAGTGGCCCTGGCCCCAAATAGAGCACACACACACACCCCTCCTGATATATTCCCGGACTGTACAATGAGGGTGACTAGTATTTTTTTCTGAATCTTCTATTATTGTTATAGTTAGTGCTGCATTTTATCTTTTGTTTTCTCACCCAGGAATGCAGTGTTGAGAACATATAGTGCAATATTTCAACTTATGCGTTTTTTTGTCTGGATGATAAAATTCTAAAGAAAGCTAACTCAAGCTTTAACATTGATTTCTATGGGAAAACATAATTCATGTAGAGTTGTGATTTTCAGGAATGCAAGCACAACTTTAAGTGAGGACTTGGTGTATGTTTTTAAATACACTGTGCATTGTTACAAACTGTGTCTTGCTTCACTCAGAAACACCTCAGCTCCTGAGTAAACTTTATTTCCTCTTTTCTTTGCACAGAGATCCAGGTGGAATGAAAAATACACCCAGGAAAATCAATAAAGATAAGTCCATAGAAACAAGGTGGGAACAGTTCGTAACACAGCCCAAGGTAAAACATTCAGCCTTTCCCCATAGCACCTAAAAAGTAGCATTACATCAGTCCCCTTGCAAGGTTTGTGAAGGTTTGTAGCTCAGGTTGAGGTTCAGGGTGTAGGTTTGCTCGCTGAGCTGTAGGTTTGATATCCAGACGTTTCATTACCTGGCTAGGTAGCATCATCAGTGGCGACCTCCAAGTGAAGCAAAGCTGTTGTCTCCTGCTTTTTATTTACATGTTTGTCCTGGATGGGGTTCCTGGGGTTTGTGGTGATGTCATTTCCTGTTCGTTTTCTGAGGGGTTGATAGATGGTATCTAGATCTATGTGTTTGTTTATGGCGTTGTGGTTGGAGGGCCAGGCCTCTAAGAATTCTCTGGCATGTCTTTGCTTAGCCTGTCCCAGGATAGATGTGTTGTCCCAGTCAAAATATCAGTCCCCTTGTTAATGCTGGCACTGGGAACCAAGCTGTTTACACTGGTGCCATGTTTGTCAGTCATATCTCAACCAGGAAAGAACTGTAAAAAACACAACACAGTTATGCAGAAGGTACTTTTGTAACAACCAGTCGCTAAATATAGCTCAGACTTGCTGTTTCACTGTTTCAACATGAACATTGAAGGTTCAAGACCTGTGTAAAGTTAGAGCAACCTCTCAGTGAAATACCAAGTGAGTTATCAAACCTAACACAGTCACCTGTTTGATAGCAATGCTTGTGAAAAACATTTCCCTTGGATCAGTTTGCAACTCAATTCATTGAACCACCATGAAGAAGTCCCAAGAAATTGTTTATGTACTTACTTTTTTTACTTTTTGCATGTCCTTTCCATGATGCATTTTTAAAATAATGTTTATACATAGTAAAAATTATCCACCACATATTCTCTGCAAGGATGGACTGAAAATGTTCCTCTGGCTTCCCTGAACTGTGCAGGTAAATGCATAATATACTTTGCTGTTCAAGATGGAAGCAACTTGCTCTCTTTTAACATTTTAGAGTTGAATTTTAATTTCATTGCACAATAATTAGATCAAAATCTCTTCTCTCAACTGGCAATGAGTGCCCTATGTGGCCTCAACACATTGTATGTGTATGCGTATAAATCTACACGCTGGTACAACTTAAACCTTTATTTTCCAGTTCAAAAAGCTTTCTCCTCGGATTCTGCGCAGGACATCGTTACGACCCAGAAGGACCTCTCTTGCAACTGTATCACATGCCAGTGATGCAACCCCCATCCTCGGCAGTGCCTCGTCAGTGATCACTGCTTCTGATGACCTGGGGGCGGGGACTCCGGCTCCAATTTTAGAGTCAGTTTCTGAGGCTGAGGACAACGACTCAACTGCAAGCAGCTCAATCATCCAAAGTAAACAGGAGCAAGAAGGAGAGGAGCCGGTGTCTGACTGTGAGTGTGACCAATCAGTTATCAAGTATTATGCCAGTTGACAGATTGAACAGGAATCTCAGCATTTTGGTAGCCATTAAAACCATCTTAAAGTGGCCAGACTAGTGAGCTCAATGCCGTGTTTTCCTCTTCACTGCTTGTTTGAGTTCTGCGAGTGGTGTGAAAGGATTGTTCTCCGCAAAGACCATACACAAGGCTACAACACGTAATTTGGAGAGGGGAGGAGGTGGCTGTGGTAACATGACAGTGTTAGTATGTCCCTATGTCTGGGCCAAGTCTCTCGTGCTCATGAGGTGTGTCATGTGATGGTCTAAACTGGTTGATTAAAGATACCTACAACACAAAACCTGTCTGTAATTAGGTACTAATTGACCATAGCAGATTTAATTGTTTTAATGAGTAATTAATATCTGTGTAAATGTTATGTCTGCCAGTTAAATGCCACCAAACAGCCATTTGTTTCAGCTGGGTTAATGGCTGAATGAAAAAAGTAAGAATTTTACTATCCGTGTCATTGTTGAACTCGTGGTGCACAGATGAGAAAAACCCATAGACTGTCAGTGTCAAGGAGAGGCTTGTAAGTGAAATTGAAATATTTATTACAATAGAGAGGTATTCTTTTAAGTTTGATATTGAGACAGTTTATATGAATTATAGAGTCATAGATCTGTACAGCATGGAAACAAACTCTACGGTCTAACTTGTCCATGCCAACCAGATATCCTAAATTAATCTAGTCCCATTTGGCCCGTATCCCTTCCTATTCATATACCCATCCGGATGCCTTTTATCTGCTGTAATTTTACCAGCCTCCACCACTTCCTCTGAAAGCTCATTCCATACACGCATCACGCTCTGTGTGAAAAAGTTGCCCTTCTGGTCCCTTTAATGTCTTTTCCCGCTCACCTTAAACCTATGCCCTCTATAGGATTCAATAGGTTACTAATTTAACTTGGTACCTCATTGATGTTGCCCTTTGATACTGATGGTAGATAAGCAGGAGGCTGGAAGAACACAGCAAGCCAGGCAGCATCAGGAGGTAGAGAAGTTAACGTTTCGGGTATAACCCTTCTTCAGTCCTGAAAACTTCTCCACCCCCAGATGCTGCCTGGCTTGTTGTGTTCTTTCAGCCTCTTGCTTGTCTACCTTGGATTCCAACATCTGCAGTTTTTTTTGTCTCTAATTTTGATGCTGATGGACTGTAATAATTACAGCGACTAACTTTCTGTGACTTTGTCATTTGTGTTTCATTAAAAACACACTTAGTAGAACCTATTTCCAATGATACCGTTTTGGCCGGCTGTCTATGTAAATGATCATCACCATCTGTTCGTGTGCTCGAGCATAGCAAGAATTAAACGAGGAAAGGTATTTGAGCATTCACAATCTCAACTGAAGGTGATAATTGGGAACTAATGATCAGTTTTAACAAACATTGGCCTATTTTAACTGTCCACACAGGATTAGAAGCTACATATGTAGCATCCACTGGTGTGCAACAGTATTCTTTCTAAGTGCACTGACTGGTGTAGAACTGAGACAAGATTAGAGTGGTGCTGGAAAAGCACAGCAGGTCAGGCAGCATCCGAGGAGCAGGAGAATCGACGTTTTGGGCATAAGCCCTTCATGATGAAGGACTCCTGCCTGAAACATCGATTGTCCTGCTCCTCAGATGCTGCCTGACCTGCTGTGCTTTTCCAGCACCACTCTAATCTTGTCTCTGGTCTCCAATATCTACAGTACCCACTTTCGCTTAGTGTAGAATTGAGTCAGACAGGCCCAGAAAGTCCCAGATTCAATTTTTTGCTTTCTGCCCCATTACCTGATTATAGCCAGGATATGTGTCACAATTGACTGCAGACTAAAGGAGGAGCAAATCCAGGTAAGGCTCTCACACATTGCCATTGTCACATCACCCCATATTAGACAGTGTGTATACATGTTGATATGAAGTGACAGCAACTCTTGGTTATCATACCATCTTGTGTTTACTTCATCAACTGGAACATCTTCTTGCATCTGAGGAATAACCACTGGGCTGAGATGGCGGCTGGACTGAATCCCAGCTCAAACCACTGTATCCAGCAGAGGAGAGAAAACTGGGTGCACATGGGGTGTGAGGAGGAGGAAGAAGAATGCATTGTTGTGATGTACAGTAGCATTAGGCAGGAATTTCACGGAAAAAAATCTCTTTGAGGTATATTGACCTAACACAATGACATAAAAAGGTGACAGTAGTTAAGGTGAATTTTATAGCATAACTTTCTTCAGATGAAATCAGTTAACACCAGCTCTGAATAAGCCCAATTCTGAATCATAGTATTACATGAAATGTGAGATAGAAAGTTTGTTTTGTCATGCCATTTATTTCCAACTCCTTCCAACTATCCAGTAGAGCAGTTGCTATCAGTGAAGGGTGCTGTGATTTCATAGAAACGTCTGCAATGCCACTATAATACAAAATAATATTTGGGGTAGGTTGGCCCGAACACTTGCTTTGCTGCTTAAGCATTCCTGTTTTAAAGTCTTCTTTGTTTCATTAGGTATCAAAATGTTTTATTTCCTCTTTCTCTCACATTGCTATTTTTATACAACAGCATAATGTCAGCACCTCACCTCTACTCCATTTGCTCCTTTAGTGTTACATTTCACCAGACCCCTCTTTACCTGGGAAACTTGAAATTACCTGCACACTCTCATCAGTTGTGAAGATACTTTAATATCTAATTAATTTGATGTATTGTCTATCTGTATCCTTCCAAAGATCTTTTATTTTAAAAAAAGAATTAAAGCCGTTTCAGTTTTTTGAATGTGGTTGTTATAGTTTCTGCATAACTGGTTTCTTTCAGCAAGTGTTGATTGATTTATTGGACAAAACAGAATGTGATAATCTTAGTGTAACAATGCATGATAGACCATACAAAGCCAAATCACTGAGATAATGAGGTGTTGCAACGCAGGTAACTGATAATACTTTCCACAGAAATTCATCAGCTGATCTCTAAGCCATCATGTGATTTGAGCTCTTTACCCTAATTGCTATTTATTTCCTTTCAAGATCCTGAAAATATTAATTTGCATAAAATAAAGTTTAGTTGCCCTCACTGCTTGCATATTTCCCCTCTCCTCTCTGCAACCTGCATTTGCGGTTTCTAAATATTCTAAGACATTCTTCAACCTGAGGGACGTTATGTAGTTGCACAATGTTGAAAGAATAACAAGCCAGTTTACTTTCCTCCTGACCTGGGATTTGTGCTTTCCCAGTCAAAGGCTTACATTTATGAAACACCTTCCATGTCAACAATGAATGTTTTTATGAACAAAAGCATAAATTTCTGGAAATACTGAGTGGGTCTGGCAGCATCTGTCGAGAGAAAGCAGAGTTAAAGTTTCAAGTCCAGTAACCCTTCTTCAGGACAGACTAGTTTAGGAATGTAGGTACTGTTTTCTGTGGACTACTTTGACAGCTAATGTAGACAACAAGGCTCCACAAATGACATGACTTATGAATTAAAGACAAGAACCAAACAGCACCTCATAAAGTATTGTGATTCTTATGTTTAGGAGCAATTCTAGATGCCACACTGTGGGAAGAATGTAGGTGCAGAAGAGACTCACCAGCAAGTTGCCTGGGCTGGAGGGATTCAGTGATGAGGACAGATTAGATAGCTGGAGTATTTACCTTAGAGAAGAGAAGGCTGAGGGAGAATTCGAGTGAGATGTGCAAAGTTTTGAGGGACATAGACAGGGAAATATTCGGGGGCATAGTTCTAAGGAAAGGGCCAGGAGATTCAGAAGGGATTTGAAGCAAAAAATCTTTCACCTAGGATGTTGTGCATGTCTGGAATTTACTGCCTGAAAGGATGGTGGAAGGGAAAACCCTCAAAACATGAAGAACTGCTTAATCCACTTGAAGTGCCATCGCCTACAAGTCTACTGGCTAATTGCTGGAAAATGGGATTAGACGAGATGGATGTTTGGTGACCAACATGGACACAATGGGCTGAAGGGCTTCTTATCATTCTGTAAAAGCTCTCTCTCTACCTAAAAACTACTTACAGCTTGAGATTCATTGTAGATTTTAATAAAATCTTTACCATAAAAATAAATCAGTAAAACCCTTTATTAGTTCTCAAATTGCAAGGTACTTTGGATTCTCCTCTCTATTTATCTATTGTGACCCCCACCTTCTCTCCCCCCCTCCTCCCTCCCCCCAACCAGGAAACAGTGTTTTTCAAACTTGGGTGGGGGTCAGACACACTAGTGTTCTCAATTTGGTGTAAGGAGCAACATTATAAAGTTTGTAGATGATACATACTTGACAAAGTCATCAGTTGGATTGATGATGACATAGACAGGATAGTGAAACGGATAAGTACATGTCAAACGGAGACATGTGAAGTGTTCACTTTTGCTATAAACTATAACTGGCTCGATCTTTAATATGTATGAGAAGAGAGACTGTGATACTTATTTGCATAAATCCTTCAAGCCAGCAGGGCAAGTTGACAAAATTGTTAATAAAGCAAATGGATTATTTGAATTTCTAACTAAAGGAATGGAATGTAAGCAAAGAGATTATGACGGAACTTTATTAGTAAGACTTCGAAAGAATTGTGGAAAATCCAAGCTTTGTCTATGAGCAAAGATATGAAGGTAAGGAAAAGATGCAAAGAAAGTTACTCAGGAATTATAAATTTATGTGGAGATATTTGAAAAATTGCAACTGTTTTTCTTGGAGCAGAGAAGGTTAAGAGATGACCTAAGAGTTTGCAGTGGTGACCAGTAATGTACACAGTACTCCAGAGTCAGTCTCATGAAGGCCCTGTATAAGAGAAGTATAACCTCCCTTCTGTTACATCCGATTCCTCTCACAATAAGCCATAACATTTATTAGCTTTCCTGATTACTTGCTGTATCTGCATACAAACCTTCTGTGAATCATGCACAAGGACACCCAGATATCTCTGTACCTCAGCGCTCTGCAAACTCTCAGCATTTAGGTAATATGCTGCTTTTTTATTGTTTCTGCCAAAACTGACAATTTTACACTTTCTCACATTGTATTCTAGTTGACAGACCTTTGCCCTAACCATATCTCTTTCTAGGCAACTTGTGTCCTTTCCACAACTCACTTTCCTACTTCTCTTTATGTTATAATGCTAGCAAATTTAACCATCATACCTTCAGACCCTTCATCTAAATTATTTATATACATTTTAAAGAGTTGAAGCTTCATCACCAATCATTTGTGACATCCTGCCAGAACAGAAAAGACTCACTTATTCCTACTCTCCTACTGTCTGTTGAAAGCAAACCATGTACTGGACTGACTTTATTGACAGACATGTGTAAGTCAGAAAAAGAATGTTTTGCACTGTTTCAATAGACGTTTTTGTTACCATTTCTTCAAGAGGTATTCATTATGACTGCTTGCATGAGTTTCAGAAGTTAGTTATCTCAGCAAGGTGTGCTTACAGGTTGATTTACAATTTAATGTTTCAATTAAATGATTACTGTCTTTGATGTGGTATCTGAACAGAAGTTTGTTTCTATATGAGATCAACAACTTGAGATTTAAGTGCTTTGAATGATTTCACAAATGGTAGTTTCTTAGATTATTATAAGATTTTTAATCTCCATGTGACCAATGAGGTCTGCCCATGATAGGTACTGAGTTACCATGGAAGTGGGTGGCATGGGTGTCAAAAGGAGACATGGGGTGCATGAAATGGCAGAAGTTGGTATTGAATGTGGCATGGACAGTATAGGTGACCACGGGGGAGTGAGTGGAGGTGAGGTGATATAAGAGGTGAGACCTGGTGTGCTGGTCTCTTAACTGTCCAGCATGGAAATCTCTCGGCCCAGCGTGGCCTCAGTATGGACCTCTGACCTCGTGGTGATTCCAGAGCACTCATGGCCTCGAGAAGCTCAAGGTGAAGCCAAGCATAGTCTGGAGTCAGGGCCTAGTGCAGACTGGACACTAGGTGCCAGTGTGAACTGAGTTGGAAGGACGTTTGTTCTGTACTTTTTTATTTCTCTATTTTGTAATTTATTCCTACGAACTGCAATGCAGAACTTTTTGTTTCTTTATTGTGTAATCTTTTTTCCTAAGAACGTGTGCTGAAGATTCTGTACCGAGGTACCTCTGTACCTAACATGGCGCCATAAGTGGCGACTTGTAAAATTTTCTTTGTGCATATCTGAGTATTGAATTTGTTTCAATGAATTGAATTCTTTTTAATTCACAGCACTAAAACGTTTGTAGAAACAAATAGGACAAAGTTTCAGAGAATTGACGCAGACCTTCCAACCAGCCCACCTTGTCATACACCTACCCTCATGATCTATCTCTCAAATTAATGAAAACAACTGTACCCTTCCCTCTGCCTCTCAAAAGTGAAAACATAAAACAATATTTTTATTAGTGAGGAAGATGTAGCAAGTTGAAAAACTCCCTGGTTCTGCCTATCCACCTCGATAGCAGAAATCAGACCAAACAAGTATTAGAGTCGAGAGTGGGGTGCTGGAAAAGCACAGCAGGTCAGGCAGCATCCGAGGAGCAGGACAATTGGCGTTTCCGGCATAAGCCTTCATCAAGAATGTCAATTATCCTGTTCCTTGGATGCTGCCTGACCTGCTGTGCTTTTCCAGTACTACACTCCTGACTCTGATCTCCAGCATCTGCAGTCCTCACTTTCTCCCAACCGAGCATTAGAGTCAGGATAAAACACTGGATTATCCCCTCTGGACCACTATATCCAACTTTAGACACCACACCTTAGAAAGGAGATGCAACCTTTGGTAAGGATATAGAAGAAATTTGCTTGCTTAGTTCCAGGCTCATTGATAACCGATTCAAATCATAGTTTTGAAATGGGTATTGGATAAATACTTGGAAGGAGAACAATTGTGTGGGTAATAGGAAAAGATTGTTGATGTGACTAATTGGATCGTGCTTTCTGAAAATAAAAGTATGGGTTTGATGGGCCAAATGACCTCTGTGCAATATACAGTTCAATGGTAAGAGCCAATTTCAGTAAAATAGAGAGTTCTGGGGAGGGAGGGAGAATGTTGTTGGGTCAGAGGGGTTGTATCTCCTGCCTCCGGTGCAGTTGTTTGAAAATTTCACAGCCGTCCCCTACTCCTGGCCCTCTGTGATTTGAAAGCCAGGTCTTGAATAACCTGGCATTCCTGATGAAAGGCTTATGCCCGAAATGTTGACTGTCCTGCTTCTCGGATGCTGCCTGACCGGCTGTGCTTTTCCAGCACCACACCCTCGACTCTGATCTCCAGCATCTGCAGACCTCACTTTCTACTTCCTGAAGAGACCACTGGTGTGGCAAACTGTGAGCAGGAGTTAGAATTGAGTGGACACAATCAAACTAGATACATCAGATCAGCTGGTTTAAAACTGGTCCAGCTTGTTATAATCATTGGAATGAAGAAGCATCCAGCTCATTACTTCTTAAACCTTATGGGAAAGTACTTTTGTGGCACAGTGTCTCTATCTCTGAATCAGAAGTCCTGGGTTAAAGACCCACCTACTCCAGTGGAGGGTAATAACATCTCTGGACAGGTTGGTTTATAGCCATGTGGGAGATTTCTTGTGGTGATGTGATAGTCGCCCTACGTCTGGATCAGGAGATTTGGGTTCAAGTCCCATATAATAATGCCACTGGAATGTGATGATTATATACTGCCTACAAGCATGTGGGTCTGTTCTTAAAATTGCTGCAAGGGAGGCGGGGGGAGTAGCTCAAAGACTGGTGGTAAGTAAGTTGACATAACCATTGTTTCATTTGGAATGTTGATATGCTGGTGATGATATTGTATAACATGGGAACTGATCCTGGAATCTACAACAAAGCATCGCTCAATAATCTGTCAGTAATGATAAAATGGCAGCTGTTGTACATCCCTGTGTGATTTTATAACTTACTGTTAATATGTTTTTCCCACGTGGTTGCCTATTCCTAGCTGCCCTCGGTGATAAGTCACTAACTTCTCCAACAGCTGCAATCAGTTTGTGCACTTGTCTTTCACCCTGGAATGTGGATTTCCATCCAGGCCCAACTGACGAGGTGGAAAACTCCTCTCTGGTTTGACACATCCTGCATGAAATCCATTTGGAACTCCCCAACAGGGACTAATCCAACACAAAGGTGCCTACTCTCTGCTGCTGTTGTTGCATTTGGCAATTTCTCACTGATGAAGTAATGGTGTTCTGGGATTACAGGTTAATAGGGTGTTGTTGAGAGATCTTTACTCTGAATGTTGATCCTTGCACACAGAGTATATAGGACAGTAACAGTACGAAAGTGGTTCACTGCCAGCACTAAAACCTTCACTTTTGACAAATTCACAACAGAAAATGCTGCTTTCTGTGATTTTATTTACAGCTTTGTTTCTGATGATAAACCAGATGACTTTTTCTTAATAGAAAACACTTTTTGGGAATAGTTTGGAATGGGTGTCTGGTACAAATCGCACATTTTAGATTTCATTGGATATCATTTGAAACTTGGTTGAAATAAACTCAGAATCAGCTATGCATGGCTGATTCTGACAGATCCAAAATACTAATCTGAAACCTGCTTTTGATGACTATCATCCATAGCGTGCAAATGTAAAAGGATAGTTTGATAAAGTGATCTACTATCATGTGTGCTGTGTATTCACTTTTTCAGCTAAGTGCACCTTACGCTGTAAGAAATGACAAAACTGACGCCCCAGACTGGAGCAGCGCTCCCTCATAAAATTGAAATCATAAGTGGATATCGTGGTGCTGTTTTAAGGACCGAATGCTGTACACTAATGAGCCATGGACCAGGATGACACCACATGACCAGCAGCCTTGAGTCCCAGCTGTAGTATGCTAGACTAAGAATGTGTTTACATGTTGTTCAGTAACTGAGAGTTATCAACTTGTATGTTAACTAAACCTATTAGAGTGTTCAATTAACTTGAAAATACTTCACTAGTATGAAAACACATCACTATTATAAATGGTAAGGTGTGTTGAGGAAAACACACGAATACTACTGGTGATATTTTGTTGAGTGGTCTAGATCTCCCCTTGTAGATTTTTTGAGGAAGTTGCATACAGAACTTTCTGATGAAATTGAACCTGGGGATTTGTTGAGACTCAAAGGTTCCAGTGGGCTAACGTGGACTGGAGAGTTCACATGTCTGCAGGTGTAAGTTTTGCTGTGATTAGGCCAGAAACATCATGGACTTGTCGACATTCCTTTATTTGATGAATAGAAGGCCCTCTCCAGGAATCTCACTATGCCAATCACCTTGCCTAATAAATGTGATCTCAGGACCCCTTCTTGTTCCAATACTGGGATCTGAAGCCCATGGGAGAAGCCTGCTGAAGGTCTCTGAGACTGTTCTTTTGCATTGAAGTGCTGGAATGGTGAGTCCACTCTCAAAAAAATGATGGAAGCAAAACCCATAATAACTTTTAAAAGGAAAGTGGACAGATGCTTAAAGAAGGAAAATGTAAAAAGGTTATGACTGTGCATAGGAGAATAGGAGCACACAGTTAGCAGGTTGGCATGTGCAAAACTGACCAAATAGCCATGCTTTCTTTCAAATGATTCTGCGATCATGGGTTTCTATTTCAATTGATTTATTGAGACAAGGCACACTATACCACCACTGTGCTCTCAGTCAGCTGGAAGAATAAGGTGAAGGTCCTGGGAAGCTCAAGAGTACCATGAAAATGTGCAGTGGGAGAGTAGGTAATTAGCATCATTTTGTCATACACTAATAACACGTGTGAAACTGTAGGAACACAACAAAGATTGGGATGCTGCCCAATCTAGAATCAGCTTCTGTAACGGACTTGAATCCTGAACTGAAACCTAAACGCCCGCATAGTTATTTACAAAATCTGTTTAAAACTCAGCACACAGTGCAAGACCTGATTAGGGCTGCTGTCTGTGTGTGTTGTGACTAGATTCTGATGCTTCTAGTGAGTAGTGAACTGTAGCAAGGATGGGAACTATTGTTTCAAGCTTTTCTTTCAAAAATGTGCTTCATTCATAAAATTTGTACAGGTTAAATAATCAAAATAGTACAATACTGTTCAATTAGAGAGAGCAATGTTTCATGGCACCCTAGAGTTCCTCACTTGGCTTATAGCAGATAACATTTCCAAGGCATTTAATAATTTTGTCACAGCAATAGACCAAAAGGATTTTAAACAGGTTTCAAGCCCTCTGTTTGTTTCAAAGAAATGTTGAAGGTGCCTATCACTCATAGAATGACTTCATTTCTCCAATTAGTTCCTAGCCACTTATAATTTCCTCCACCTCTAGATTAAAGATGCTCAAAATGTTTGAGATCCAAACACACAAAGGTGGCAACAGCATTTGTCATCTCACTTAATTACCATGCTATCCTGTGCAACATTAAGGTTTAAACTTTAAAAGGCAGCAAACACATACTTTTCGTTTACAGCGAATAATTGATATTCAAAGGGAAGCCTGTTCCTGCAGTGGTGACTATTTGATGGTCATCAACATTTACAGTGGGAGAAATAGGATGCACATCTTCCTCCAATGACATCCAGAAAGGCATGCAGCAGGGTTTTTTGCAGTAGGCTGTGGGATCCGATTTCTTGGTGAAATGGGCTTCCGAAGTTTGCAATGTGGGGGGAAACATCACATGACAGTGATCACCCCAAATTGTCCAATGCGTAGTTAGGGAATGGGTTCGCCATCCAGTTAAGAACCAATGGGAGGCCCTCCAGTAGTGGCTGCTCCTCATGATTCAGGAGCACTCAATTCAAATTTATAATTTAAAAAAAAAACACTCAGCAGCCAAACCATTGAGGAGAGAAAACCCTTGCACTGGACATGCTGCAGCTGATATGATGCAGAGCTGAAGCATGTGTGGCTGGAAAAGCACAGCAGGTCAGGCAGCATCAAAGGAGCAGGAGAATCAACGTTTCGGGCATAAGCCCTTCTTCAGGAATGAGGAGGGTGTGCCAAGCAGGCTAAGATAAAAGGTAGGGAGGAGGGACTTGGGGGAGGGGCGTTGGGAATGCGATA
>NC_057734.1:38218758-38225497 GCF_004010195.1 Chiloscyllium plagiosum
TCACCTTAACCTCCTTCCACCTATCGCATTCCCAACGCCCCTCCCCCAAGTCCCTCCTCCCTACCTTTTATCTTAGCCTGCTTGGCACACCCTCCTCATTCCTGAAGAAGGGCTTATGCCCAAAACGTCGATTCTTCTGCTCCTTGGATGCTGCCTGACCTGCTGTGCTTTTCCAGCAACACATTTTTCAGCTCTGATCTCCAGCATCTGCAGTCCTCACTTTCTCCTAGCTGATATGATGCAGGAAAGATGGGAGGACTCAAGGTCTGCTGGTCAACTTCGAGGCTGCCTCTAGGCAGCTGAGTTCATCCCTGATACCTAAAGGGGAGGGGAAGTTGGAGGCCAACTGTGTGAATGTAGTCACCTTTTGACAATAGCCCTCAAGTAGTGTTGAAAGTGCCTCACTGGTTACCCACCATTTGTGGTCAAGTATCCCTGCTGATTCCACCCAGCATCCATGAAAATGACCCAGGAATGGGATAGTTTCACCACTCCTATCGTTGGTGTGAATTACCCTTGCCAGCCCTCTTCAGTACTCATTCCATTTGAGTCAAAGCAATTCAGCCTATGGCCATATTTTATAACAAGGATCACAATCTGACAACTTACTCTGAATGTTGCCATTATTCTTGTATCTGACAGATCTTCAAAAACTGCTCGACACTGTGTACCAGAGCATAAGCAAGGAGCTTCACGGTGAAGATGCAAATCCAGGCAACCGTGAGGAAAGGTACGCGGACTTTGTATTAGAAATTAGAACTGCTTCTAACCTTTATGGTTCTACATACGTTGGGATGATCACGTGTCAAAATGTACCCAGCACATGTCATTCGGTAAAACAATCAGCACTTTGGAAAATGTGGAGAGCACCATTGTGTGAATAGTCATGCAATAGCCAGGATTTGGGAGAAGAATTGGGGGACTAACCATGGTAGCAACGTGATAGTTTTGTAAACAGGAGGATTGGATTGGAAGAAGATTGGGGCAAAATTTCCACAGTGCTATACAGCAACAGGTGTAGGACATGCCTGGAATATGGGAAGGAGTAGGCATGGAAGAATATAAAGAGTAGCATATTGGAAGAGCGGAGAGTACAGGAAGAAACAGAGAAAAGGCTAAAATGAGCATCAGGTGAGAAAGACTGTAGAGGACTGGACAATCCATCTTCTGGATCCTGGAAATATGTGGCAGGTCAAAGGGGAAATCAAAAGGTTAATTCATTGTTTTATTCTGTTACATTCTGAATCACAACAGTATTATGGTTCCATTTGGCTCATTGTGTCTCCAAAAAAGCATTAAGGCTTGGTATCATTTTCCTGCTTTTTCTTTGTAATCCTGCACATTATTTCTCCTCAAATAGTCATCATTGAGGCCTCTAAAATGCCTCAGTGGAACTTGCCTCCACACATGCAGCTTAGAGTTGAACTGCATACCGTGGGCTGTGTAACAGCCATTTTGCATAGGTATCCATCAAGAGAATAGAACTAATGAGGCTTTAGCAAAGTCTTTCCATTGTGGGCGTTAGTCATGGTTACACAGAGGGTCAGTCATGGCTGGCCACCTTGCTGGGAAGTAGAGCCTGAGGCTGGAGACTTGGACCACACTGGGTCCGCACAAGAAGAGGAACCAGGAGATGGATTACAGCAAGTGTAACAGAAACTATCCAACAGCGATTATCATGGACTAGAGCAAGGCTTTCCAAAGTGGAGGTCAGGGTCCAAAGTGAGATCATGAGCTGAAATTTTGGATCTCAAGCTCTGAGCTAGCAATGGTTAACTGTCCTTCCCTTAATAGGTCTCTCCACTTGTCCCACTGCACGCTGAAGGATCACAACAATTTGCAAGCTTTGAATAGGTTCAAAGTAGAAAAAGATTTGGGAAGCACTGGACTAAAGATAATTGGGGACAAGCTTGTTTTTATTGTGTCAAAAGTGCTTACTTTTAATTCATACCTTGACTGACAGTGTCACAGCTGCCCGTTCCTAAATGCCCTCAATTAAATGGTTGTGAGTGACCTTGTTGAACTGCTGCAGTCTGTGGGGACAGACTGGGTAAGAAGGGCATCCCTGGGTTTTATACCAGTGGTTGAGGCAAGCAAAGTATGAAAATGCACAATTTTTATAGTTCTGGTCTAGAATGTCTTGCTGATTTTGGTCATGATGGAGGGAGATTGCGACAACAGGATTCAGAATCGTAGAGAAGAACAGGAGATTTGAGATGGAACGGGAGTTGAAGAGGAGGGTGTTTTTAAGGAATGTAAAGATAATGGTAGGTTTTGAAATGGGCGATCATGCTTAAAGAAGGATATTGGGTAATGAGTAATAGACTGAAGAGGTTTACAGTCCTTTATGTTATTGTCAACGCGATGGTGAACGCTGTTTGTAAAATGCGAACTTTCGCATACATGTGGTGGCTGTTATGCAATTCCATCCCCAACATTATGTGTTATTTTTAATGCGTGATTTTCTATAGCACAAGGTCGTGCAAGAACACAATTTTCACTGTATAGCCGAAAGGACTAGTTGAGCGGTTGACAGGTGCTATGGTCGAGAGAGCAGTAGAAATTAGGGGAGTGTGAGGTTAGTTTTTAGGTGAAGTATGAGCTGGTCACAGCAAGCATAGACTGTGCTGAACAGATCATCTCTTATTTTAGAGGAAAAAATAATCCATGAGGTTGGATATTATATGCACCCGCCGTGTATGTTTTTGGCAGGACGACATGTAAAATAGGGCAGGTGACCAGGCCACTGCATTCCCACGCAGTCCTATAACACAGAGGATGGGAGGGTGCTAAAGTTAGTAGCCAGCCTGCCAGAGATAGATGAATAATTAAGGGTAAATTGCTCAACTGACCTTAATATTACCCTGTCCATGTTGTAATATGTTTGGAGTGAGCAAGCAGGTGGGATTAGATTAGATTACTTACAGTGTGGAAACAGGCCCTTCGGCCAAACAAGTCCACACCGGCCCTCTGAAGAGCAACCCATCAAGACCCATTCCCCTTCACCTAACACTACAGGCAATTTAGCATGGCCAATTTACCTAACTTGCACATCTTTGGATTGTGGGGGAGGAAACCGGAGCACCCGGAGGAAGCCCGTGCAGACACGGTGAGAATGTGCAAAGTCCACACAGATAGTTGCCCATGGCGGGAATTGAACCTGGGTCTCTGGCGCTGTGAGGCAGCAGTGCTAACCACTGTGCTGCTGTGCCGTGGGAGTGAATGCCTATTTCATTTCACAAATTTTTAAAAATGCTCAGAAAAAAATTGAGTCAGAGAAGGGTGCCCGTTGTGCATTAAGAAGATTTGACCCTAACTGATTGCCCCCACCCCCGCGCCAGAGGGCAGTAACCTACAAAACTCCTTTCTCCCTGCATGTACTTCCAAAACCCACCCGCTCACCCCTTGCTAAAGTTTCCAAAGCTTCCCTGCTCAATGCACCTTACTTACCCACAACCAGGAATCAGCTGGGACTGAGGCCATTTTCTTAACAAAATAAATATCAAATAATTTATTTAATCATGTGTATTTAACGCTTTGCTTTCTTGTTGGTGTTTCTGGACCATTTGACCAAGGTCATCATTTGTGATCCTTGGTTATCTGTCAGTTTCTGTTCTTGATCAAGGGGATCTCGCTGTCTGTGGCAGTTAGTTGGGATTTTACTGCAGATTCTCATGCAGACAATCAGGATTTCTGTTTGACAAAATAGGGAATGTTGGCTCCAGCTATCAATCCTCTGGTGCATGACCATTTCTATTATTGGGATCAAGCATTATCAACGTTCACTTGTATAAAGTGTCATAACATAAATACAGAGGCCCAATGATTAAACTCATTAAGTTCTCAGATGCTATGTGGGGAACTGTCCTATCACAGAAACATCACCTGATCGATTATTTTTTCAATATGATGCTTGTTCACTGATTCTGCCCATAATGGACAATTCAGAAGGACTGAATGTACAGTATTCAAAGATCGTGAGGTGTCATTGTTGACTAGGTACACTAACTGGGTATGATGACAATTCTCTTTCTGCCTATAGTCCAACAGCAGCCCGAAGTAATGAGAAAAGAAACGTCACGACCAATTCCGGTACAGAACAATGGACTGACCTCAATAAACCACAGGAGAGGCCGAAAAGGTATTTCTCAGATTAAGATTGATACCTGAAAAAATTGTCTGCAATCCCAATATGTTTGGTGGGAGTGTGGAGCATAAAATCAGTGTTCCCAACGTTCATTTTAATTTGGTGTAAGCACAAGTGTAAATCTCCTCGGGTATTAAATCTATGTAAGCCTCTTGGGGAGTATTCCTGCCTTAGTTATGAGTTATGCTGTGCTGTGAGATGATTTTACTCAGTCAATAATTGACTGCATGGAGCTTGAGCTGTGCTGCAATACCAACCTGGCTGTGTCTTAATCATAAATAAATATATTCATAGCAAGTTTCTAAGTATAGACTTCTGTTCATGTGATGACAGCAGTTTAAAGAAAAATAAAACAATAATTTGAATTCATCCAGCGTCTTAATGTACAAAAGCATCCCAAGGTACTTGACACAGGTGTGAGGAAAATATCAAAAGTAGAAACAGATAATTTACAGCAGAGAAGCAAGACATTTTGTGCATCACAGGTGAGCTGTTTCAGAAAGAACCCTCTACTAATCAAACTGACCATACCGTGGACTCTAACCTTGTAAGTTATGGTAGCTCATGTGACCATAAGACTCAGAGCAGCAGTAAGCCATTCAGCCCATCAAATCTGCTTTGCCTCACACTGTACCTGCACATGTAGTTAGAAGCATTGCTGACCATAGTGATGTCATTGCACTAATTTGACAACCTCTGCTCCTTAAAATAAATGACTAGTGAGATAGTTGATGCATTGCTTTTAATTTTCCAAAACTTCCTTTTTATCCATTACTTGGATGAAGGGACGGATTGCATCATTGTCAAGTTTGCTGCCGATGCAAAGATAAGTATGAAAATAAATTGTTCAGAGAACATAAGGAAGGTACAAAAATATACAGGTATATGGAGTAAATGGAGTGTGAAATGTGAAATTGACCATTTTGTATATAAATATGTTGTCTAAGTGGTGACATGGCAGAGCTTTGAGATGCAGAGGGTGTCCTCATGTATGAATCACAGAAGGTTTGCTTTCAGTTACAGTAAGTAATTAGTAAAGCTAGTAGGATGTTATCATATGGTGAGGGGAATTGAATACAAAGGCAAGGAGGTTATGCTTCAGTTATGCAGGGCACTAGTGAGATGTCATCTGGTGCATTGTATATAGTATTGGTCACCTTATTTAAGGAAGGGTGTAAATGTGTCAGAAACAGTTCAAAGAAAGTTTGCCCAATGCATGCATGGAACCATAGAATTCCTACTGCAGGTAATTCGGCCCATTGAGTCCACACCAACTCTCTGAAGAGAATCCCACCCAGACCCGCCCCATCCCTGTAAACCTCCATTTCTCATGACTAATCCACCTATCTTGCATATCTTGGACACTATGGACATTTTAGCATGACCAATCCACCTAACCTGCACATCTTTCTACTGTGGAAGGAAACCCACGCAGACATAGGGAGACCATGCAAACTCCACACAGACAGTCACCCGAGGGTGGAATTGAACCAGGGTCCCTGGCACTATGAGGCAGCAGTGCTAACCACTGAGTCACTGTAACACCCTGGGGAATGGAGGAGTGGGGGTTTATTTTATGAAAAAAGGCTGGACAGGTTGACCGAGTATCCACTGGAGATTAGAAGAGTAGGAGGTGATTTGATTGAAACATATAATATCCTGAGGGGTCTTGATAAGGTAGATGTAGAGAGGATGTGTCCTTTTATGAGAAAATCTAGATCTAAGAGTTTCTGTTCAAAATTCAAGTGTCATCCATTTAAACAAGATGTGAATATGAGGCAAAAGTTTTGCTTTCAGAAGGTCAACAGCCTTTGAAACTCTCTTGTTGAAAAGGTGGTCGAAGCAAAGTCCTTGAATGTTTTTTTAAGGCATATGTAGATAGTTTCTTGTGAAGTAAGAGGGTGGAAGTTTATCAGTGATTGGCAGGGGTGCAGACTGGATGTTACAATCAGGTCATCCATGATGTAGTTGAATAATGCACTGGGGCTAAATAGCTTATCAGGTTAGGCAGCATCTGAGGAAGAGGAAAATCGATGTTTTGGGCATAAGCCCTTCATCAGGAATGAGATGAAGGGCTCCTGCCTGAAACGTCGATTCTCCTGCTCCTCAGATGCTGCCTGACCTGCTGTGCTTTTCCAGCACCACTCTAATCTTGTGTCTGATTTCCAGCACCTGCAGTCCTCAGTTTCGCCTGGCTAAAAAGCTTATGCCTGCTGCTAATTTGCATGTTTGTAAGTTACATTTCATAGTCTGAAAGAGCCACATATTCAAAGTGGCCTTCCAATTTGATTTGTTTGAAAGTGGAGTCTTATGGAACAGTGTTGCAGTGTAACAAGCCAGCTGTACCAAAGCAGCTACTTGGTAGTTTAGTTTGTCTCATTAATTGTTATGTTTTACAAGTATTCATAATATTGCTGCGCTTTCTTCAGTGTTACATGTACAGGGTATCCTCGATTATCCGAATGAGATGGGCGGGCACTATTTCATTTGGATAATCGATTATTCAGTTAATCGATAAATGGCTTTTCTCTGGGGCTCGGGAGTTTTTAAAGTCTACTCCCCATTCAGGGGACTGCAGCAGCACACAGTGCG
>NC_057734.1:38225997-38266226 GCF_004010195.1 Chiloscyllium plagiosum
CCCTGGGACGCACACCGAGACGAACATCAACTGAGCCTGGAGGATCATCAACTCTCTGGGCGGTCCGAAACCTGTTGATCTTCCAGCCGAAGGAGTTGACCCCGACTGAGTGCTGCAGACTGGCACATTCCAAGGTCCAGGACTACGTGTTGAGGGACGCGCTGAAGCTAGGGGCGGCTGCTGCCAAGGCGCGGTGGGGAAAGACCACTGTGTAACATCTGCCTGCCTAAAGAAGAACAGGGGGCCCACGCAGTCATTTGGGCTCCGCTGGCGCCTCAGCTCAATGTAATCGCACCAACCTGTGAATACGAATGATTACCCTGTTTCGATACGCAAAGAAGTGGAATGTTTACAGAAGGATGGCATGTCCAGTTGTAAAGATCAAATATTTATGAATAAAGTATATTTTTGAAATAAAAAAAAAATTATGATTCCAAGTCAGAATATTGTATTGGAGGGGAACTTGGTGCTGTTCCATGTATTGCTGCCCTTGTCCTTCCTATCCTGGTAGAGGTAATCGGGCTGGAAGGTACTATGGAAGGAGACTTGGTGAGTTACTGCAGTGCAACTTGTAAATGATTGTGGAATGAGCAAATTTGAGTTCTGTAAAACCATCAGAAGGGCTTAAATGCTCTTGCATGCTCATTAATGTGCCTGTCTGAAATTCATATGTGCGTTATCTGATGCAATCAATTGGCAAACCAATTACTGATGGAAATTAGCATGGAAAATAGTACAGAATACAGTATTAACCCAAGGTCTTGTAGGCTGGCTGAGAAGGTTAGGCCTCTAGCTAGATAGCTTAGTCAGATAGCAGGAGTATTATTGTGAAACATTTACCTGGTTTTAACACAGTATTAAGAGTTGTATGTGTGATGAGTGTGTGTTACTGTCAGGTGGTGCTGACTAAATGCCACTTACAATTAAGTTCTCTGTACTCAGACTGAATTTAACTTGGTTTACACTCTCTTGCTCATTTCTATCAGCTCACCTTTAGACCTTGCTTCAGAAACAAGTCTGTTTGTTGCCAGCAAATCCTCTCTCCCTCTGGAGATGCAGTCAAAGTTCATCGAGGTAAATGAGGAAGCAGCTTTGTGTCTCCATGACAACCTGGAAGCCTTGGAGAAGTGCGTGTACACTTTCTTATCTCTACTTCATACAATATTGAACCAGATTTATTTATGGCAGTTTTGTCTTGAATAAAAAAAAACAGATTCAATGATTTAGTCTTGAAAAAATAATAACCTGTAATAAATAAAATGTCAACTTGAAGTAATGCTGTCGTACGTGCCCCTGTTTTAATTTCGCTCTTGCTAATTTTAGAGCAACAGTTTGAGTTTTGAATGAGCTGCTTGGACGTTCCTAAAATATAACACTAATGTTCACTATACAATGCTTTTCCCATCTGCTAGTTTGTTTTATAATGAAAACATCAATCAGGTAGTGGGGCAGGCTTGAGGGGCTGCTTGGCCTACTCCTGTTCCTAACCACGTTCATTATCTATGAACGACTTAAACTGAGACAAATATGAATCACTTCTTGCTCCATTCTTACGGGTTTTTAACCAATAGAAAGCAGCTTCCATTGGCTCTTAGAGGATCCACAATACTGCGCTCAATTCCAAATTGTGGTATTGGCATGTGCTGTATAGAGGCTAGGCAAATCCCAAGGCGGAGGAAAGATACAAAGCCCAACACTCCTCTTTACCTGCTCCTCCCTAAGGTTGTTTGGCCCTACTTCCAGGGGGAGGTGGTGATGGAGTCAAAGTGGTGCTGGAAAAGCACAACCAGTCAGGCAACATCTGAGGAGGAGGAGAGTCAACGTTTCGGGTAGAAGCCCATCCTGATGAAGAGCTTATGCCTGAAACGTTGACTCTTCTGCTCTTCGGATGCCGCCTGACCAGCTGTGCTTTTCCAACACCACACTCTTCAACTCCGATCTCCAGCATCTGCAGTCCTCACTTTCTCGTGGTGTAGATGGAGTGACAATGTTTACCTCGTCACTGACGAAATGTTCTATTCTAAATTTTAGGAAACGCTGGGAGACTAGCAAGTGCAAATTCCGTGCCCTTGACAGTGTAGTCAGCTTTTATACATTCAACGAGGATATACAGAGATCACTTCAGGAATCTAAAGGGGATAAAGTACAAACGAATACAGAGACCTGGTAAGTATCAAATGTCGAATAAGTTATTGTCTTTCCTTTGTATGCAGTGAAACAGTTGATGAAAAAATAAGTGAGAAATGGGCAAGCAGTAATTAAGAATCCAAAAAAACTTAAAGTAGGAATAAATTACTGCAGATCTGGAATCTGCACTGAAAACAACAAATGCGGGAGATCACAGCAGGTCAGGCAGCATCCATGGAGAGAGACCAAGCTAACATTTGGAGTCCAAATGACTCTTCATCAGACCTGAAAAGAATTATGAGCTTTTATGTGAGTGGTTTGATCCCTAGTTGCTCCAGTGGAATGGTTGTCTGCCCTGTCAAACGAAAATGTCAACCATGCAGATGGTGGAGATTCTGGGTATAATCTCCAATCTGTGCTGAGGTTGCTGTAGAAATGATACAATTGACCTCGGCACTTCTTGGAATGGGAAAATGAAAACCTTCTCTTTAATAATTGTCACAGTCACTACAGTGGGTTTCCAGCCAAGTTAAAGGTCCTTTAACTACAGACTGGCCTTTCATGATAAAAGGTCCTTCATAAGAGCACAAGTCCAGCACTGACAATGATGCATGGTCATTGTGAGTGTGTTATAAAACATACATGATGGCTCATCATGAGTGAATATCCTGCCATTACTTATTATCAGCCTCAGAATGGCTATTAAAAGATGCAGAAGACAGTTGTCAAGCATCCCTATCAAACGTCAGGACTATCAGTAACGGGTAACAATTATAGTGCACAGCCGCTTTGAGAAAGAGAGTTCAGTATTGTTACTGAACAGCAAAGAGTGACTTCCTTTTTTTTTCAAAGTTAAAAATCACACAATGCCAGGTTTATTTGGAAGTACAAATGCTGCTCCTTTGTCAGGTAGCTAGTGGAGCAGGATCATAGGACACAGAATTTGTAGCAAAAGATCAAAGTGTCATATAATTAATGCCATTTTGTTTTTCAGGTATTCCAGCCTATTACATCGAATTCCTGAGACTGTTAAAGCAAACCAAAAGATCGACCAAATACTGAAAAGATTGAGAAGGTTTGGAGAGCGGCAGAGTTTCCGAGTTCGGCCACATCAGTTCCTCAAGGTGCTCAATGGACTGCGAACCTGGGAGTTGTGTTCTCCAGATATCAGTGCAGCTATTGAGGTGAGAACCAATCTACATGATTAGTGGAGAGAGTAACAGGCAAATTCCATTTTCACAAAAAAATTTAGTGTAAACGGCAATGAGTCATATGTCATGAGATTATTTTACCTTTGAGAAAGGGAGGCTTTGCTGAGAGAGTCGTTGGAATACATCTTTATATTTGTTCTTGTGAAAACCGGAGAGTAACAATGACAAGATACACTTATTGTTCATCTAGTACATGTAGCCATGAACCTCCTTAGCTTGCTGCTGTCAGTGTGCCTCAGCCTGGTTTATTTCCAATTTTGAGCATAAATGTGTTTCCTATAATCTTACTGCTTGATGTTTTTTTAAATAAATGTCAGAGATATATAAAGTGTATAAAAGCAAGGAAGTGATGCTACACCTCTACAAATCATTGGCCAGTCCATATTTGGAGTATTGTGTTCAGTTCTGGGCACTTTATTGAAAGGAGGATGTTAAAGCCCTGGAGGGAGTTCAAAGGAGATTCAGTAGAATGATAGTAGGATGAGGGATTTTAGATGCAAGGAAAGATTAGAGAAATTGGAGCAGAGAAGAATGAGGTCACCTTATTGAGGTGTTCAAAATTATGAACAATTTTGACAGGGTAAAGGATATTTGGTTTCGCCTAGTTGCTATGTCAGTATTGAGGGGTCACAATTTCAACATTGTCAGCAACATAACTCAGAGTGAGATGAGGAGAAGCTTCTTTACTCAGAGAGCTATTAGAATTGTGGATTCCATATGAGGTCTCAAAACACGATTGGATATATATTTGAAAATGATGAATTTAGAGAGTTATGCAGATAGGACTGAAGAGTGAGACTAGCTGGGTAGTTCTCTCAGGAATAGGATGAGTTGAATGGTGACCTTTTGTACCGTATCAGTCTATGATCAAATGAGCTAGCAGGTATAATTGAAGCAAGCTCAAGCAGTTGCTGCACTGTTTATTGCAGACTGCACTTGTTTCACTGCAATGTGCTGATGTTAGCTGTTGCGTACAATGGCAAGGTTTTGGTGAGTGCTAACCTGAAAGATGGAAATGGAGGGTTTGAGTTACAAAAATAGACTGAAAAGGCTGGGATCTTATTCGCTGAAGACTAGGAGGTTGAGGGTGACCATATTGAGGTTTGTAGAATCATGAAGAGCATGGATAAAGTGAATAGCACGGTTCTTTTCCATAGGGAGGGGAAGTTCAAAGCTTGGGGGACATATTTTACGGTGAGAGCAGAAAGATTTAAAAAGGACACGAGGGACAACTTTTTTTTACACAGAGAGTGGTTCGTGTGTGGAAAGAACTTCCAGAGAAAGTGGTGGATGCAGGTACAGTTAGAACGTTTAAAAGACATTTGGATAAATGCACATGGACCAAGCACAGGTAGGTGTAACTAGTTTCGTTTGGGAACATGGTTAGCGTGGACTGGTTGGACCGAAGGGTCTGATTCTGTGCTGTATTTCTCTATAACTCTATGTGAATGTGGGGAGACTTGACTAAGGCAATTCAATTGACAATCAAGGGGAAAGTGGTGCTTTTCTTTCTTATACAGGCAAGGCCCTTGGTATCTTGCCAATGTTAATCTTACTTCTCAGCCAAAGCCAAGGTCCTGTTTATATGCAGGTAGGGACATATGCATTGTGTGACAAATTGCAAATGGAGCTGAGCGCTGTGCCGTTGTTTGTGAATGGCTTTCATTCTGACCTTGTATTGGAGAAAAGATTATTGATGAAGATCGCCAGGTGTAGGGTGCTATCCTGAAGCAGCACTGGTGCTCAGTAATCACACTTATTTTCCTGTGTGCTGGGTGTGACTCCAGAGACTGGAGTGCTTTCCCTGAACTCCACTGAATTAAGTTTTCTTTGGGCTCCCTGGTGCCATGTTTTTTTGAAGGTGTCACAGGCTATCACGCTCACCTCTAGAATTCTGCTTATGCCTAATAACATAATTGTTTAAATAAAAGCAAATTACTGCGGATGCTGGAATCTGAAACCAAAAGAGAAAATGCTGAAAAATCTCAGCAGGTCTAGCAGCATCTGTAAGGAGCAAAAAGAGCTGACGTTTCGAGTCTAACTGATCCTTTGTCAAAGGGTCAAATTATTTTCTTTTCTCTAACTTACATAATTTTTTCCTCTATTTTGCCTCAGTTGATCATAGCTTGTGGAGGATAAATTCAGGTAGTGAGAGTTTAACGAACTCTTTGTCTAAGAGAGCATCATAGCCACATTCAATTCTGTTCTCATCTGACAAGCACATTTTCCATTTTGGAGTCACAGGATAGGAACCCAAAACACAATGGAATGTTGAGGTGAAGCATCCTCATTGTGATCCTGAGTGGCATCTGCCAACAATACTGACCAAGCAATATACAAATTCAGTACCACATCCAGTACAGCATGCACCTACAAGCCAAAGATCTTTTTTCTCATTTTATTTCCTGCTGTAAAGTCTAACCATTGATGAAGTAATGGGAAATGGAAGGGGGTTTTCTGAAATTCCCATCTAACACTAAAATTATGATGGTGCTTCTTAAGTACGTAGGGCTTTCACTTTTTATATAAATGCTCATGTCAAATGCCTTTGTGCGTTATTTAAATAGAATTAGCAGGCTTTGTTTAAATTGCTTATCCACTGTTTTAAACTAGCACCCAGAGATATTGTGTGCAAGCAGCAAACTGTCAGAGGAAACAATATCACTGTTTGTAACTGTCCTGTGCAGAAGGATCTATTCCCATATTGCACTGAAATCATCTATTCTGCTATTTAATTCACAGTTTATGCGGGACAAGGTAGTTCAGATGCCTGCAGCTGACTATGACAACTGGTTACAACTAAAGTTGGATTTGCCAAAGAGGATACAGAGTGCGCCACCCCTCAGGTGAAAATTACACCGAAGGAGTATGGAAAACATTGTTGCAGTTGTGATGCCACAAAACTTTTGAGAAGTTGTTTCTAAAGCCTTTTTAGGTTAAATGTAAATGGACTTTAATTTCTTTGTACAACATTAAAGGACATTTTTCTGTCTGTTATATTAAACTGATCCAGCCATACAGTAATACCAAAGGAGCTCTTCACAAGTGTTACTCCGTTTGTAATTTCTACTAAGGGGCCTCATCCTCATGCTGCTAGGATGAACCCAGTGGCAGGCAAGGGGGCTCGCTGTGTGGGGAGCACAACTTGCAAACCCTGGAAATTGGGTTTGTGGGCAACCTTGGAATTGAACATCAGGGTTGGGGAAGGAGTGGATGTGCTGAATGCCACCCCTGCCCCCCCACCCTTGGTGCTCAGCGACCCCCCTCACCCCCCCCCCCCCCCCCCCCACACACACATACCCTGTCAAGATCAGTTGCCACACCACATCCTCCCAAGACCACAAGAAACTATAGGGAGTCCTGAACACAGCCCAGTCCATCATGCAACCCAGCTGTCCATCCACTGACTCCATCTACACTTCCCTCTGCCTCAGGAAAGCAACCAACGTAATCCCACCCCAGTTATACTGTCTTCACTCTCATCCATCAGGCAGAAGATATAAGAGTTTGAATACACATATGAACAGCTTCTTCCACGCTGTTAACAGACTTCTGAATGGACCTCTCAAATGGCAATGTTGCTTTCTCTCTGCACACCTTCTCTGTGGCAGTAACATTGTATTCTGTTCTGGTACCCTGTTGCATTTTGTATGCTATGATCAGTCTGTGTAGAATGCAAAATGCCACATTTCACTGTATCTCAGTACATGTAACACTAGTCACTCAAATTTAAATCCACACTCATCTGTGCTGGGGTCCCTGTCCGATCCAAGGCTTTGGTGCAGTACCAACAGGAACCACCAGTTCTATGGTGGTGCTGCTGAGTACAGAAGAGCTGCTGTCCTCTCATTGGTCAGCTGCTGTCAGTGGGCAGAGCCTCTTCCCCTGGATTCCTTGAGTTGCCTGTTAAGACCCACGGTGGTAGAAGAGGCACGGGGTTCTTCCCAAAGCAAAGCTTGTGGGGTGGGAAGGAATTCTCTCTGACTCTTTAGTTGGTGGCCAAGCCTCCCACCTCTTGTGCAGATTCTGCCTGCTGTGCCAAAACTAAGCAATTAATTTCAAAGCATCTTCAGTCACTTCATCTGTGACTCAATTGGTATGAACATCTCTGTGAGCTAGTGTAGATTTCGAGCGTCTTGCAATCAGGCCACCAGTGTCCAAACAACTCAATACCACAGCTGCTAATTCGTCCTGTTCGAAGTTTGATCAATAATTTTAAGTTATTCATCGTCTGTTAGTCTCAGCATCTTGGGATATGTGTAAATAAACAATCAGGTGGATTTGAACCTTCTCTCAAAATCCCAAACTCCATTGTACACACTGGCTTGGCCCATGAAATACAAAGCTACATCACTGTACCAATATTATACCGAGAAATTGAGAGTTTTTTGCCCATTTTCTCAGTGAAGATAGTTAAAAATCACACAACACCAGATCATAGTCCAACAGGTTTATTTGGAAGCACCAGCTTTCAAAGTGCTCCTTCATCAGGTGGGTGTGGAGCAGGACTACAAAACACAGAATTTGTACCAAAAGGTTACATTGTCATGCACCTGAAATGATATATTAAACAAACCTAGATTGTTCAGTCTTTTATCTTTTAGAATGGGTTTGCTAGTTTCGGCTCTTTAATATGTAAATCCCAGAACTTTTAAGTCACATTCTCAAGATAGCTTAAGGTTTTATAACAAAAGGTGACACATCAGCTCAGACAATGTATTAAAGGTGTGAGGTTAAAGTCTGTATCCCAATCTTGAGTCAGACTGGTTCTATTTCCAAAGTGGAATTTTCAAAATATTACATGGATGAAGAAGCAGCACTTTGAAAGCTAGTGCCCCCAAATGAACCTTTTGGGCTATAACCTGGTGTTGTGTGGTTTTTAGCTTTGTCCACCCCAGTCCAACACTGGCTCCGCCACATCATGTGAAGATATGCAGTGTTCCTCTGCTATAATTAAACTGATAACACCGTGGGCATCATCCTACTAGAATCTCACCTTCACCTGTGGAATTGAACAGCTATCAACCCTCTTACTAAGGAAAAGGATAGGAAAAATAATCTCATAAAAATAAAAGAAGTTTTCCATGATTTAACATTTTAATTGGCAAGGCTGTCTTTCTCATATAATTGGGCAATATGTCAACTGGGTCTAAAAATATCCATTATGCCAAATTTAGATTTATAGTGCCTGCTGTGCACGTTTTCCTCCTTTAATTGTTTGTGAAACCTTTTAAATTCTGCTAATGATTTTAACTTTAAAAGTTGGCAGCAAAAGTACTAGATTTAACTAAAAGTCACCTGCTTGTCTCATTGAAGTCAGAGGCTCCAGCGCAGGAATAGGCCATTCTGCCTATCCTCTCCCAAGGCTGCAGCATACTAAGATGGTTCATCATTCTCTGATGGATGATAAAAATGATTTTAATAAGAAACAAGAGAATGTTCTGATTTATTGATTCATGTGAAATATAAGGCTAGTATTCAAACTTTGTGAGAAGATTTGTAGCTCGGGTGCTCGTTGTTGTGGTTCTGTTCGCCGAGCTGGGAATTTGTGTTGCAGACGTTTCGTCCCCTGTCTAGGTGACATCCTCAGTGCTTGGGAGCCTCCTGTGAAGTGCTTCTGTGTTGTTTCCTCCGGCATTTATAGCAGTTTGTCTCTGCCGCTTCCGGTTGTCAGTTCCAGCTGTCCGCTGCAGTGGCCGGTATATTGGGTCCAGGTCGCTTCACAGGAGGCTCCCAAGCACTGAGGATGTCACCTAGACAGGGGACAAAACGTCTGCAACACAAATTCCCAGCTCGGTGAACAGAACCACAACAATAAGGCTAGTATGCAGTATGTTACAAACTCTGATGTATTCAAATGGATGACAGTAATCCTGTATTTCTTTAATCAAATCATCAAAACTACTGCAGAAACAGAAACTGCTGGAAAAGCTCAGCAGGTCGGGCAGCATCTGTGGAAAGAAATCAGAGTTAACATTTTGGGTCCAATTACCCTCTCTCAGAACTCAAATCCTTCCTTAGTTGCTGCAGAGGTTTTCTAGAAATTTCTGTTTTTGTTCCCTGATTTCAGTTCTCTCGATTTTTCATCGAAACAAGTAGTTGTGTAATAGAAAATATTTGTGAATCATATTTTGCTACCAGGTTGTTAATCATGAAAAGTCCAATCATCTATCATTTAAAATTGGAATTTCACTTTAATTTACTGTTCGTTATTTCCTCTGTTGAAAACAACTGGTTGAAATATTGAGGTGAATGGATGACACAAATCAAATAGTTAAAAAATAAAACATGTTGTTTACATCAGGAGACCAGCTCGGTTTTAAAAAGGTTTATCCCTATTACACCACAATGATTGTGAAAAGTGAACGGTAATTTCACAAGCATTCCCTGTCCTGTCAAAATCATGAGGGAGTTTTGGACAGAGTATATGGGGAAAACCTGTTTCCACTGCTAAAACTGGAGGGCACAGATTTAAGATAATTCTGGAATGCACTGCCTGCGAGTGAGAGGGAGACAGCTGCAATCGAGGCACTCCAAAAGGTCAAGAGGCTGGTATTTGGAAAGGGACAACGTGCAGGGCTACAGAGAGTAAGTGGGGGAATGTAACTCAGTGATTCAGTTTAATCTGAGCCTTGCAATTGGTACACATGAGCATAGTGCATACTGTTATGTTTCTATTCTTTGTGCAAACATACTCCTACATGTGAGCGTATATAATTAACAGCTGCCTCACAACAATTGCTGGCCCTTCCATTTGGTAGATGCCAGCTTCACGTGTTGTTGACAAGATTGCTGTTGCCACTCAGAATCCCAGCTCAATGGGCCCCAAAGATGCGCTTGTATTCTGCATCAATGTACAGATATAGAGTAATAGAGATATACAGCACGGAAACAGACCCTTTGGTCCAACTCGTGTACAATTGCAACATTTAAGAGGCATTTGGATGGGTATATGAATAGGAAGGGTTTGGACAGATATGGGCCGGGTGCTGGCATTCGGGACTAGATTGGGTTGGGATATCTGGTCAGCATGGACGGGTTGGACCGAAGGGTCTGTTTCCATGCTGTACATCTCTATGACTCTATGCTGACTAGATATCCTAACCTAATCTAGTCCCATTTGCCAGCACTTGACCCATATCCCTCTAAATCCTTCCTAATCACTTACCCATCCAGATGCCTTTTAAATGTTGTCATTGTACTAGTCTCTAGCACTTCCTCTGGCAGCTCATTCCATACACGCACCACCCTCTGGATGAAAATGTTGCCCGTTTAAATCTTTCCCCTCTCACCCTAAACCTATGCCCTCTCGTTCTGGATTCCCCCATCCCAGTGAAAAGACTTTGTCTATTTACCCTATCCATTCCCCTCTAGATTTTATAAACCTCTGTAAGATCACCCCTCAACCTTGGGTGCTCCAGGGAAAACAGCCCCAGCCTATTCAGCCTCTCCCTATAGCTCAAATCCTCCAACCCTGGCAACATCCTTGTAGATCTTTTCAGAACCATTTCAAGTTTCACAACATCCTTCCGATAGGAAGGAGACCAGAATTGCACGCAATATTCCAAAAGTGACCTAACCAGTGTCTTGTACAGCTGCAACATGACCTCCCAACTCCTATACTCAGTGCTCTGATCAATAAAGGAAAGCATACTAAACGCCTTCTTCACTATCCTATCTACCTGTCATTCCACTTTCAAGGAGCTATGAACCTGCACTCCAAGGTCTCTTTGTTCAGCAACTGTTTGGGCAGAGTTTCAGAGCTGATGGGGCTTGAACCCACACTTTCTCGTCCAGAGGTGGGAACATGACTACTGCACCATAAAAATCTCCAAAGGTGCTTTGCAGTTTTCAGGTTGCTGTTTGCTGTAGTTTCAACCATGAGTTTGGAGATAGTTGGTGCATTTTTTTGACACTATGCCCTCAGATTTATTTTTCTTTCCTTCTTAACTAATTTACAAGAAGTTGCGCTTAAAGGTAATTGCATCTGTAACGAAGTTTTGCTATCATCATTGTACACTTGCAAACATCAAAAGGAGAAAGAGCTAGTCATCGTGTATTGGTTTCTTCGGACGGGCAGCTGATAAAATGGAAGCAGCTGGGAATCTACATACCTCCCTTATCAATGGCAGTTCATTTCCAGTTGGCCCCAGGATATTGTATGTCCACAGCAATTAGACCTGGTGACCTTAATGATGGATCAGAACAAACAATTAAACCTGAGCAATGCAATGACATTATGGACTTGATGTTACAGTATGGGACACCATCATACAAGTTCAAATCAGTCTAATTTCTATTTAAAAGATATCGTTATGCATTTATTTGAATCATTAACAACTCTGGAATAAGAGTGGAGAGAGCAAAACAGACAAACTGTGGCGTGCTGAGTGCACCCGAATTGCCTGGCATGATCTTATGAACTTTGTACATGAGAAATTGCTGTATTTGTATTACAGACACAGTGAAAGCAAGATGAAGGGAGAGTTGATTGAAAGTAACGCACAGCGCATAGCATTTTTTAATGTTGAATTATTTTAATTTTTGAATTGAACAGTAGACTGTAGGCAAAACATTGATTTTTCTTTGTCTGTTAGTTTCTTCAGGTCTCGCAAGCAATTTCTCTCAGCAAGACCGAGCGAGATTTTTCACCAAATGTTCCATTAAGTACATATACTGCCTCTGTAGTGCCCCTCACTCAATTCTAACACCATTCTACCATCCGCTGTTCCCAGAAAATGAGCTACTCAGCAGATTTCCACAGAAGTTTGGTATCTCTGGTGCCCACACTGCATTGTACACCCAGACAAATGTTGCCAAGTACACATTGCTCCTCACTAACAACATCATGGCACAGCAACCATCAAACCACACTGCTCATCGATCAATGTCAACAGAGCTGAAACCTTCTTGCATATACAACCCCATTCTCCCACCATCATCACTGGTTAATTACCAGGCCACACAGCTTAACTCCTTCTCTGCATCTCATTTCCACACCCTCTGAGTCAGTGCTACCCTGTCCTTAGTGCCCACTGCTGACTCGCAGCTAGTAGGGGAACATCAGATACAGGGAAGCAATCGGACAATTTAGAGAGACGCATGAACAGGCAGGGGAATAGAGGAATCTGGGCTATGTGCAGGCAGATGGGATTAGTTCAGGATGGCATCATGGTCAGCACAGACATGGTAGGCTGAAGGGCCTCTTCCTGTGATGTACTGTTGTATGTTTGATGTTAATTCCAATCGTGAACTTTTGTTTGCAGCCAAACAATAGCAGCACAAACAAAACCAGTAGGCGTTAAAGTGTGCCCCACCACGCAAACCGTGCTGACATCACGACCAGCAATGGGTCTATAGTCCATGATGGTCTGCTGCACCCAACTCCTGTACATTCGAACCTGGTGACAAACAGATCCTGTCTGTCTCATAGCACCCGACACTGCTGAGCTCTGTCATGCATGAGGAGAACCCCCTCTACCACAGTTTCCTTGTCATCCTTTTGGGGAGACTGGTCCCATCCCTCAGCGCACCAGTATCTAGCATGCTGTCTCACTGCCTGCTCCAAAGGTGCACAGTGTCAGGATGTTGTAACACACTGTTCAAACTAAACTGGTAGACCACATCGTCTACTCCAACATGCCAAATTCATAGAACTCAGCAGCATTCGTAGAATCCCTACAGTGTGGAAACAGGCCATTTGGCCCAACAAGTCCTCACAGACCCTCCAAAGAGTAACCCACCTGGACCCATTCTCCTTCCTATTGTCCTATATTTACCCCTGACTAATGCACCTAACCTACACACATCCCTCAATGCTATGTGCAACCTAGCTTGACCAATTCACCTACCCTGCACATCTTTGGACTGTGGGAGGAAGCCAGAGCACCCGGAAGAAACCCACACAGACACGAGGAGAATGTGCAAACTCCACACAGATAGTCGCCTGAGGCTGGAATTGAACCCAGGTCCCTGATGCTGTGAGCCACCGTGCTTGCCTAATTGTTTCAGTGCTCGCATCAGTCAGGAGGTTGCACAATGGTGCCATGAGCCATGGTCACAGTTGGTAGCCCTGTCAGACACCAGGCCCTTAAACATGAGATTGCTCCAGGATGTAGCAGTAGGGCAGCTGCCAGGGTAGTGAGGAATTGAGTAATAGTAAGTAGAGATTACCTGAACATTAATGGAATGGTACCCCTTCCAGTTGATGAATTCTGTAGTGTTGTGAAATGGCCCTCTCAGTGCCACATGTGTGCAGTCGATGGCACCCTGTACCTGGGTGTTCCTGAATCCTAACGCCCAGGCAACAGCATTAACCTTGTCATCAGGAAACAAACTGAACAGATGTTGCACAGATGGAGTTGGTCACTGTCCTGATTCATTTGTGGGTGTACAACTGAGAGGTCCCACACAGGTGACCCATCAGTCCCTGTAAGGGAGCAAGTTGCATAGCGGTTCAAAGCAGCCACTGGGAGAGGATGACTTCCCATTCCTGAAGACCCTCGGGTACCGCTCCAACATCCAGCACTGTGTCCTAGCTCATATGGAGCCTATGTCGACACTGTACTTTGCTCATCTTCAAGAAATAGAGTCAGGGACAAATCACAGAGAGCCTTATGTATGTGGCCTGACTCAGAGCTGGGTGTCCATGGCAACCTGCTGCTTTTCCTGGACTTTCTGTTAGCCTGGTATTTGCTTTCTCCTTCTTAGGCAGCCACAGTGACCAACGTCCCACCACAGATCCCTCAGTGCCAGTGGCCCCTATTATAAGGAGTAATGCAAATGCCTCAGTCTCAGTGAAGTCATTGGTAGATTTCTCTGCAGGTGAGGGTAGTTCACACTCCAGCAGAGAGTGAGACATGCTGCACCCTGATAACAAGGACCATGTCTCCCTCATTCTTTCAGCTTCAATGTCAGCGAGATAGACAAGCAGAAGGCTGGAAGAACACAACAAGCCAGGCAGCATCAAGAGGTGGAGAAGTCAGTTTGCAAGTGTATGCCTTATGTATTTTCACCATCAGTGTCCTAGTGTGTTGCTCCTGCACTTTTTACCATCAAGCTGACACTGACTCCACCCACCCAGGGTACTATATCAACTCATATTCCAATTATATTTGTTATAGACCAGATCAGACCCCATCGGTATATTTTAAGAAGGTAGCCTACACCCTAACGTTTTCTTATTTTAAAAGTACAAGTAGACGTAAAGTGCTATTTTCCAGATGAAATGCGACTGGTCAAACTACTCAACGTTAAGCAGAATACAATTTATTTAAACACTATAATTAAAATGCAAACCAAAGAAAGAGGAATTTAGAAAAACTTAACTCTCTTGTAAAACTTAGCTGAATAATAGACACAGTAACTATTACTGATTAACTGTTCCAGTATAGTAACATTCCATAAACACAACCCATGGCAAAAAGGCAAATTCAGACATAGATTCTCACATGCAGTTCTCCAATCCAGGAGGGAAAAAGAACATGAAGAGTAAATTTAGAGAAAATAGCAGCCTGGAGACATTCAGTGAAGATTCCAACTGATTTGAGACCCCAAAGGCTTCTGATCAAAACTAAACCTAAAATCGAGGAAGCCTGGTCTGTGAGAACTGGCTGCACCCAGGCTGCTTTCATTGTTCCATCTTCGTTAAAATAAAACCCAGGCCTCACAAACTGTTTACTTTCTTAGCTTCACACATCTGCCTTACAACTGATCTTCAAAAAAAACACACCAGGACAAAATAACCTCTTAAAGTGACAACATCGTCACATGTTTCACATTTAGAGAATGGTGAGTGTTGGCATGGGACACAGTGAACACCATCAGCACTGGGCTCTGCCTGGCATGCATGTACCCTGTACCCTCCCCCCCTCCCCCCCAGAATGTCCATGCCCCCTTTTACCTACCTCTCAATACCTCGACAGCCCATTTCCACTGCCTCTGCCATGTCGAGTCCCACCACATTTAACTTTGCCTCCAAGTGTTATCCCTCCCCACTGAGCCCCAACTTCTTAATAATGGCCATCTTCATCCTCAGTGCTCTCCCTGTGGAGGTCATGGTGGTGCTCACTGCCAGTAACCACCCCTCTATAGACTATAATGCCCACTGATGCAGTTCCACATACCTCCCTTATACTGTCCTTGACAGGCCTCCGCATTCCTCGCTCCTCCTTGACTCACCCACTCCCTTTGGCAATGAGCCCGCCCTTTACCCCAACAGCTATCTTTCCATCATCCTGAATGATCGATGGACAGGAACTCAGCTCTGTTTTTGCCCTGGACCTCTGACTGATTTCAACAAGCAGTCCCTGGACATGACCGACCAGACACTGATTGCTGTTGTTGTAGCTGCTCATTGATTGATACACAATGCCATTGACGACTGCCCAAATCCCAGATTGTGATCAGACCGTGACTGTGCCCATGGCTGATGCAAATAGGACCTCCCTCAATAGACAGCTTCCACCCATGACTGGACTGAGGCCAGGTCCTGATCTACTCATTGACACGGCCATTCGGTTGAATAAACATGCAGAATGTCAACCTTACAGGCGTTGTGCACACACATTTGTGTTAAATCGACATCTCAGTGTGCCTTACAGTAATATGTCCTTCTGGACAGATCCCTACTGGCAAGCAGCCTGTCTGCATGCCTGTCCAAAACAGCAGGTCAACCCAGCATCTCTGAGAACACATTGGCACCTCAGCCACAGTCTGAAGATGAACAGGTATGGTACAGCAAGGTGAGGCAGAGATACTGTGGGAATGCAGGGAGGCGCCAAGCAAGTGAGAGAGAGAAAGCAGACAGCTCTGAGATGCAGCCTGGTCCAATCCATGAGCTGTGTGCCTATCCCTACATGTCACGTGTTCTTGCAGCCCAGGAATTTCAGATTAGTTAGTGTTGCACGCTGAAATGCAGGTCTATACTCCCTCAGTACCCTGCAAGAAAACCTGAGATTGAGAAGTTGAGTACCAATGTCCATGGTGATGCTGTTTTGTGGTGACCAATATGGGTGCTCTTCAATACCTTTCGCCAGGTGTTCTCTCTGACTTTCACATTGAGAATTCTCAGTGTCTATTCACAATATGTTGGATAAGAAGCTGCATACTAATGAGGTGAGATGAACAGTTAATGAGGTCATTAATAAACAATAATCACCATTAATAGGCACCACCTTCTAGCGAGAATCTCACCTCAATGCCTGAAAGGTAGTTAAAAGATACAGCAAGTTGCTCTCAATGTAAAAGTAGGCCTTGTTGGATTACTTGCACAATTCTGCTGCATTTCTCATTATAGCCACGTTGTTCAAACCCCGAAACAATTCTGCATTATATTCCTGTGTCAAATAAAAATTTGATGTCATCAGCTCGCAAGTTTCTGATTTATTTTGTCTTGTCCACTATTGTTTACAACCTTAATGGTTGTTCACCATTCTCCAGAGTTTCTTAAATGTAAGAGTATATTGTACCCACTGGCACTCTTTCTTACAGTACAGTCACTGCTGCTACCTCTCAGTAACAAAATGCTGTTCTTTATCATTGCCAAGTTACCTAGTTAGAGTTATAGAAACCTACAGCAAGGAGAAAGGCTCTTCAACCCATCTGCGCCAGTCGAAAACAACTAACAAACTATTCTAATCCTGTGTGTCTCCATTAGGAGTGTTTACATGCTTTTCTGATCAAATGCTTGGACTGGTTCAGTAACAATTATAACTTTGTCCAAATTAAACATAAGAAATACAACATTTGGGTCTACAAGCCTGCTCTGCTGTTCAACATGACACTAAATCTTCAGCAGCAACTCCACTTACCTGCCAGTTCCTCAGATCCCTCAATTTCTCCTACTGATCAAAAATCTATCTCAACTCTATAGGTCTGTGCTTTAGATTTGAGTTTGTAGACCTTTTACATTACTAGTGATAGCCAGGGCCCCAGTGTTCAGCATTTTGTTCAGATTGATTTTACATGTACAGCTATTTCCAGTCACATTCTGCAGTTATGGACTTCCATATCCAGAAGACAACCAACATTTGGTTTCAATGCTAAGGCACTTTCACCAGGTAACTCTATTGCCCAAATATGGTCACCAATTGAGGGCATCAAGTTATGTCATGAGACCATGAGTGAAAATAATTAGCAACCTTAAAGGAGTTATTACTTACACTTTCCCCACTTTCTATTTCCCCCTCATTACTTAAGCCTCACAATGCATATTATGCCATTAGCACTGACTGTTCTATGGTACTTTGCTCAGAAGGCCACTCTTATCTGATACTGAGTGTCAGCAGATAGTTTAATCTTCGATCAAAGTGTCATGATTGAATGCAATCCAGTCCTCAGCTGAAATCTGCCTCAATGTATTTGCTGCCAAGGAACCATTAGAAAGTGAAGGATCTACTACTGTTCTGACTGAGATCAGGAACTTGACGTGAGTATGTGTGTCTGTCTATTTCTGTGTGTGTGTGTGTCTGTGTGTATGTGAATGCATGTTTCTGTGTCTGTGTCTGTGTGTCTGTTTCTGTGTGTGTGTGTGTCTGTCTGTGTCTATGTGAATGTGTGTGAGCGTTTGTGTTTCTGTCTGTGTATCTGACTGTCTGTCTGTGAGTGTGCCTGTCTGTCTGTCTCTGTGTCTGTGTGTGTGTGTCTGTCTATATGAGTGTGAGTGTGTGTGTCGGCTAAGAATTCAATGGATACAGGAAGCGCTTCAGTGATACCCACAAGGCCTCACTGGAGAAGTGCAGCATTCTGACAGACACCTGGGAATCACTGGCCCAAGATCGTCCGAAGTGGGAGAGGAGCATTTGGGAAGGTGTCGAGTATCTCGAGACTTGCCGTCGGCAAAAAGCAAAAGCCTGGCGAAAAGAACTCACTGTCATACCAACGCCCCACCCATCCTTTCCTGCACCCACCTTCTGCCCCAAGTATAACAGAGCCTGTGTAAGCCCCATCAGTCTGTACAGCCACCTACAGACTCACCCTAAGAGTGGAAGACAGTCATCCTCTCCTGCAAGGGGATGCCATTGAATAAATGGTTCCGGATTCCTCAGACATCAGTGAATATTGGCAGTTTTGATCCCAAGTTAAGTGAGATGCCAACAAGTAAACAAGCTCCTCCAAAGGCAAGGGGTTGTCAAGAGAATTACAAAATGAAAATAAAAGTATTTTTGATTATTGATCTGTGAGGGAATGGAGCACATTTTCATTTCTTCAAACACAAAAGGTATCTGGATGAGTGTATCAGGGTTTAGAGGTATATGGGCCAAGTGCTGGCAAATGGGACTAAATTAGGTTAGGATATCTGGTCAGTATGGATGAGTGGGATCAAAGGGTCTGTTTTTGTGCTGTACATCTCTATGACTCTATAACTCTAACTGACATGAGACCCAGAATTAGTTTTGTGAGGAGTATAGTTGAGGCTGCTTAAAGAGAAATTTAAATGGAGTAATTTTTGTTCATTTAAAAAGAACTATTGTTTTGTCACTACTATAAGTCTTGTGCATTTTATGTCTTTCACATTTCTTCCTAATTAACTCCTGACATAAATAATACAAGGAATTTACCAGTGAAGCAATATTGATGTGAAGTTGTTCTGACAATGACCAACTAGATACTTCCAAATGGTTTCTGAACCAACATTTTCAATTCATCATTTTCATGTTGTAATTGATGGGGCAGGTAATGTGCTTACTCTCCTCAATGTTATGCCTTTGGGTGGCTTGACCAATAATTCTTAAAAGGACCATTCCCAAATATCCAGAAAGAAACTGGTGACTCTTGATTTCTGCGGCACCAGGATCAATATCTGGTGACTCCTTTCTTCGAAATTTCCAGCTTGTCCTTCATACAGGAGCCATGGAATTTCCTAAGTTGTCATCAGGCCAGCCCTCATTCTATCCGCAAGCTATCTGACATTGTTCTTTGACCCTTGAGTACTCATTTAGGTCCTATTATTATTGCAGTGATTGAAAGGCTGCTGTTATCAACTCGTTATAATGTGTGATGTCTGGAAACTAATTTGTGGCTGGCGTGGAGTGCAGCCACCAATCCTCCATCTACTGCTGGTCTAAGGAGCTGTTCAGTTGTCTATGGTGGAGGATGGACCACAAATAAATCTCAGCAGAAGAAGCTCTGGTCTTAGATAATGAGGGGCTGCTCAATACACCTCAGGAACTATTTACAGGTTACATTAACCCTTAGCTATGTAAATTATCAGTAACAAGAGGCAGGTGTGTCTCCATGACATATGTGTCAAATGCCTGTTCCACCCAATGGTTGTTATCTATCAGATTGGGAAAGCTTCAGCCTAGTTCATAGATTAACCCTTTCACATCTATTACAATCTAATAACCGGTCAACCCATTGCCTGCCTGATGTACGAAAAGTCAAATGCACTGTCTCTATCGCCTTTTCAGGTCCACTTTGTAAAACCGGTTAAGGGGATTCTTTATTTGAATAAAACAACAGAGGCATGGAAAAATAATTAATTATCTGTTCTTTTGCTGTAAAATCACACCTTTTGTGAGATAAAAGCATCTGGGCTTTGAAATCTATGTGCATCTGTTACATCTTATTTGCATTTTGTATTGTTCATGTCCACAGCAGTTAAACTCAGTTAGAACTGGGGTTCGGGGCCATACACCTGCTTCTCAGCTATTTGCAATTTAAAGTCAATTTTATGCAAAGCCCATGTGCTGTCAGGCATTCAGCGACCAGACTGGTGTGCTAGAACGACATGCAAATTTCTCCGAGGCAGAACAAAAAAATCAGCTCGCTTTTTCTCTCAGTTTTTACAGGAAACGTCTCAGCTTAGTTCAGTGACAGCAGTACAAACCGTCCAGTGTACAAATCCACAGAGGCTGGGTATAAGATAGGAGAGTCCTGATTGTTGATTCTGTCCAACTCCATGAAAATCCCTGACATTAAGTTCAGCTTTGGAGATTTGGACCAATTATGCAGGATGAACAGTAGGGCAGCTGGACGCATAGAATCCCTCCAGTGTAGAAGCAGGCCATTCAGCCCATCGATTTCGCACATACCCCCTCAAGAGCATTCCACTCAGATTCACACCCTTACCGTATCCCTATAAAAACACATTTCCCATCACTAGCCTACCCATCCCTAGATACTATGGGCAATTAAGAATGGCTAGCCCTTCTATCCTTTACATCTTTGGACTGTGGGAGGAAACCGGAGGACCCGGAAGAAACCCATGCAGACAAGGGTAGAATGTGCAAACTCCACACAGACAGTCACCCAAGGGTGAAATCAAGCCTGGGTCCCTAGCGCTGTGAGGCAGCAGTGCTAACCACCGTGTCAGTTAAGTGGTGTTGTTCCTGGCCTAGTAATCGAGATGTTTGGACTAATGACCTGGAGCTCACCATGGCAGTTAACTTAAACTGAAACTCAGTAATGCACAAAATACAGATGGATTAAAAGTACCAGCAAACTTTAATATGAAACGGATTCTTGTAAATACTAATCTGGTTCACTTGTAAGGCAGGCCGTTTGCCATCCATGTCTAGTGGAGCCTGTACATGTCTCCTGATGTAAAGCAACATGATTGACTCTAACTGCCTTTGAAGTGGCCTACCAAGCCATTGAGATAAAGGGAAGTTAGGTTTGGCCAATGGTAGTCTTGCCATTATGCTCACATCTTGTGAATGAATAAGAGAAAGATAAGAATTTCAAATGTTAACTGTTACTTGTCTATCAATCAATGTAGCTCAATGATAAAGAGATTTGGCTAAACCAGACATGGATCAGACTAGGATATGGTTAGCTGTTTTTTGGTAAGTAACACTGCTCCCCCAAGGCCCCACTCAGGGTGCTCAGAGTGCATTCAGATTTCAGAAGCTGACTCAGAATCCCCACTGCCTGCCCCCTGTCCAACCACCACTCTATCCCCAGTTCGGCCCCTCTAATGTGACCTGCCACTCTATAAGAACATGGCTGATCTGATTGCAGCCTCAACCTTATTCTTCACACTCCGCCTGGCATCCTCTGATTGTTTTGGTGGGGACGATGGTGAAGGGTTCGTTGGTCATGCATGCTGTCATCGACTGGGTTTCCTCTTGTTCCTTGACGGGACAACCATACCTAAATCCTTGTTCCTGACGACTATAAAAATTGACTGTCTTTCCCCCTCCGTATCTCACAATCCAGAATATTGTTAAAGCTTCTACCAGTGCTATCATATGCTGGAGTAAGTTTCCCCATTGCTAGCTGTTTTCCATCACTGTATGAAGCATGTGAACCCATACAAGGACCATTGGTTCAATTCACCATCCAAGCATGCATTTCCTGACTGAGCCACCAGTGGCATTCACTATGTGGCTTCTGTATCCTAGTGACCATGCTTTAGTGTCCCTAGATTCTACCAGTTCAGCAATACTGCTTGTTGCTGTATCTTTAAGTTGGTTCTGTTCCTATGGCGATGGTAGTATTAATGCATATAAACATTACACTGTGTACAGTGAAAATAAAAGGCTGTTTAAAGGTTAAATGGTTAAACATCTGAAGGTTCATAATCGAGTTGTCAGAAAAAAAGCTATAACAAACAGCAGATGTTCCTGATAACTGCCTGTGGTTTATGGCGACAATATCCACTTTGGTTTCTGTTAGGTACTAAAAGATATTAAGATAATGGAGCAGGATTAGGCCATTTGGCCTATCGAGTCTGTTCCACCATCCGATCACAGAGGATAGGTTTCTCAACCCCATTTTCATCCCTTCTCTCACAACCCTTGATCTTCTTACTAATCAAGAACCTCTATGACTTGGCCTCCACAGCCCTCTGCAGCAATGAGTTCCACAGATTCACCACCCTATGGCTGAAGTATTTCCTCCTCATTCTCAGTTCTAAAGGGTCACCCCCTTCACTCTGAGGATGTGCCGTTGGGTCCGAGTCTCTCCTACTAGTGAAAATATGTTCTCCATGTCCAATCTATCTAGATCTCTCAGTATTCTGGAAGTTTCAGTGAGATCCCCCTCATCCTTCTAAACTCCATCAAAATGCAGATCCAGAGTCCTCAGCTGCTCCTCTTGGACAAGCCCTTTATTCCGGGACATTCTTGTAAACCTCCTCCAACTCCAATACATCCTTCCTTCGATAAGAGGCCTAAAACTGCTCACAATATTCCAAATGCAGTCTGAATAGATCCTTAGATAACCTCAGCAGTATGTCTCTGCTCCTGTATTCTAGCCCTCTTGATATGAATGTTAACTTTGCATTTGCCTTCCTAACCTCCAACTGAACCTGCATGTTAGCATTAAGAGAATCCTGAACAAGGACTCCCAGTCATACAATCACAGTATTACACAGTGCAGAACAGGCCCTGTAGCCCATTGAGTCTGCACCAACACATGAGAAACATCTGACCTTCAATTCTAATCCCATTCACCAGCAAATGGCCTATAGCCTTGAATGTTACTTACAGATTACTTACAGTGTGGAAACAGGCCCTTCAGCCCAACAAGTCCACACCGACCCTACGAAGAGCAATCCACCCAGACCCATTCCTCTACATTTATCCATTTACTTAACACTGCGGGCAATTTAACGTGGCCAATTCACTTAACCTGCACATTTTTGGACTGTGGGAGGAAACCGGGAACAAGAAAATAAAGGCAAACTGAGTCAGGACATCTCCCCAACATCTTCCCACCTCAAGAGAATATTCCAGGGTGGGCAGGGGACAAAACACATGGTGGGGACCAGGACGGGATGGGGGGGGGGGGGGGGGGGGGGAGGTGGAAGAGGCATTTTCTGAAGGTGACAGCAGTTCCTATGCCAAAGAAATGTCTTTCCTAAACTCCACTTCCTTGCTTTCACTCCCCTGATATGTCTCTGGCTCCAGTTCCCTGCCCACAAGTGGCCAGTTCTTTGTGTGTGAACAATGACAATTAGCAGCATCTTGCCCTTAACGTCAGGGAGTCAAACTATTACCACAACCAAACCCAATCCCTGATCCACCTGAATCTCATCGCATGTCACAAGATCACGGGTTAGGATTCAGGAGCAGGAAGGTATAGCGAGCTGAACACAGAGACATGCACACTCTCACTCTCTGACTTTGTGCTAAAAGTAAGGACAAAGTCCACTTTAGTTTAAATAAACCTTTTTGTTATACATGGTACAATCAATTGTACTAATCTCTATTTATTGTTCCAGTTATGTTGTTGTAATTGCTGCCTTTTTTACTTTTGGAAAGATAAGTCAAAAGCGAATTGAAATAACAGCACAGAGGTCTGTATCCCATCTCTAAGTCACCCTTTATTCACACATGGAGAGTCCTTGACACAGGTCCAGCTCCCTCAGAGCCAGCTCTCAAAGTGAACAGAAGCTCTGACACTCCTGTTTATATCTGTCAGCCAGATTGGACCAAATTGACAGCCCTGATCAGGAAACTCATATTGACCTTGTGACAATCACTACATTCCTCCCCCTCTGAGCCCGAGGGCATAGACCTGTCCTCCTTTTGCAGCTCCTCCTCCTGGATTGTTTTGACACAGGGTCAGGCTCTTCCAACACAGCCTCTGATACAGGCAGCGTGTAACACACAGTAACTGGCCTCTTGCACCCTGAGTGTCTCAGAAGAAATTCATTCTCTTCTTCAGATGGCAAAGGCATCAAGGCAGTATCTTCAACACTGGACAGACAGGAAGAACCCACGGCTTCCGGAACAATTGGAAAGATTGTCGGGATACTGGTACATGTTGCTCCCGCACTGCGTACGAGTTTACAGTTTTCATATGGTCCACGTGCTTGTTTGGGACCATCACACCTACACGAACTATATAGCTCACTGGACCTGACCTCACATCGACCATGTCTCTTACCCATGCAGGGCCATTCCCATAGTTCCTGCACCAAACATCATCCCCTGAAATAAACAGCATGGTGGCTCAGTGGTTAGCACTGCTGCATCACAGTACCAGTATCCCAGGTTCAATTCCAGCCTCCACGACTGTCTGTGTGGAGTTTGCATGTTCTCCCCGTGTCTGCGTGGGTTTCCTCCGGGTGCTCCGGTTTCCTCCCACGTTCCAAAGATGTGCAGGTCAGGTGAATTGGCCATGCTAAATTGCCCATAGTGTTAGGTGCATTAGTCAGAGGGAAATGGGTCTGGGTGGGTTACTGTGTGGACTGGGTCGGTGTGGACTGGTTGGGCCGAAGCGCTTGTTTCCACACTGTACGGAATTGAATATAAACTGTCTCTCTCACTTAGCGGAGTCTTGTGTCTGGCATTGATGCTGTTTTGCCCTCCACTCCCCAGGTCTGGGAAGATCAGATTTAACCTGGTATGGCGTCTTTTCCCCATTCATAACTCTGTTGGAGCTATCCCTGCAGCTGCATGAGGGATGGTCCTAAAATCAATTATGAAACGGGGTAGTTTGATATCGAATGAAGTTGTAGGCTGTTTCTTGAAGACTGCCTTCAAAGTTTGGACTGCCCTTCCTGCCAGACAATTGGATGATGGATGGTATGGAGCTGTCCTTATATAGCAAATACTATTTGACTTTAGGAAACTCCCTGCTGGTAAACATTATCCCTGATGGCCCGTTATCTGTGATTAACACTTCCGCACGTTCGTGTATTGCAAAAGATGCTCGCAGTTTATCTATTGTTGTCCCTGTGTTTGACAAATGAACTCTATGCACATCCAGCCACTTTAAGTGGGCACCCATAATGACTAAGAACACTGAGCTCATGAAATGACCTGCATAGTTGATGTGTAGCCAAGTCCAGGGCATGCCTGGCCATTCCCATGATCTTGGGGGAGTTGCTGTTGGTAATTTTTGTCCTCGTTGGCACTTTGGGCACTGCCCCACCAATGCAGCTATGTCAGCATCCAGTCCTGGTCACCAGACATAACAACTCACCATTTTGGAAATCCTGGATAACCCTGGTAGAGTTCAGCCAGTATCTGGCAGTGATCTTTACTCAGGACAATCACTCTTGCTTCCCAGAATAATTTGTTGCCCTCTACTGTGACCTGGTCTCTCCGGGTCCACAAAGGTTCCAGTCCTTGTTGTGATGGCCCTTTAGTTTCCCCTATTACCACCAGCTGTTTCAGTTTTGACAGGACCAGGTCCTTCTGCTTCCAAAGTCTGATCTTGTCAGCTGGGACTGGACGTGCGTCCAGAAATTTAAAGCCATTATGAATTCTTCCAATATGTATGTGCCAGAGGAGGAGGGGGAGTTGGGGGCGGGGGGGAGCAAATCAGTGCATCTGCATTTGCTACCTGGCCTCCCAGACTGTGTTCCAACTTGTAATTATACACACTTAGTATTAGAGCCCACTGTTGAATTTGGCCTGAAGCTATGGGCAGCACAGCTTTGTCCTTTTTAAGTAGACCTAGCAGGGGTTTGTGATCCATTATTATTACAAATTTACATCCGTAAAGGTCTTGGTGGAACTTCCGGACTCCAAATATGACCAACAAATGTGCTTAGTGGATGGTAGCTGTTTCTTCACTTCCCTGAAAGCTGTGGCTTAGCTATGTGATCATTTCAAAGGCTGACCTTTTTTTAAGAGTTGATGCAAGGGTGCCAGGATGGAGGTCAGGTACAATGTTCTCCATTGTCCACTGAAAATTGTACAGGCTGATGATACCCTGAATGGCACTCTCATACATTGGCACAAACCCTGATGGATATTAGTTGTGGCATTCTTCTGGGACTCCTCATCCAACCACAATTGCAAGTACGCATGGCTCATGTCCAGTTTCATGAAGGACAGCCCCCCAGCCAGCTTTGCGTATAAGTCCTCTATGTAAGGGATTGGGTATGTTTTCAGCTGCGAGAAATGGTTTACCATTTGTTTAAAATCCCCATAAAGGCCAGCTAATGTGTTGGGCTTCACAATCAGTATGACCAGTGCTGCCCATTCCACAAACTGGATTGATGATTCCTTCGCTTTCTAGCCTTCTGGTTTCTGCCCCTATTTTTGCCCAGCAGGCAAATGGCACTGGGCAGGGCTTGCAGAACCAAGGAATTGCTTCCTGGTCAACATTCAAGGTGGCCTTGGCTCTTTTGATAGTCCCCAGACCTTCTAATTGGGCTGGACAGGATCCAATACCACAGAAGGCTATGGAGGCCACAATATTGAGAATATTTAAGAAAGTGATTGATCATTTTTTTGGATTCTAAAGGCATGAAGGAATATGGAGAGAAGACAGGAATATGGCATTAAGACAGAGGATCCATGTTGAGCCATCACATCAAATTTAAGATGGACCATACCAACACATAGGATGTCAAATCCACTATAAGAAGTTGGCGTATTATGTTTTCTGCACTGTATTTACCAGGTTCCTGCATGTCAGATGCATAAAGGAATAATATTTACACATGCCTAAGTGATGAAGAGCACATGCTGTCCATTCCTTTGGGTTGTATTATTTGGATGGATGTAAATGCTTCCACTTTCTTCATGCTATTCAATGTGGTGTGTCAAGTTGACCACGTGTAGTGACTGACATGGGTCTGAAGCTATAATGTTGTGGTTAGCTCTTGAACTTCATTGATGAATGTGCATGCCATGAATATGGATATCTCTTTGGCATTGCTTCTTGACTGGATCTTCTTCCCAAGCTGCTGTGGAAAATTGTGTTGCACTTTGGGATTCTCTGAGTACTTGTGCCTCTTCACCCAGTGTTCTCTTGAGGACCGTAACTTGAAGATGTCATGAAATGATGGACAATGTTTTGATGGCAAAGACAGTCCACGTCTCACGCACTACTTGGGCAGTTTGCTGTTCTTGCTGATGGTTGCATCGCTGTTACAGAGCTAAGCTCCTGCAGATGCTGTTGGCCTGCTACAATTGCTTTGAATGGACATCCTTCTTTTTCCAGCACTTTTCAATAGTGCAATCTTTAGTATGATCCAGAAGTGTCTTTTGAAAAGGTTTGATAAGAGTAGAGCATTGACCAATTCCATTAGCATTTCAGCTAAATTAGCTTTGATAATATTACATTCAGCATCTTTTCATCAATATCTACCAACCTAGTGACCAATATTTTCATGTGGCTACTTACAGTATGGCATGGACCCAAACCTATGGATCCTGGAGTTGACTTTGACCTGAACATTATCTCCTAGGACCTGAAAAACTTTGGCTGATAAGTGACCTACATTAGGGGCTAGCCTTAAATACAAGTAGATTCAGAAAATGGTATAATACTTTAAGGGCTATCTGAGAATAATATTTTTAACAGTAAACAAAATGTAGAAATGGATGCAATTTCCTCCACTGGGTGTCAAATGGGACATTGAATCAAGATTCGACCTACACTATTCTGGTAGATGCAAAAAAACCCATTGCATCATTTGAAGAAGAAAAGGAAGAGCATTTGCTCAAATAACAACAATGTCCTGGCCAACATTTATCCCTTGATCAACTTCACAAGCATATTATCTGGCCATTAATCTCATTCAATTCCTGAGATCTTGCTGCCTGCAAACTGGCTGCTGGATTTCCTACATTGTAGCAGTGAGGACATTTCACAAGTATGTCATGAGCTGCCAAAACCAGGTTTTGAACGATGCTGTGCAAATTGAAGTCTCTCTTGCCTCATTTACTAAGTCAGTTCGATTGTGTGAATACAGATTATCCTCCCAGTTGGTATTGCTGCTCGATGGGTGTTGTATGAGCTTCTTGTTTGCATGTATCTGAGGTTATATTCACAATGGCAGGTGCAAGGGAGTTGGACCCCAAAAAGATATCTTCAAGTTACTACAACTCCTTTAGTTTTGTATTTAACCACATTCATTGCAAAAAATGAATTACTGTCTCAAGGGTAAATAATTTGTGAAGGCGATGATAGGTTGTGTGAGTGGCCAAGATCTGGCAGATGGCGTATCATGTGGAAAGAGGTGAAAAAGTCCTTTCGAAAGAAAGGATAAAAAGTAAGTATGTTATTTAAATGATGAAAGATTGTAGAGCTCTGAGATGTAAAGGAACCCGGGTGACCTTGTGCATGAATCTTAAATAGTTAGTATGCAGGTACAGCAGGTAGTTAGGAAAGCTAATAGAGTGTTTTATTTTACAAGTGGAATTGAGATTATGTTTCACGTCTATGAGACATTGGTGAGACCACATCTGCAATGCTGTGCACAGAATGGATTAGATTGGAAGCTGTTCAGAGAATGCTTACTTGACAAATATCGGGAATGGACATACGGCCTCATGTTGGACAGGCTAAGTTTGTATCCATTGGAATTTTGAAGAGTCAATGGCAACTTCATCAAAACATACAAGATCCAGAGGAGGCTTAACAAGGTGGATGTGGAATGAATGGAAGTAGTTGCTTGATTGGCATCACATCCATAAACATCCACTCCCTCTAACATCAACGCTCAGTAGCAGCAGTGTGTACACCCTACAATAGGCACTGCAGAAATTCATCAAGACTCCAACATCCAAAGTCACAACCATTATTGTACAGAATGACAAGTGTAGCAGAAACATGGGAATACTATTACTTTTAAGTTCTCCTCCAAGCTGCTGATCATCCTGACTTGGAAATATATCATTGCTCTTTTATTATCACTGGGTCAAATTACAGGAGCCATCTCCCTAACAGCACAGTACCAATACCAAATGGGCTACAAACTTTCAACAGACTTTCTCAAGGGTAACTAAGGGGTAAGCAATAAATGCTGGCCAAGCCAGTGATGTCACCTTCCACGAGTGAATTAAAAAAAGGAAAATCTAGAACCGCGTGTCACTATTTGAAAATAGGAGTCACCTATTTAAGATGGGGATTTTTTTTCTAACAAGGGGGCATGTGTCTTTGGAACTTGCTTCTTCAAAAGGGGTTCGCAGTGGAGCCTTTGAATATTTTTTAGGCAAGAGGTGGATAGATACTCAGCAAGCAAGTTGATATTTTTCCGAGGTTATTGGGAATGCTGCAATCAGAGCAGCAATGATCATATAGAAAGGTGAAGCAAACCCATCAGGCCAAATGGCCTCATCCTGCTCCTGATTCAAATGTCTGTATGACATTTGCAGCTTGATATTACAGTAATCAAAGTAAGGATTTTATTCTGATATGGTGTCACTAGCTAAACACTGCGATGGGTTGGCATTATGAACTGGATCAGAACATCACCAGTTAATTCATCTCTGTTTGCGTAACCTTCTAGCATAATATGAATGCCAACTTGTACGATTACGGACTTTACTCATAGCAAAGTATAAAGACCTCAGGATTAGAATGGTTTGAGTTTACTCAATTGCCAATTCAACAAACAGTACCAAGCGGCACAGTGATACTGCTCTTGATTTCTATCTTTCAAAGCCAGAACAGCCTGCCCTAGAAAGGCATAAACAGGTCAACTGAGACAAAGAGGGTTTCTCACCACTGCCCTAAGCAGCACAAAGTGTACTTCCATACATCTTGATGTGAAGTACAATTTTTCACTGCTTTCTCGTGCTGTTTTATTTGGGAGTTGTTTATTGGTGCATGCACTGATTTTGTGTCCGTGGCCTGTGAAAATGTGGCCTATCAGCATGAGTCAGCACCCATGCTGGACTCTCCTGTCAGCAAAAGAGAGCCCCAGCTGGTTTATACCAACTTTATATCTAAGTTTATAACAACTGCCTTTTGCTGTAACTATGCATTCAATCCCATAGAAGCCACGAAGGTGTCCAGCTCAGTGCTCAGTCTGTGCCAAGTCAATGCTCCCAAACAAGGTTTCTACTATCCAATGCCTAACTTGAGGGAACAGCTAGTCTTTTTCTGACCAATACTATTGAAGAAAGGTGAAACGTGTATTGTCAAGTATGTGGACATTGAGTAAAAGCAGGATTAGTGCTACCTGTGATGTAGTCACAGTTTAATAGCCTTCCAATGTTCATAGTCTTGCCTATTGTTCTGATCCGGTTCACCACCTTGAAGAGGCAAGGAAAGGAGAAGGGCAGTAGGATGTTACTTCAAGTTGAGAATGCCCCACATGTGATTTTTCCTGCAACAGTGACACTATAAGCAACTCACACTGAAGAATCCTGCTGGCCAGGACAGTCAGTATATTTAAAGGGTTTTTAGGCCATTTCAGGACAGTTCTCTTGACCACCTTCTCAGCCATTCCCAATTATTGCCTTTTTTTTGTTCTTAACACTGTGACTGGCACAAGTGGATTTCTCAATATAAACCCTATGATGTAATAAAATTCAAAGATGATAGGGAACTATGATATAATGCCAGGCAATTCAGCCTCACTTCATGCCCCTTCCCATAAATAGCATCTGCACATGAAAGTCAAGCAGTTTCAATTGACACACATAGTGTTGGTGATGCCAGCTTTATTCAATTGGAGGTGTGTTGGACACCTCTGATGATGTCATGAAGAAGTGCAAATCACTGACAAACCCATGTCCCAAATGGTTCTTCAGAACAACCACAATATACCATGGCACCTGAATTACCTGTTGGCATGTTGAACATTTAAGGAAGAGAACTTTTTAAAAAATAATAATAAGAGAAAGTACATACAAGACAAAGGTTGCAGGGAATTCAAATTCTCAGAATGAAATCTAATGACTGGAAACTTCCTGTGTGGAGGATATTCAGTCTGAGAGTAACTCGGAACTTTGGGCAGAAAATACTTCAAAGGAAGATATACAATCCAAAAATTGAAAGGTATTCCCCTGTGGTTGCAGAGATTATGGAGGTTGGTTACTATCTCAGCAGAAACCATCTCTTTTCAGTTATGTTTCAGGCTGTGGACATGCTGTGAAGTAAATGCAAGTAGTTCAGGGTGAAAGACATGTCTGAGTTTTCCCTGTCTGTGAATACACAAGTGAAGGAAATTCCCATCATTCTCTTCAAACCCCTCCATGGCCTTGTCACCTCCCTATTCCAGCCATAGAATGCTACCATTAAGGTATTTCTTGGAAGGTTTTGGGTTAGCTCTCCTAATATTGCCTTATGCGTCAAATTTGTCTGATAATTTTTGAAATGCTTTGTGATGTTGACCTTCACTGAAGATGCCAAATACGTAAATGCAAGTTGTGGATGTGTTTGATGTAAATACTCATCATTGGTATAATAATAGCCCCAATAATAAAGCTGTGCTTTACCTTAATGAATGCAACTTGCTTCCAGAATAATTTTCATTTTTTACACAGCAAAAGAGCTAATATATTTTTCACACTCATTCATTTCTTTGTATGTTTCCTCTATCATTTCTACAATTTTTTTTGTTCTGTTAAATTTCGCAAGGAAGCATTTAAATATGTAGATATCATTGCTTGAAAGTCTTGCCAGATATAAGCTCAACAACCACGGCAATTGATCATTTGAACAGTCATCAATATAGAATAGCCACATTCATCAGATCAATGAAACCCACATTACAAAACTATACTCAGACTGAGAAACTTTGAATCTACATCTAGTGAAGAGTTGCTAGTTTAGCCTTTACAAACTGCTAGAGGAGAATAGAATTTCTAGATGTTGTTGTGTTTTCTGTAAAACATTGGAAATTATGTGTAGGTTTTCAGGAGGTGACATTCACAGATATACTGGAGAGTCAGGTTGTGTGTAACAAGTGCTGACCTTAAGCAGTCTCCTGATCAGGCAGCATTGCAAGGTTAGATTAAAAGCAAAGAACGCTAACCTTTTAAAACCTAAATTGTGATTGTTCCTAACATCGGAGGGCTACAAGATATAACAAAAATAAGCATCTGGTGCTCTAGACCAGCCCTTCTCAATTGGGGCCATATGACCCATTTAGGGGCCCAGGCACATTTGAAGGGGACCACAGACTGAAAACTATGTGAAGGGGAGCCCAAAGGGTTTATGGGGGCTTTGGTAACTGAACTGATGAAATACCCAAGTAACAACCGCCATTGAAGTCAATAGTTTCCCTCCTATATATAATATTTATCAAAAGCACCAAGCTCAAGGATCATATTAGGCCTGGTAGATGTTTAATTTCATACAATTTTTAAAAAAGTTTTGACCAGTATGTCGGAATGTTCAAGTTTTCTTGGTGTTCAATAATAAATGATGTTTAGTCTATCTGTTCATGTTGTATCCCTGTTTGAAAGGGAGGTCCTGAAACCTGAGAAGAGCTCCTTGGGGGAGGGGTGGGGGTGGCTTGGCCAAAAAAACAGTTGAGAAACACTGCTCTACATGTTCAGTGCATACAGGCCTTACTTTCCAGAGGGAGAAACTTGTTTGGACCAGAATAAATACCGTGTGAAACCAATTTAAGATCTGCTGGCCTATAGTGGCATATGGTGGTTTTTGATCTGATCAGATCTCAATTACTGTGGGAAGCAAGCACAATGCTGGTCATTCTGTTGGTCAGGAATGTGGTACCAACAGTTTTTGTGGCTTCTCAGCATAGATCCAGTGTATAGAGTTATAGTCATATAGCTTAGACGAGGCCCTTTAGCCCATTAAGTCTGAACCTACCTCTCTCGGACAATTCCATTTTCCAGTACGTGGACCATAGCCTTGAATGCCACGACATTTCATGAGCTCATGCATTTTAAAGGTTGTGAGGTTTTATGTCTCTACTGCCCTCCCAGTGAGTGTATTCTAGGTCCCGCCATCTTCTGGGTGAAAAAGCTTTTCCTCAAATCCCTTCTAAACCTCTGCCCTTCATCTTATGATTATTGTCACCTTGTTACTGACCCTTTACTCAGGGAAATAGCTGCTTCCTATCCACCCTGTCCCAGCCCCTCATTATCTTATACACTTCAATCAAGTACTGCCCCCCCCGCCCCCCCCACTCCCGACACAACCCGCAGCCTTGTCTGCTCTAAAGAAAACAATTCGAACCATTCCTGCAGCTCCAGACCTACCGTGACTCCTCACCCTCCTAGCTCCGGCTTTGTCAATGGCATGGAATCACACCCAAGCTTGAGAAGTCAATAAATCACCCAATTTCCCAATCAATTCATTCATTTATTTTATTTATCTTTTTTTATATATTTTTTTCACTGTTCTGTACCTCTTATTTCTTAATTTGTCTCTCTTTCTCTCGCTCCCCACTCTCTCATCACCTTTTTCCTCTCCTCTTCCCCTTGCTACCCTTCTCCCCTGTTTTCCATTTTGCCTCTGCTTCACCATCCCCCCCCATCCCCCACATATTTTGTCACATAGCACTAGCTTCAGCCTTGGTCATGCACAGTTCCTAATCTCCTTATAATCTCTCTTTGCATTGTCATTATCACCTCTTTATTGCTACTTTTGCTTCTGGAGCCATGACTCCCCTTCTCTCAGCCTCGTATAAATACCTCCCTATTTCTCCCCTTTTTTTAGCTTTGACAAAGGGTCAGTTAGACACAAAACGTCAGCTCTTTTCTCTCCTTACAGATGCTGCCAGACCTGCTGAGATTTTCCACCATTTTCTCTTTTGAGTTCATTCATAAATGCTGGAAATCCAAACCAAAACTTAAAAAGGTTTGAAAAATTCCCTCTCTGATAAAATGTTATGCCTGAAACATTAACTTCCTTGTTCCCTCTGCAGCTGCTGCGTGTTTCCAGAATTTTCTATCTTTGCATTTGAATTGTTTTACTGAGCGGTGATATTGGGCCTGATTTTCACTCTGCGAAAGGTGAACAAATTAAACATTCACATAGGAGAAACTGAAGAATTGCTTGTAGCAACTCCTGAGGCCTTTTAAAATTATTCTTAATAAGGTCTTAACATGAAAGAAATTAGAAGAGAATTACAGTCCTTCCTCAAATTCTTTACATAAATACTACTGTTCAGGTCAAACCCATACTTGAGGCTCAGGGAGTTCCTAATTCTTGTAATGAGGGTTCTATTTAGTCTGTCAACCATCACTGCTATTTGAAATGTGTAATTTGGGTTGGGTCTTCAAAGACCTATTTAGTAAAATGGGTGCATTTCATTTCAGGCACTTTTTACACTGCATGAAAACTGATAACAGTGAGTGAAGCAACAATAAATTGCATTTATATTGTATCTTTAATACAATAAAATGTCCCAAGGCTTCCCAGGAATGTGCTGAAAATGTGTTGCTGGAAAAGCGCAGCAGGTCAGGCAGCATCCAGGGAACAGGAGAATCGACGTTTCGGGCATAAGCCCTTCTTCAGGAATGAGGAAAGTTTGTCCAGCAGGCGAAGATAAAAGGTAGGGAGGAGGGACTTCCCAGGAATGTGATCAATCTAAAATTCACACCAAGCTGAAGAAAGGGATGTAAGACCAAATAGCTTGCTTTCAAGATGTTTATTCCCCTCCATCTGAACCTCCCTCCAAGACATCTATGTTCTTCTCATTCTAGATTTTTCTGCATGTCCAATTTTCTTTGTCTTTGCAATTAATAATTTGTCTTCAGCTTTCTAGGCCTTCAGCTCTGGAACTTCCTCTTTAAACTAAACCATTTTTCAACATCTTTCTCCTGCTTTAGGATGTCCTGAAAACCTTTCCATTGACCAAGCTTTCACACCTACTGCAATACCTCCTTCTGTGATGAGATGTCAATTTTTGATTTCTTCTATGCTGTGAGTGAATCTTAGGATGTTTTGCCAAAAAGGTGCTTTAGTTTGTATAAGGATCCTGGAGCAACCTTATGATGATGTCACAGAGTCACACATCACTGAGTACAAATGACACTGAGTGGAAGGGGTTAACACAGTAGAATGAGAAAAAATGCGAAAGCACTTGGACATGAACACACCAAGAAGATAGATTAGTTCTTAGTTAATAGTCAAAGTCTGGTATATGTATGATTACTGTCGGCAATTGTGGTGCTGGAAAAGCACAGCAGATCAGACAGCATCCAAGGAGCAGGATAGTTGATGTTTGGAGCATAAACTCTTCATCAGAAACATTCCTGATGGGAACATTCCTGATCTCATATGCTCGAAACATTGATTCACCTGCACTTCGGATGCTGCCTGACCGGCTGTGCTTTTCCAGCGCCACACATTTTGTCTCTGATCTCTAGCATCTGCAGTCCTCACTTTTTTCTATATATGGACTGCAGTGCTTGGTATTAATGTAGAATAAATAGTGTTATTTTGAAATCAAAGTCCAAAGATAGTATTTGAATTTGTCTTCTCCTCAATCATTCTGTTTTAAGTCCAAACTCATAGTGTGGCATCAACCACATAATAAAAAAAACTTTATAACTACCATCTGTTGACAGTGGTCAAAGCAGGAAGTTATAAGGAGAAAACTATGGAGAAAATGTAAAAATATAGGAGCTAAATTAGGCCATTTGGCCCAGGGAATCTGGTCCACCAGTCATTAGGATCATACCTGACCCTTTAACTCTGAGATGGCTCTACAATATGAAAGACTCTTAACTCTTAGGACTTGATCGTTTAATGATATGCACTTTCCAAATGCTTGCCAATAGCAACCTCATTTCTGACTAAAGCACTCAACACTGAGATCACTTATCCAACAGCAGTAAATAGTGGTATCCATTTGTCCACCATTTTGCCAGGGCCCCCCATGGAATAAACAAGTACTGTCAGATACCCAACTCCCCCATTGTGACCTGGACAATGTGGTAAACTCCATTTAGAAACTTTGCATATTTTCCATGCTGAATGAAATTCACAGCTACTTGTAAGAACAATTATGTCAATTTATCCTCTACAACAGGACAGGAAGGACCATAGAAATATTTATAGGCCATTCAGCCCATTAGGCCTGGTTTACCATTCAATTAGATAATATTTTTACTGTACCTCAACTGCATTTTCCCACCTCAATTCTGAGTCCTAAACACTCTAGAATTTAGATTTACTAACTCACAAATTCAGTACTCAATTTTTCAGTTTCCTTCAGTTATGTATATAGATAGGAGAGTTTGGGACTGTTTCTTGTCAAAAATAGAATGTCGAGATGAAATCGGATTGAGGTGTTCATTGAAACGGAGAAAATAGGAACAGGATACAGGAACAAATAGAGAGAAACTCTTCCCATTAGTGGAAAGATTGAGAGGAAGAGAGCACTGATTTATAGAATCAGAGTCATACAGCACGAAAACAGACTCTTCGGTCCAAACAGATTATGCCGACCATAATCCCAAGCTAAACTAGTTCCACATGCCTTGGTCCATATCCATCCAAACATTTTTTATTCTTGTACGTATCTGTATGTCTTTTAACCATTGTAATTATACCTGCTTTCTCTGGAAGTTCATTCCACACACAAACCACTCACTGTGTAAACAAATTGCCGGTTGTGCCTTTTTTCAATCTTTCTCCTCTCACCTTAAAAATATACCCCATGTCTTGAAATCCCCAATCCTAGGGAAAAGACACCTGCCATTCACCTTATTTATACCCCTCATGATTTTATAAACCTCTATAAGGTCACCACTCAACTTCAATGTAGTCTCCAGTGAAAGAAGTCCCAGCCTATCCAGCCTTTCCTTATAACTCAAACCTTTCATTACTGGCAACATCCTGGTAAGTCTCTTCTGAACCCTCCCCAGCTTTAAGATAATTGGTAAAAGAAGCAATGAGAAAAACCTTTCCCATGCAATGAGCGATTAGGATTGAACATGCACCAAATGAGAGGGGAGGCAGCCTGGATTGAGGAGATTCATTAGTGAATTGGATCTGAAAAGGAAGATTTCGCAGGTTTAATATCCAGTGTCAGGAAGCAAAAGCCATCGTGGTAACATTTTATCATGCGCGTGAGCATTGAAAGAAAAGGAAAGTAAGAAAAAAGTTTAATTTCTTCAGGTTTATTTTCAACAAATTAACTGATGAACCAAAGTAGCATCAATAAGGTATAAATACTCCAAATCATGAAGTCAGATTGTTTAAATCTAGCTTGTATGCTTTTTGAGATTGAGGGGTGATATGACTGCGATGTTTTAAATATTAAAACAATTAACTCTGTCAAATACAAGGCACTATTTCATTTGGTGGGACAACCAGAAACTGGGGCATGCAATTTTAAAATCAGAGCAAGGCCATTCAGGTATACAGCAGGAAAACACTTTATCACATAGTTAACTACAGAAATTGGGAATTCCCTCTCCAGAAGATACTAACGTAACTAAAGCTTTCCAAATGGAGCTGAATCGATTTCTGTTGCTAAAGGTATTGACAGTTATAAAGTTAAAAATGGAAACGTCAACTGAGTCATACTGTACGATTGAGTGACAGAGCAGGTTTGAAGGGCTTGAATAACCTACTTGCATCCCAGCATTCCTCTAAATAAAAGAGTTAAAAATCACACAACATCAGGTTATAGTCCAACAGGTTTAATTGGAAGCACACTAGCTTTCGGAGTGACGCTCCTTCATCAGGTGGTAGTGGAGGGCTCAATCCTAACACAGAATTTGCTATAAATTCTATTGATTCCATTGATTCCATTGTCATATGAGGCGAAAAGTGAATGCCTGCGGTATCACAAAGCACGTTCATCAGGAAGGGAAAAGGTGGAGAAACTAATTTGGCATTCCAAACTCATTAAGTAATACAAACCTGTTTGATCAGTATTAGGATTTAACCAGTAAAAGTAACATTATTTTCTATAACTTGTGTTTAATATAATGTACAGTTTGTGTTTAATATGACTTACTATTTGTGTTCTTATTGACATTATGATACCGCGACAAGCCACATTTAAGATCCCTAGTGTTGCTGTGAAATACTGAGAGGTATCAGGAGTTAGAGGTGTTAATAAGCAAGGGGAGCAGGACCAGGTGTCTACAGTGACATCAGGTCAGAGTCGCAACATCTTTCAGTCCAAGTCAAGGTTCATTGAAGATAGTTTGAAGGCAAGTACCTATATTTGCCTCCTTACTAGCTATATTTTCTTTGCACCATTATTTTTTCACTCACTGAATCACCCCTATCTTCCACACCCTCACTCTCTTTCCCTCACTTTTTCTCTGGCTCAATGCTCGCTTATCACCAACGTTATCCATTTATACCTCACATGTCCTCAAGGCCAGTGAGGAACTTCTGAACTATGGTCCCTGTTGGAAGGAACATGGCAACCAAGTTACACAGCAAGCTCCCATAAACAGCATTCTGAAAATCTTTTCATTCAAAGCTTGTGAGAAGATTTGTAGCTCAGGTGCTCGTTGTTGTGGTTCTGTTCGCCGAGCTGGGAATTTGTGTTGCAGACGTTTCGTACCCTGTCTAGGTGACATCCTCAGTGCTTGGGAGCCTCCTGTGAAGCGCTTCTGTGATCTTTCCTCCGGCATTTGTAGTGGTTTGAATCTGCCGCTTCTTCCTCTTTTTGCAGTTCTGGTGTACTGCAGTGTGTTGTGGCCCTTTTGAATAGTGTTTTGATGCAACTTCTTTTGTGTGTGTTGGGGTGGTTGCTTTCGTAGTTCATCCAGGTCGATGTGCTTATTGATTGAATCCGTGGATGAGTGCCATGCCTCATCAAACCAACAGCCACTCTCAGACAACAACTCACCAGGACGAAGGACCCAATACCCAGCATGAGCAAAACCAATGTAGTGTACAAAATCCCATGCAAGGACTGCACAAAACACCACTTAGGACAAATAGGAAGACAGCTAATGATCCGCATCCATGAACACCAACTAGCCACGAAACTATATGACCAGCTATCCTTAGTAGCCACACACTCAGATGACAAGCAACATGAATTCGACTGGGACAACACTACTATTATAGGACAAGCCAAACAGAGAACAGCCAGGGAATTCCTAGAGGCATGGCACTCATCCACAGATTCAATCAATAAGCACAGCGACCTGGACCTAATATACCGGCCACTGCAGCGGACAGCTGGAACTGACAACTGGAAGTGGCAGATACAAATCACTATAAATGACAGAGGAAAGATCACAGAAGCGTTTCACAGGAGGCTCCCAACCACTGAGGATATCACCTAGACAGGGACGAAACATCTGCAACCAAGACGTCTTTTTCATTATTTTGCTTGAGTGATTAATGTTGACCAAGACACTGAGGATAACTTTCTCCTCTACTTTGACATAGTGCCAAGGAACATGGAGCGAGTTCATGGGTCCTTGCTTTGAAGTCTCACCTGAAAATGGCATTTCATGAAATGCAGCATCCCCTTAATATTGCACAGAATTTCACTCTTACACTTAAGTCCCAGAATTGACTGGAACCCAAGCATCTCCTGACCCAAAACTTAGAAATGTAACCACTTGGAGACACGACTGAAAGGTAATTGGCCTGAAATGTTAACTGTGTTCTTACTGCCTGAGTGTTTTCAACACTTTTTGTTTCTATTTCTCAATTATAGTTATGCTGAAATTTGACAGCCTGGCCCATCCCTCAAAGTCCTCATCAAACAAGAAAATTTGGTTGTATCAAAATGAGCAGGAATCCTTTTCTGTGAATGTAACTCAAAAGGCAGAAACGCTTTGGCATAGAAAAGACCATGAAAACTTCCCATTTTCATAATATCCAGTTTTGACATTGTAGTTTCGGTGATTTTAGTTTCTGCATTTTTACTAACAAAGTGGAATTTTGTTCTCTTTTTCTCATTGAAGTCATCGTCATTTCTGATCTCATTTGTAGTTTTTGTTTCTTTCCCTTCATGATGTTAATCTGTCCAAAAGTAGAACTGTTTGCAGAATTTCCTTTCCTTTACATATAGTCACTGCCATTTGAAACAGAAATGAAAAATCAGGAGAAATGTAAACTGGGCTACCAGATTCACAAACACCCATTTTGTATATTAGCGCAACGACAAAACCTACACCCCGTCCAGCCCTTTGGATTGCTTTGAAAGGCAGCAACATTAACACTGTACACCAGCAGCCCCAACACTAGCAACCGCTCCACACCAACAGCCCCCTACACCAGCACCTCCCCACACTAGCAGCCTCTCCAACCAGCTATGTCTCCACACCAACTACTCCCCCACACCAGCTACACCATTAACTCCTGCACCAGCAACCGCTCCACACCAACAGCCCCCTA
>NC_057734.1:38266283-38314306 GCF_004010195.1 Chiloscyllium plagiosum
ACCCCCCCACACCAGCAGCTCCTACACCAGCAGCCCCTCCACACCAGCAGCCCCCTGCTCCAGCTACCCCACTGTACCAGCAGCCCCTACATCAGCAGCTCCTACACCAGCAACCCCCATACACCAATTAAGTAAAAATAATGACTGCAGATGCTGGAAACCAGATTCTGGATTAATGGTGCTGGAAAAGCACAGCAGTTCAGGCAGGCAATTCGGATGCTGCCAGAACTGCTCTTCCAGCACCACTAATCCAGAACCCATATACCAACTACCTCCTCCGCCAGCAATCCCCGCATCAGCCATCACACCCCCACACCAGCCACCCCATCGTCTGCACCCAGTACCCCTCCCCACCTAAACATCTCCACGTCAACCACTCCCATCTCCTGGCCACCTCAGAATTTATTGGTGATCCCTGTATGAATTGAACAATGTGACAGTGAGATTCTTGAACCACAGCAGTGTGTGTGTTGTGTTATACACCCTTCCTGCTGTTAGAGTTTGACATAGTGACCCAACAATGTTGGTATACTTTCAAATCAGGATGCTATGTGACTGAGAGGGGAACTTGAGTGTATCTGCTGTCCTTGTTCTTTTTAGTAGCAGAGATCACAGTTTTGGAAGTTACTGCCGAAGCAGCCTTAACAATTTGCAAAAGAAGGGTCACGTCACACACAAAGTATTCACCCTGTTTCTCTCTTCATCAATGATGCAGCCAAAACCGCTGAGTTTCTCCAGCATTTTCTGTTTTCATTTCATATCACCAGCATCCGCAGTACTTTGCCTTTTATCAGTGTGGTGCATCTTGCACACAGTACACATTTTACTGTCACAGTGTGTGGATGATGAGGGAAAGAATGTTTAAGGTGTGGGATGGGGTGGTGATCAAAAGAGCTGTTTTGGCATTGGTGGAGTTCCTTGAGTGTTCTTCAAGCTGAAATGGTCCAGGCCAGTGGAGGATCTCCCATCACACGTTCCGATTGTACCTACTAAAAGGCTTTGGAGAGTGAGGAGATGTATCATTTACTACAGAATACTCAGGGATGACCTACCTTTGTAGCCACTGGCTGTTCCAGTTCAGTTTCTCGTCAATGGTGGTTTCTGCATGTGAAGGAAAGCTGGTACAAAAGGTGTTCCCTACACTATATTACAAGGCTCATATCAAAATGGAGATCAAAGAGCTACTGTGCCAATTGGTTATCAACCTGTTCTTGGTAAATGCTAAAGATCTGTAGAATATGATAAAATTGACTTATGGAAACATGGACAGTGAGAAAGCTGCCAGTCAAAGACACATGTGAGCAGTAAACAGTGAGCAGGCTATACTGACTGAAAGTCAAATCCAATTCTGATCCCACAGGAATGGAGTAGGCCTTGAGCCTGTTTCAACATTTAGTTAGTTTAAACAAAACGGCTACCAAAAATCAGGTGATAGATGTGGACAGCCACAATTAAACTTAATTGTGTAGCAGTGGCAAGATTAGAGTGGTGCTGAAAAGCGCAGCAGGTCAGGCAACATCCGAGGAGCAGGAAAATCAACGTTTTGGGCGAAAGCCCTTCATCAGAAATCCTGTGTAGCGGTGGCATCTGACTTCAAAGCAGTGGACAATAGTAGGTTTTGACCATGGAGTGGGTGTGGTCAAGTGGTCAAGACCATGGAGTGAGCAAGTATGGGTCATAAAATTGGACTGACTTCAAACAGCAAACTCTTTCACGGTCAGAACCAGGATGGAAACCTCAGTCTGTAAACACGCAAGACCAACCTTCAGCATGAAGAATGGAATCTTGCCTGAAGAACTAGTCAACCCAGGAGGATACAGGGGTAGATAACTTCATTTGGCAGATTTATCACTACAATGACTCAGTCATGGAGACTTTGATCCCAAATATCTTTCGAGGACCATGAGAAAGAGCTCATCACCAATACTTCTCATCTGAAACCACTGTCCATTCACATGATTTACTTCTTATACTGTTTGTTTTTTGCAAATCACATAAATGCATGCTTTGTTTTCTAGAATCCATCTTTACTCACAAGTCTTTTTGAGTGCATAAGGGAGTGAGTGGGATTTGTTGCAGCAACATCGATTATCCCTCCTTTTGAATTAAACTGAAGAACTTGCATAAAAAATGTGCCTGAAAATCTCAATAGTAAGGGTCTAAAATACCCCTTGAAAACTGAGAGTTGAGAAGTAAGAAGAAAAGTTGCCCTCTTGCCTCCCATCATCTGTAACAGCCATCATTAAAGGGCAGAGAATCTTAAGGCCAGATACTCCTGATGAAACTTAAGAGTTAGAAATCCAGTAAAAATTGCCTTTTGAATATAGATGTGCGTCAGAATGAGCTACGTGATTATGGTAGTCCCAACTTGATACACACCAAACAGTATGTCAATAGTGCAGGACTAAACACCCAATGTAGCATGGCCAATCCATCTAACCTGAACATCTTTGGACAGTGGGAGGAAGCCAGAGTGTCCAAAGGAAACCCACGCAGACACGGAGAAAATGGGTGGCTTGATGTCACATGATAATAAGTGATGACCTCCAGATGTGAGGAAGTGCCCTTGACATCAAGCCACCCTTTGACCGAGTCTGGCATCAAGAAGCCCTCGCAAAGCTGGAATCAGTAGAATCTGGGAGAATCGTTTCATTGGCTGGACACACACCTGGCACATAGGAAGGTGGTTGTGGTTGTTGAAGATCAGCCATCTCAGATCCAGGCCATCTCTGTAGGAGCTCCTCAGTGCACTGTCATAGGCCCAACCATTTACAGCTGCTTCATCAACAAATTTCCCTACCATAAAGTCAGAAGTTTCCTGATGATTGTACAATGTTATGCACCATTTCTGACTCCTCAGATGCTGAAAACGTTCATATTCATATGTAGCAAGCTCTGGACAACACCCAGGATTTGGCTGAGAAATGACAGGTAGCATTCACTCCATACAATTGCCAGGCATTGAGCATCTCCACCTTCTGATTTGAGTGGCTCCTTTTAACAAGTTATCCAGGTCATTTCTGAGTACAGTGGCTTAGAAGTCATTTGATGTAACAATGTAATTAACATAATTCGTCTTCGCTCAATGAAGGAGCAATGCTCTGAAAGCTTGTGATTTCAAATAAACCTGTTGGACTATAACCTGGTGTCGTGTGACCTCTGACCTTGTCCACCCCAGTCCAACACCAGCTCCTCCACATCTGTGATTCAATTTGACAGTGAATACTGTCAGCTTTCTGGCTTAATATCACAGTTCCACTGTCTCATTACCACCCAGGTGATATAATCAATCAAGGTAACCAGTTTGCATAAAAACTGAAACAACTGCAGATGCTGGAAATCAGAGACAAAAATAGAAACTGCTGGAAAATCTCAGCTGGTCTGGCAGCATCTGTGGGGAGAAATCAGAGTTAATGTTTTGGGTTGAGTGACCCTTTCTCAGAACTGCAGGAAGGGTCACTCAACCCAAAACATTAACTCTGATTTCTTTCCACAGATGCTGTCAAACCTGCTGAGCTTTTCCAGCAATTTCTATTTTTGTAACTGGTTTGCATATCTGTCTATCTGGCCCTATCCAATTCCCAGGATGCTATTCGAGTTGGCCAGTTTTCCCAGCATGCTGTACAATTGGCCAATATTGCTTTCAGAGTTCCAAAAGAGCTATTATTTTATTTGAAAGGGCCATCCCACTAGCTACGCTATCAACATTTGGAGATTATCATTGATGAAAATCCAAACCCCTACAATTGCTGTCACTACTAGAACAGGTCGAAGGTAAGGAATTCTGTTGTGAATAACTAATCTTCTGACTTCCTAAAATCTGTCCTCCATCTACAAGGCGAAAGGCTGAAATGTGTTGGAATACTCTCCAGTTGCCTGGATGAGTGCAGTTTCAGCATTCAAACCATTCATGTCAAAGCAGCCCACTTGAGGGGCACCAAATCCACCACCTTAAACATCCACTCGCTCCATCATTGATACACAGTGGCAGCAATATAGACCATCTACAAGATGCACTGCAGCAATCCCTGCGCACCATTTTTGCATGCCACAATTGAGCCTGCCTCCATCACATTTCCAGGCAATGCATTCACCTTATGACTCTTGACGCAACTTACTCATGAGTTTGAAAATCTCCATCTGATCTTGCTGTTGAATTTGCAAAAACTGTGGCAAATGAATCTTGCAATTGAAGTATGAGATCAAACAATCATTGAAAATAAGCCAAATGGAAGAAAAGATAATGTTGAATGCATCACACATAGGAAAGGATGGGTGTTGATCTGGAAATCTCGCCTCACACATTGATGGGAAGATAAGCAATGTATAGGTGTGGCTGAAAATGCCTGAAGGACCAGGCAGAGCTGGCAGTGAGAACTTGCTGAACCTAAAATCAGGAATGTTTCAGCTTTTTATTTAGTTTTGTTTCCTGCCTGACAATCTGCCAGACTGACAGCCTGGCCAAAGCACAATAGAGAACAGGATCTACTGGGGACAGCCCCTACTAGTCTAGAGGGTTTGGTCACCATGACTGCGAAGGGCAGGGAGAGGCAGATTCAGGCAGGGACAGACAGAGGGTTACCTTGAACAGTCTGCGGAGGTGGGTGAAGCCTTGCTGACCCATAATGAGCTCTGGGAGAGGCATTCACCTTGAGGAACATCAATCCTATTTATCACACCAGGTTTCCCAATCATTAGGAAGCCTGTGCAACTGATTTTTTTGGTAGTGAATCAAAATGAAGATGTATTTACTTTGTGTTTGGTTAAATCAATATTGTGATCATAAGCTAGCAACTTTATAATTCAATCTTCTCTAGTTTGCTTAGTTTTGCAAATAAGCGCTGTTTTCATCATTTACCGAGGCCCAGCGTAATGTCCTTTCCAAAAGAGCTGTTGCAAAATAGAATGTCTTTTTCAGAAATACAAGATAATTAAGAGGCAAAAAAAGTGGTTAACACTGCTTTCTCACAGTGCCAGGGACCTGGGTGACCGCCTGTGCAGAGTTTACACGTTCTCCTGAATCTGCTGAGTTTCTTCAGCATTCTTTGTGCATGTTTCAGATTCCCAGCATCCTCATTGTTCGCTTTCATCACATTAAGATTTTATGCTCTTGGTACAGTGGTCCACAGGCTGAAGAACATCTAGGGAACTCTAGTATATTGACCCATATACTTTTGATGCCAGTTGTGACTCAGTGGGTAGACCTCTTGCCTTTAGAAAGAAGGCTTTGGATTGAAGCACTACAGCAGAGATTTGGCGCAAGTTCAGGCTGACTTTGAAATACTGCAAGAGTGCTAAACAATCAGAGGTGCCATCTTTTAGATGAGACTTCAAATCAAGGTGCCATGTCAATCCTTTCAGGTGGACATAAAATTTTCCATGACATTATTTTGAAGAGAAGCAAAGCTCATGCCCGAAACGTCGATTCTCCTGTTCCTTGGATGCTGCCTGACCTGCTGTGCATTTCCAGCAACACATTTTCAGCTCAAATAAATGAGCAAGCCAATGGCCTAGTAGTATTATTGCTGGACTGTTACTTTAGAAACCCAAACAATGTTCTGGGACTCCAATTCAAATCCGACCATAACAGATGATGGAATTTGAATTCTATTTTTAAAAATCTGGAATTAAGAGTCTAATGATAACCATGAATCCATTGTTGATTGTTGGGGAAAAAAAAAATCTGGTTCACTAATGTCCTTTAGGGAAGGATTCTGCCATCTTTACCTGGTCTGGCCTACATGTGACTCCAGACCCACAGCAATATAGTTGACTCTTAACTGCCCTCTGGGATGTGAGTGATGGGCAATAAAAACTGGTCTGGCCAGCAACACGCATATCCTATGAATGAATAAATAAAACAGAGTGAGGATAAGGCTGTCTCTCAGAAAACAGGTTTGCATCTCTGACCACCATCTCTGTCTTTCCCCTAACCACAAGCCTTCTCTTTAGTTATTTCCGGTTCTCAAAACCTTTTTTTGATAAGTACGACCTACATCCCTAACAATTAGTTGTTGAAGGCATGTTGTGATACAGCAGCCATACCTCCTCTCTTTAGAAAGATGTTCTTGGGGAATATTTAGGAACAAAAATCAATCATGAGACAATGGGATAGAACGCAACAACTTAATCTGACCATTTGTGCACTGAGACATATAAACATAAGTGCATTAATTGCTTTGACAGGCCTACTAAATGCTTTTGTCTCATTTGGAATTTGTTGACAGCTACATAATGACTTTAGTCTATGGCCCAATTTATCCAAAAACATTGTGATGCAATTAATTTTCTCCTCGTAATATTTATCTGTACGTTTCCCCTCCTTCACAATCAGAATGTCCTTCAACATTCCTTGATATTATTCACATTCGACAGCTTTCTTTTCAACTTAAGTACAATTCAGAAATTATTTACTCTTATTTTACCTCACATGCACTGCAATGCAATATTTCAGCAATCAGTTGGTGTCAGTTACATTGAAGAGCTATTATAGCTATCATTTGAAACCTCAACTGTTTATCAATTGGCATCAATGTTATTCATAGACATTTAATGAAATATTACAGCACTCGAGCATTTGTGGTCAGCATTATTTGATAACCAACAAGAGCCCAGAATTTAACTTAAGGGAAACTAATACAAAATTTGACTAAGTTCCATACATTCGTTGATATCAGTAATATTGCGCCTTGAATTTTCTTAGTCCTAACAGATCCAGCTGTAGACTGTTTAACAGGCAATATACAAATCACAGATTAGGGCTGTGAACACACATGTGAAGTCAATCATTTTGCTAGGAGTAACAGTAAAGAGGATTATTATTTAAATAGCATATGTTGTAGCATGCTGCTGTGCAGAGGGACCTGGGTGTCCTTGCGTATGAATCGCACAAGGTTGGTTTGCAGGTACAACAGGTATGAAGAAGGCAAAAGGAATTTTGTCCTTCATTGCAAAAGGGATTGAGTGTAAAAGCAGGGAGGCTATGTTGCAGCTGTATGAGATGCTGGTGAGGCCACACCTGGAGTATTGCGTGCAGTTTTGGTCTCCTTACTAGAGAAAGGATATACTGGCACTGGAGGAAGTGCAGAGGAGGTTCACTAGGTTGATTCCAGAGTTGACGGGGTTTGCTTATGAGGGGAAACTAAGTAGATTTGGATTATATTAATTGGAATTCAGAAGATTGACAGGGGGGATCTTATAGAAACATATAAAATTATGAAGGGAATAGATAAGGTAGAAGTAGAGAGAATGTTTCTACAGGCAAGTGAAACTAGGACAAGAGGGCATAGCCTCAAAATTAGGTGGAATAGATTTAGAACTGAATTGAGAAGGAACTTCTTCACCCAGAGGGTTGTGAATCTCTAGCATTCCCTGCCCAATGTGTTGGTTGAGGCTTCCTCAATAAATACTTTTAAAGCGAAGATAGTTTTTTTTTGAACAGTAAAGAAATTAATGGTTATGGTGAGAGAGGGCAAGTAAGTGGAGCTGAGGCCATGAAAAGATCAGCCATGATCTTGTTAAATGGTGGAGCAGGCTCGAAGGGCCAGATGGTCTACTCCTGCTCCTAGTTCGTGGTTTGTATGCTGTTTTCATTGTTTCAGTTCCTGCATGTGGGTGGCTGCACATAAAAGCACCCTATGAAACCTCATCATATTAATGGCTATCTTACTGCCCGTCACTGCCAAAAAGGTAAACATATCCAGTCAAACATATTGTTAACTCCAGGCAGAAAAAAACATTGCAGCCCAGTCTTTACACATGTTCTCGTAATGAGAAAGCATTGAGACATTTGTTTATTATCTTATTTTAATTACTTTTCTGCACAAAGTTTTAAGAATTACACAAGTGAAAACTTTAATGGAGATCTGCAAGTGTTGTAATATATAGAGAGAGTCATAGAGGTTCACAGCACAGAAAGGGGTCTTTGGCCCATCAAGCCCAGCCAGTTAAAAATGGTTTTAGATTACTTACAGCGTGGAAACAGGCCCTTCAGCCTAATTTTTCTAATCCCACTTTTTAGCACTTGGCCCATAGGTTTGTATCAACTAGGAGAAAGTGAGGACTGCAGATGCTGGAGATCAGAGTTGAGAGAATGGTGCTGGAAAAGCACAGTATGTCAGGAAGCATCCAAGGAGCAGGAGAATTGACGCTTCGGGCAAGAGTCTTTCATCAGGAGTGAGGCTTGTGGACTGAGTGGGGGAGGGGGTAGGGTGGAGGGCTGGTAACATAAATGGGACGGGGGCGAGTCTGGGGGGAAGGTAGCTGAGAGTGCGTTAGGTGGATTGAGGTGGGGTAATGGCGATAGTTCGGAGGGTGGAGTGGAGAAGTGGGAAGGAAGATGGACAGGTAGGACAGGTCATGAGGACGGTGCTGAGCTGGAAGGTTGGAACTGGGATAAGGTTGGAGGAGGGGAAGTGAGGAAACTGGTGAAGTTCACATGATGCTGTGTGGTTGGAGGGTCCCAAGGCAGAAGATGAGGCGTTCTTCCTCCAAGCATCGGGTGGTTTGGGTGTGGCGATGGAAGAGGTCCAGGACCTGCACATCCTTGGCAGAGTGGGAGGGGGAGTTCACGTGTTCGGCCAAGGGGCGGTGGGGTGGTGTGGGTGGCCCAGAGAAGTCCTCTGAAGCTCTCTGCAAATGGACATCCTGTCTCCCCAATGTAGAGGAGACGGCATCAGGAGCAATGGATACAACAAATGACATGTGTGGAAGTGCAGGTAAAACTTTGATGGATGTGGAAGGCTCCATTGGGGCCTTGGATGGAGGTGAGGGGGGAGGTGTGGGCGCAGATTTTGCAATTCCTGCAGTGGCAGGGGAAGGTGCCAGGATGGGAGGTTGGGTTGGTGGGGGGCATGGACCTGACAAGAGATTCACGGAGGAAATAGTCTTTATGGAAAGCGGACTAAGGTGGGGAGGGCAATATACGCTGTGGGTGGGGTCCATTTGTAGGTTGAGGAAATGGTGGAGGATGATACAATGCATGCAGAGGTTGGTGGGGTGGAAGGTGAGAACCTAGGGGGTTCTGTCCTTGTTGCGGTTGGAGGGGTGGGGTTCGAGGGCGGAGGTGCAGGAAGTGGATGAGATGTGCTGGAGGGCATCATCGACCACATGAGAGGAGAAATTGCGGTCTTTGAAGAAGGAGGCCATTTGGTGTGTTCTGTTGTGGAACTGGTTCTGCTGGGAGCAGATGGGCAGAGGCGGAGGAATTGGGAAATAAGGGATAGCATTTTTACAGGAGGCAGAGTGGGAGGCAGACCCTCCAACCACACAGAGAGTCCAGGTAGCTATGGGAGTTGGTAGGTTTGTAGAAGAGGTCCATGTTGAGTTGGTCATTGTTGATGGAGATGAAGAGGTCCAGGAAGGGGAGGGAGGTATCTGAGATGGTCCAGGTGGTCTTCATGAAGTGATGAACTGTTCAATCTCCTTGTGGGAGCACGAGGTGGCACCGATACAGTCATCAATGTAGCAGAGGAAAAGGTGGGGAGTGGTGCCGGTGTAACTCCGGAAGGTGGATTGTTCTAGATAGCCAACAAAGGGACAAGCATAGCTGGGGCTCATGCGGGTGTCCATGGCTACCCCTTTCATCTGGAGGAAGTAGGAGGATTCAAAGGAGAAATTATTGAGCCAAACAAATGAGAGTGTCACTGGAGGGGTACTGGTGGGGACACTGGGACAGGAAGAAATGGAGGGATTGGAGGCCCTCGTCATGGGTGGATAGAGGTATATAGGGACTGGATGTCCTTGGTGAAGATGACGCATTGGGGGCCAGGGAAATGAAAGTCTTGAAGGAGGTGGAGAATGTGGGTGGTGTCCCGAATGTATGTGGGAGGTTCCTGGACCGGGGGGATAGGACAGTATCAAGTGGAGATGAATTCGGTGTTGTTTGTATGCCTTGGCATCACATCTAAACATCTAAATATTTCTTAAATATTATGAAAGTTTTTGCCTCATCCATCTTATATGTAGTAGGTTCCAGATTCCCACTATCCACTGGGTGAAATATGTTTTCCTTATCTCCCCTCTAATCTTCCTGCCCCAACCTTAAACCTATGTCACTAGGTCACTGATTTCTGGACCAAGGGAAAACTTTGTTCATGTTTCACTATCTAAGCTCCTCAACATCTCAATCTCTACTCCATCTCTGCTCCAAGGAAAAGAGACCCGATCTACCCAATCTCTCAAAAACCTATCCAACCCAGGCCAACAACCTGATAAATCGCCACAGCGCTTTCTCCAGTGCAAACACATCCCTCCCATCATGTGGATTCCAGAACTGCAAACTACATATTGGCTCTTCAGTGTAAATGTGTGAACTAATATACTTTCAAAATTGTGCATCACAGAACCAATAAAAAGATTACATTGTGATTACAGTCACAGACTTTGTTCGTTTATTTATCTCATTTTTATGTGTTAGGACAGTGCAAGGCATTTTGTAAATTGGACTGTACAGGTTGGCCCACCAGATGTTAAGTGCCAATACATGATTAACAAGCTAGGGGTGACTCTGACATCTGACCAGTGAGAGGGTAGGATGTGTAATGTGTGGATTTTGGGACAGACAATTAAGAATGAAGCTACAGATATTTCAGAGAGGAGGGAGTGGAGTACTATCTCTGTAGAATTGAGCTCCTCAGCCTCATCCTCCCTTCCCTGGATTGAGATCCTCCTGATTCCCCAATACAATTATGATTCCCTGATCTCCCCCTCACAGGTTGAATGCCCTGCATTTCCAATCCAGGTACTGAACTTTCAGAACAAATACTTATTTGGTCAATGCATCTTTCCCAATGGGTGGCACGGTGGCTCAGTGGTTAACACTGCTGCCTTATAGCTCAGGGATCCGATTTCCATTCCAGCCATGGGTGACTGTCTGTGTGGAGTTTGTATATTCTCCCCGTGTCTGCATGGGTTTCCTCCGGGTGCTCCAGTTTCCTCCCACAGTCCAAAGATGTGCAGGTCAACTGAATTGGCCATGCTAAATTGCCCCTTGTCCAAGGATGTGTAGGCTAGTTGCATTAGTCAGGGGAAATGTGGAGGAAGCGGTTAGGATGGGATACCTTTTGGAGGGTTGGTATGGATTTGTTGGGCCAAATGGCCTGTTTCCACACTGTAGGGATTCTATGATTCTTACATCACCATGACATCTTCCTGCTCTTCAATTCCTCCATTACCTCACCTTCCACCTCCTCTGTTGCTTCAACCTCCATTTATTCCTGTGCACTTCCTCAGTACTAGCTCTCTGACAGCGCAGCACTCCCTCATTACTGACCCTGCAACCATGCAGCACTCCCTTAGCACAGACCCTTTGACAGTGCAGCATTCCCTCAGTATTGACTCTGCAACTGTGCAGCATTCTCTCAGCACAGACCCTCTTACAGAGCAGCATTCCCTCAGTACTGACCCTCCAACTATGCAACACTCCCTCAGCACAGATCGTCTGACAATGCAGCACTCTTTCAGTACTGACCCTTACACAATATGGTACTCCCTTTTCGGTTAACTGCCTAGCTTTGTTTAAATTTTAAGCAATGCTCAACAATGTAAACCAAGTGTCTTACTGCTTGATATCACATTCTCAATGTCATACTCTAAGAAACTGATGTTGTCAATTGAAAGCAAGCTCAGTTGATGGCAATGCTTACACTTATGACTGGAACTGCAAGAAATACTGACTTGATTCAATAGACAATAGACAATAGACAATAGGTGCAGGAGTAGGCCATTCAGCCCTTCGAGCCTGCACCGCCATTCACTATGATCATGGCTGATCATTCCTAATCAGTATCCTCTTCCTGCCTTATCTCCATAACCCTTGATTCCACTATCTTTGAGAGCTCTATCCAACTCTTTCTTAAATGAATCCAGAGACTGCGCCTCCACTGCCCTCAGGGGCAGAGCATTCCACACAGCCCCCACTCTCTGGGTGAAGAAGTTCATGCTCCATCCAACGGTATGGATTACATCTCCTAATGTTGCCATGGTCACACAGGATTTGGCCTACCGTGTGGGCGAATGTCAGCACCATCATGGACAATATTGATTATGCTGACAAGGCTGATTCTGTGCTCTAAGTTTTATTTGACTTTGTGAAAAGAGGAAATTGAGACAGTGACACTGATTACAAAATTCCTGTTCTGTTCTTGGTAACACTTTTAACTGACTAGCTATGAATAGTGTTGACGTTAAACCATGCTGGGTTAAACAATCTCCTCTCTTTCATCACAGGATATTCCTGCTAAACTTAGTGACCGCGTCTCATTCTGTTTATGAGGCCACTCAAATTTCTCCACACTTCAAAGAAAGCTAATATTTGATGTTACTGAGGTGACCTCGATCTCAGTCATAGTGATTCAGCTCGCACTTACACATTGTGGATGCCATGACTGATAACTCCCTGCTGTCACTCCAGCCAAGACCTTGATCATTTTGTTTTTAGATAAATGTTTGTATATACAGATATACAAATTAGAGTCTCAGGAAGAACCATTCATATTCTCCTGTCTTGTATCTTTCATTAAGCTCAACATTGGCTTCCTGCCTGGCTCTACATTTTGAAGCAGTTTTCTTAAATAACACACAACGGTCCTACAATAGTTCACAATATTAACATTAAAAGAAAACTGCAAATCCTGCAAATTAGAAAGAGGGGGTCACTGGATTAGAAATGTCAATTCCACTTTCTCTCCACAGATGCTGTCAGACCTGTTGAGTTTCTCCAGCAATTTCTGGTTTTGTTGTCCATGAATTATCATCCCCAGTTCTAAACAGTTCGGTATATATCTTTAGCAGTATTATTGAACTCTTATGGAGTCGAAATAAGTTGAATAGTAGGGGAATGGGTCTGGGCGGGCTGCTCTTCGGTGGGTCGGTGTGGACTTGTTGGGCCGAAGGGCCTGCTTCCACACTGTAAGTAATCTAATCTAAACAAGCAGAAAGGGAAAAACTTGAGGGACTGTTCTTGCCAAAAATACACTTGTGTGAAAGTTCCAGGTTTTGAGCTGGGTATTGTAATCTGCATCACTTGCTGGGGATGTAAAGTAGAATGCTTTGCCATTCCTGACTCAATTTTCTGTACGTTAATTTGAGTGGATATAAAATCACAGACTAGGAATATATATGGTGATGATTTATAGTCTCAGTGTGTCCTTGGCATGGGTCAGCAGAACCTTTATCCTGGAATGCTTTGAAATTCTTTATCAAATATTCTTTCCTGACCTCTACACATAAGATAAATTCTAGCTCTGAATTAGTCTACAACTTTTAATTTGCCAAGACTGATCTAATAATATTTCAGTACAGAACATTCCTGTCAGTATTGATTTGGTTTATAGCTGCTTTGTACACAGTGAGGTAGATTTTTCTGATCACCTCTGAAATTATAGTACGGGGCATCGCCCAGAATTAACAGTTGCAGCATTTAAAAATTGTAAGTAGTGCTTTGGGCTTTCAAGACGAATAAGGAACAAACAGACAATATAATAAGTAATGAATAAATAATCAGCATTGAAAAATAACTGGCGGCTAGAAAACAGAACAAATTTAACTGAAGTGTTTCCTGAACTCAAAAATTACCCAGTTATCTGCTGCACCAAAGAAATGTAATGAGGTTATCTCTCAGCTGTCACTACAGGTTAGATTAGGCTACAAACATCATTCATTCATTGCCCTTAAGCACAGAGAAAATTGACTCCACCAATTCTGCTTTTCCAACTTGAACTTCAGATTTGGGCAAGTAACACACACGTGACAGGCAATGATCATATCCAGCAAAGAAGAATCTAACCACTTCTCCTTAATGCTCAATGATAGTACCATTATTGTAGTCCCCACCATCAATACAATAGGGGCACCATTGTCCAAACTGAACTGAAGTAACCACATAAATATGGTGGCTACAAATGTAGATCAGTGGTTGGGAATTCTAAAGTTGATAATTCATTCCCTGACTCCAGAATGCATATCCACCATCTACAAGGCACAAATCAGGAATACAATGGAACTCTGCAATGATGCAACAGGGACTCCCAAGGTCCTTGGACAGTATTTTCCAAACCTAATAACTCTATTGCCTAGAAGAACAAGGGAGAAAGTGAGGTCTGCAGATGCTGGAGATCAGGGATGGAAATGTGTTGCTGTGCATATCCACCATCTACAAGGCACAAATCAGGAATACAATGGAACTCTGCAATGATGCAACAGGGACTCCCAAGGGTCCTTGGACAGTATTTTCCAAACTTAATAACTCTATTGCCTAGAAGAACAAGGGCACAGACAAAGGACAAAGCCAGTTGGAAGTTTTGGTCTAATTCACAGACCATTCTGATTTGTAATTATATTGCTGTACCTTCATGGTCACTGGGTTAAAATCCTGGGCCTCCCTTCTGAACAGCACTGTGGGTGTCTCTACAATCCAAGCACTTCAGCAGTTTAAATGCACAGTCACCTGTCAAAGGAATTCTGTGTGGGTGATATATACTGCTTTGGCATTACTCACGTTCCACAAATGAATGTTAAACAGTCTGGATTTACAGTTCAAATCTCACTCTACAAAACCTGAAAATATACGGACAGTTGCACATTTTTTTTCAATGCAATACTTCATCTCAAACAATGCATTCAGTTTGCAACCTTGATCACTCATCTTATTTTGCGGGATTCTGCTGTGCATGAACTAGTTGCTATACTTGCCTACATAACAAATCAATACATTTCCAACTTAGCTTATTTCAAAGCCATCTGATATGTATCTGAGGCATAATCAGACACCATATTAATGTTGGATTCTCAACTTTAAGTGCCTTATGTATGATCAAATCGTGAGGACCAGTGGTACAGGCAGTTTTGCTATAATGCGTCTTTCATTAACGCAATTGGGTGAATAGGGAACACTTTCTAAAGCACAAACTTTTAAAGTGTGCGTTGGCTATAATGCATCTAGATCACCAACACTTGAAGGGCTTAAGCTCTAAATCTCAATTCTCCTGCTTCTGCTCCTCGGATGCTGCCTGACCTACTGTGCTTTTCCAGCACTACACTCTCGACTCTGATTCTCCAGCATCTGTAGACCTCCCTTTCTCCCAGTTGATTTTAACCTTACTGAGAAGCCTTTTCCAAGGATGCCTACCTTGAAAAGGTTCTCCTCCTCTCCTTCCTCATGAGGGGCTTATGCCCGAAACGTCTAATCTCCTGCTCTTGCTCCTGCTCATCGGATGCTGCCTGACCTACTGTGCTTTTCCTGCACCACACTCTCGACTCTGATTCTCCAGCATCCGCAGTCCTCCCTTTCTCCCTGTCGTTTGTATTGCGCGATTTTTGTGTAGATCGGGGTCAAAGAGGAACACAACTATCACATTCTGGAAGAGCTGCCTGTATAAGTAAATAAATCCTTCATCAGGAATAAAAAAGAAACTTGCATTCATCATATTTTCAAAGCATCTTGACAATGTGTAAAATGTTTCAGATTACTTTACGTAGCGTTGTATTGAATGAAATGTTGCGATTTCTGTAGTTGTGTGGTTGAGCAGTTGCAACGAACGTTGCCTGCGTAACCATAGCCTCGTCGTAAATTGTTTGTCATCAAGGTCCAGTTAGGGAACATGGTGAGAGGCCACATGACGTTCAGCACCAAATCCTGAAAATATACCTCCTCTGGTCATGACCTTCTGAGGACATGGCTTCCTGCTCACTGCACACTCAACAGTGTCAAGGTAGGAAAGTACAGGCGAAAGTGAGGACTGCAGATGCTGGAGATCAGAGTCTGGATTAGAGTAGTGCTGGAAAAGCACAGCAGGTCAGGCAGCATCGGAGGAGCAGGAAAATTGACATTTCAGGCAAAAGCCCTTCATCAGGATTCCTGCTCCACGTCGATTTTCCTGCTCCACGGATGCTGCCTGACCTGTTGTGCTTTTCCAGCACCACTCTAATCTAAGAAAGTACAGAACAACCTTGGTTATCTGAACATTGATTAACCAAATTTTGGATTATTCAAACAAGGTCTCAAGGTCCCAATGCTTGGGTAAACTGTGTCATCCGAACATTTGATTAACTGAACAATCGATTATCCGAACAAAATACTCCCCGATCCTGTTGTTCGGGTAATCAAGGTTGCCCTGTATTGATGTTACATCCAAAATCCTCAAACATTGCTTGGTTCCCAACAATGACGGCTGGGATTTATCACACTCTAAGCTGATGCACCTCACATCAAACAGAAGTTGATATTTAACAGCACAACAAGATATTAAAACATGTAACCAAAACTTTGATCAAAGAAAAAGACAAAGACAAAGCATCTTAAAGCAAGGAAGAGAAGTAAAGAAGCAAAGTGGTTTGGGAAATAATTCCAGAGATTAGGATTGGGGCAACTAAAGGTAATGCCTTGAAAAGGTGGGGGAATTCAACCCAGCAATGCACAAAAGATATGGAATACCAAAATCTCAGAGGGTTGTAGGGATGCTGGAGGTTACAGAAAATGAGGGATGGGAAAGGACATGAAGGAGTTTTAAAACAAGGATGTGAATCAGGCAACAATGGACAATGCACAAAGAAGGAGTGATACAAACTGAATGATTGAGTCCCCGAACGTTAGCATTGACAAACTTGCTGGTGTCTGTCAGTTAACCCATGAACTATTAATCAGAGGCAACATGAGAGCACACATTCTCCGTTGAGTACCTCATCCTCCTTGGAAACATCATGAATGATGACAAGGGGTATTTACAACACATCCCAATTATAACAGCTCTGTAAGCTTAACTTCATGAGGTGACCATGAGAAGTTCCAGGACACCTGGATTGCTTTACTCAGCAATTCCAAGACAAGAAACAGCAATGTATATCTGATGGATGTGGCTAGCTGTACAGATAATTCTCTTTTATTGATAGAACATAGAGCCATTCAGTAGCAGATACTTCCCCTATACAGTTTTTCTATACTCCCTTTGTTGCAAGTATCCTCAAAATGGACATGCTTAAAAGAGAAATTCTTCCAACAGAAATTGAACAGTTACAAAAAAATAATCTTCCCAGTTTCAACCTACCTCTTTACAAGTTGCTGAGTCCTGTCAGAAAGCAGTCTTACAATTTTTCAGCAGAAATGCAGCACCTCATCCAAGTCTTCATACTCATGCCAACCATGACATTGACAATTGGAAATGGTTCTCCCATGACACAAAGCGATGTACATTGTGGATATGAACTTCCCCTTCCTCTCTTATCAGCCCACAACCTTGCAGTGCTGTTTCCAACATTCATTTTTGATTTATGATCTAAAGACATTTTGAAGTAGCTTATCTCTCACTTACCCTCATGCTTCTCCTTAATACTGTACCCAGTTCTGGTCTCCCTGCCATATAGGAAGGATATTATTAAGCTGGGGAGGGTTCAGAAGAGACTGACCAAGATGCTGCCGGGAATGGAGGGATTGAGTTATAAGGAGACTGGGACCTTTTTCACGAAAGCATCAGAAGTTGAGGGGTGACCTTTCATAGAGTCATAGAGATATACAGCATAGAAACAGACCCATTAGTCCAACTCGTCCATGCTGACCAGATATCCCAACCTAATCTAATCCCATTTGCCAGCACTTGGCCCATATCCCTCTGAACCTTTCCTATACATGTACCACCCAGATCCCTTTTAAATGTTGTAACTGTACTAGTCTCCACCACTTCCTCTGGAAGCTCATTCTATACACGCATCACTCTTTGTGTGAAAAAGTTGCCCCTTAGGTCCCTTTTAAATCTTTCCCCTCTCACCCTAAACCTATAGTTCTGGACTCCTTCAACCCAGGGAAAAGACTTTGTCTATTTACCCTATCCATGGTCCTCATGATTTTATAAACTTCTATAAGGTCACCCCTCAGCCTCCGACGCTCCAGGGAAAACAGCCCCAGCCCATCCAGCCTTTCCCTATAGCTCAAATCCTCCAGCTCTGGCAACATCCTTGCAAATCTTTTCTGAACCCGTTCAAGTTTCACATCAGCTTTCCTATAGGAAGGCTACACACAATATTCCAAAAGTGGTCTATCCAATGTCCTATATAACCACAACATGACCTCTTAACTCTTCTACTCAAAACTCTAACCAGTAAAGGAAAGCATACCAAATGCCTCCTCACTAGTGTCTAGATTAGAGTGGTGCTGGAAAAGCACAGCAGGTCAAGCAGCAGCCGAGGAGCAGGAAAATCGATGTTTCGGGCAAAAGCCCTTCATCAGTCCTCTAATCTAGACTCTGGTTTCCAGCATCTGCAGTCCTTGTTTTTAACCTAGTTTTTGCCTTCTTCACTATCCTATCTACCTGAAACTTCACTTTCAAGGAGCTATGAACCTGCACTCCAAGTTCTCTTTGTTCAGCAACACTCCCTAGGACCTTACCATTAAGTGTATAAGTCCTGCTCTGATTGCTTTTCCAAAATGCAGCACCTCGCATTTATCTGAATTAAATTCCATCTGCCACTCCTCAGCCCATTGGCCCATCTGATCAAGATCCTGTTGTACTTTAAGGTAATCTTCTTCGCTATCTGCTACATCTCCAATTTTGGTATCATCTGCAAACTTACTAACTATACCTCCTCTGTTCACATCCAAATCATTTATATAAATGACAACAAGTAGAGGACCCAGCACCGATCCTTGTGGCACTCCATTGGTCACAGGCCTCCAGTCTGAAAAGCAATCCCCTACCACCACCTTCTGTCTTCTACCTTCGATCAAATTCTATATCCAAATGGCTAGTTATACCTCTATTCCATGTGTTCTAACCTTGCTAACCAGTCTACCATGAGGAGCCTTGTCGAACGCCTTACTGAAGTCCATACAAATCACATCCACTGCTCAATCGTCTTTGTTACTTCTTCAAAAAACTCAATCAAGTTAGTGAGACATGATTCCCCACGCACAAAGCCATGTTGACTATCCCTAATTAGTCCTTGCCTATCCAAGTACATGTAAATCCTGTCCCTCAGGATTCCCTCCAACAACTTGCCCACCACTGATGTCAGGCTCATCTGTGTATAGTTCCCTGGCTTTTCCTTACCACTTTTCCGAAATAGTAGCACCATGTTAGCCAATCTCCAGTCTTCCAGCATCTCACCTGTGACAACTGATGATACAAATATCTCAGCAAGGGGCCCAGTAATAACTTCCCTAGCATCCCACAGATTTCTGAGGTATACCTGATCAGGGCCTGGGGATTTATCCACTTTTATGTGTTTCGACACAGAGGTTTATAAAATCATGAGCAGTATAGATAAGGTGAATGGTAGCTGTCTTTTCCCTAGGGTGGGGGATTTCAAGACAAGGGGGTGAACTTTTAAATGTGAGAGGAGAAAGATTTTAAAAAGACATAAGAGGTAATTTCTTTGCACTGAGTGTTTCGTGTGTGGAATGAATTCCAGAGAAAGTGGTGGATACGGGTTCAGTTACATTTAAAAGATATTAAGATAAGTACATGAATAAGAAATGTTTGGAGGGATATGGGCCAAGTACAGGCAGATGGGATTAGTTTAGTTTGGGATTATGGTTATCATTGACAGATTCGACCGAAGGCTCTATTTCCGTGTTGTATGACTATATGACCCCATGACTTTGCTGGAAATCCTTTGATTCATCCTCTAGCCATGACAGCACACCCACATTTTTCCATTGAATGGCCAACTGTCTTGAGGTCAATTAAAGGGGAGCCTTTGTCAAAATAACAATGAGTGAGTTTTGAAAGATTCAACATCGGCTTCCCAACCCTAGAGGGAAAGTTTGGCCCAGGAATTAATTTATTTTAAGTGCTGCTGCTAAAAAAAGCACAGTCTTCTCAAACAGACGTGTCAAGCCTTCCTTCAATGAGATCCCAGTGTATCACTTTACAGATTAGTATATTTTACCACCTCCTCAGAATATGTACTGTAACACTGGTTACAGCTGGCTCACAGCCACTGCAAAAGTTGTTTTGCTTCATTCAGATGAGTTTAGAAATGTTTTCAGAATTAACATTCACTCTACTTTGACATATTTGTACACCATCAGGAAACAAATTTCTATGAGTGATTCAGTTTGCAGTCGTGCTGCAACCACAGCTCTATGGTTAGTTTATTCTGTACTCAAATTAAATTTGCTTTATGCTTTAGAACCAAATCGCAGCTTGTACAAAAATCACACTTATCCCCTCTAGTGCAGTACAGATGGAGCGCTGCATTGTTGCAGGTGCTGTCTTGTGAGTGAACTATTAAACTAAGTCTCCAGTTGCCCTCTGAAGTGGAAAAAAAAACCTGTGGCATTATTACTAATGAGCAGGGAACTGAGCCCACAGTCTTGGCGTTACATTGCATCACAAACTAGTTGTCGAGCCAACTGAGCCAGCCACTGTGTTCGATTCATAAGTCAAATCACAAAATTGCAGTTCTAACAACAAATGCCATTTAACCGGCTAACAACGTTGACACTGGATAACAGCAAGGGGAAAGTGAGGACTGCAGATGCTGGAGATTAGAGTCAAGAGTGTGGTGCTGGAAAAGCACAGCAGGTCAGGCAGCAGCTGAGGAGCGGGAAACGTGATGTTTTAGGCAAAAGCCCTTCATCAGGAATTCCTGATTGTCATCAGCGCAACTGCAATGTTTCTCAATCAATCAACTTCATCGTAGGAATGGTTCAAAGTGAAAGATTAAATTAAATCAAGATCTCATTGTCATTACCAGTTAAACATTTACATATTCAGTGCCCAAAACATGCCCAAAAAAGAAATGATAAGCAGCACTTTATTAAATTAAAGGTGCTAAATAATTGAAAGTTACCATTTCATTATTATTTAACAGAACTAGGATGGCACAGTGGCTCAGTGGCCAACACTGCTGCCTCACAGTGCCAGGGACCTGCCGTGTGGAGTGTGCACATTCTCTCCATGTCTGTATGGGTTTCCTCCAGGTGCTCCGGTTTCCTCCCACAATCCAAATGATGTGCAGATCAGGTGAATTGGCCATGCTAAATTGCCCACAATGTTAGGTGCATTAGTCAGGGGTAAATGTAGGGGAATGGGTCAGGGTGGGTTACTCTTCAGAGGGTCAGTGTGGACCTGTTGGGCCAAATGGCCTGTTTCCACACTGTAGGGAATCTAATCTAATTAACTGAAGTAAGCAATACTATACAACAATGCAAGACAACGTAGCTCAGGAACAAGGCTTTTGGCCCACCAAGCCTGTGCCGATTCCTAATCCTTATATAAACCCGCTACTTATTGCCCATACGTGGTTTCTATCCCTCTGTTTGCCTCCTGTTCATGTGTCTATCAAGATATGCCTTAAATGTTACTAACATGCCTGCTTCCACCAGCTCCACTGGCAGTACAGTCCAGGCATCCAATCTGAGTCTTTGATTCTTTAGATTGCTCTGTTTTGGAAGGCAGGAGACTGCAGAGCCACATTATGGCTCGATCACAATCAAGACTTGAACACAATAACCCACACTGACACTTCACTGCAGTACGGGGAGAGTGCTTCACTGTTGATTTTCTATTGAGAGAGTAAAACAAGGTTCTATTTGCTCTCATGTGGATGTAAAGACTCCATATCAGTATCGTGAGCAAGGTAGTTCTCCCCAGTGTTCCAGCCAATATTTATCACTTAGCAAGTACCACTAAAAACAGATTGTCTGGTCATTATCACATTGTTGTTTGTGGGAGATTGTTCAAAATGATTACCATATTTCTCACATTGTAGCTGAGATCACTTCAAAAATCATTTGTTGGCTCATTCTAAGGTCATGGAAGATACCACATAAATGCATTCCTTTCTTCGTTTTCAAATAGTCCCACCCTAGAAGGGGAATGGGCATGACACAATTCTGACAGAGGACATACACATCTCTCCCAAAAAGACACTCAGTCATACATCTTGGCATGGGAACAGTGTGCAGGACTACTCAGGTGCTTTGGAGGGCTCTTTCAACATTAGGCCTCAGAGCTAATGTTAACAGTTCCCTGAGTTTCCATTACAATGTAAAGTTTGTGCTGAAGATAAATTCAGCACAGTGAGATGATTTCGCAGAATAATAACACAGGTGAGACTATAAAAGCTGGTAATGCTCTCTTTAGAGATCGGAAGGGAAATTTTAAGAGAGGTGTTCAACATTATGAGGCCTCTCCCGAAGGGTAAATAAAGATAAGCTATTTCTACTAGTAGAGGGGCTAATGATGAGATGACGTTGATTTAAGATAATTAGCAAAAGAAATAATAACATAATTATGCAGTACTTTAGTTGAACAAAATGCCCCTAGACACTTCACAGGAGCAATAATAAGTACAATATATCAATAAACAGTTATGTTCAATAAAGTTTGTTCATTGCCAACCACAGGAGTGTGAATCTGATCTTGTCACATTGGGGAGTTTAGGCAAAGACAATAGAAGGTGCAAATTGTAGAATGATTAAAATCAAGATACTAAGAATTTGCGTTCTTTGGTCTGTTTCCCGGGACGCACACCGAGCCAATCATCAATTCTGCCTGAAGAATCAGCTCAGTGAAAGGCGCTCTTTGGTCTGCCCGAAACTTGTTGGTCTTCCAGAAATGAATATTACAGACTGGCACACTCCAAAGTCCAGGACTACATGCTGAGGAACACACTGATGCTTGCTGCCAAGCTACAATAGAGAAAGACCACCCCGTCTGAGGTCTTTCTGCTGATGTGAATTGGGGTCTGCCCAATTATCGGACCATCCTGGTGCCTCAAATATATGTAAATACAGTCTTATACAAGTAGGAATTGCCTTTGGTTTGTTTGCTGGATAGAGACACGCTCCGGTGCTTGTTTGTTTCTTCATATGCCACTGTACAGAACCGAACTGCTTCAGTGACCGTGTATGTATATAAAGGTACTTTTATGAATTACGTATAATTTTGAAGTAAAAACAAAGAAGAGGCCAGAAAGTAGAGTCATAGAGCCATTGCTCTGTACAGCATGGAAACAGACCTTTCAGCCCAACTCATTAATACCGACCAAATATCCGAGATAAATCTAGTCCCATTTGCCAGCATTTGGCCCATATCCCTCTAAACCCTTCCTATTCATATACCCATCCAGATGCCTTTTAAATGTTGTAATTGTACCAGTCTCCACCAGTTCCTCTGGCAGCTCATTCCATACACGCACCACCTTCTGCATGAAATAATTGCCCCATAAGTCCCTTTTAATCTTTCCCCTTTCACCCTAAACCTATGCCCTCTAGTTTTGAACATCCCCCATCCTGAGAAAAAGACCTTGGCTATTCACCTTATCCATGCCTCTCATGATTTTATGAAACTCTCAGCCTCCAATACTCCAAGGAAAATAGCCTCATATTATTCAGCCTCTCCCTGTGTTCAAACCCTCCAATCCTGGCAACGTCCTTGTAAATCCTTTCTGAACTCTTTCAAGTTTCATAACATCCTTCCGACAGCAACACTGACATATTACCTGGTGGCCTTTAACATCTAATAATCCCTTTCTCCCTTTTCACAATCCACATGCTCAAAGTAATTCTCTAAAGGTTAGTCTAATCTAACATGTGACAAAGCAGCATTTGAGTCAGATTCTTTCTCATAAGAATGGACATCACTGGCAAGTCCAGCATCTGTTCGCCATTCCAATTGCCCTTTAGAAGATAGTGGTAAAAGTAAATAAATAGTGGGTCTGGAATGAGGTAAGCCATTGAGGGATTAGAAAATAATTTCGAGAATTGTGAAATTAATACACGTATTGACTAGGAGTTAAATGTAGTTCAACAAATATTCGTGTAATGGGTGAATAGAACTTGGTGCTCAGATTTGGCTAATTTCAAGTTAATAGATGTTGAGTAGGACTGCCTTGAAATAGTCAGGTCTGGAAGGAACAAAGGCATGAGTGAAGGTTTGAGCAGCAGAAAACTTGAGGTGGGGCCCATTCAGGTGGTGTTACGGATGTGACTGTTTTGGTGATGGCATGGGTATGGGGGTTGGGGTGTGGAGGGAGAGGATTCCCTAGGGATTGAATGTGACACTGAGGTTTTGAGGAGCCTGGTGTAATCTCAGACTGCTCCTAGGAAGAGAGATGCAGTTGTTACCCCTTGGAACTGGTAGTGACAAACCATGACTTCATTCTTACCATTAGTAAATTGGATGGAAATATCTGCTGACAACTTCACAACAGTAGAAGGGTGGTAAGGTAGAGCAGCATTTGTGTTACAATCAATGCTGTGCTTTAGGATGGCATTGATAAAGGAGGACATTTTGAGTAGATTGGGCCTACTCTTGTTGGAATTTGAAAAATAAGACCTTACTTAGCCATGCAAGATTCTTAGCGGACTTGACAGGTTAGGTGTGAAGAGGTTGCTTCTCCTTGTGGGAGAGTCTAGGACAATTTCAAAATAAGGCCTATGTAAAACAGGGATGAGGTGAATTTCTTCTCTCTGAAGCGAGTGAATCTGGGGAATTCTTTACTGCAGCGGGATATTAAGGCTTGGTCATTAGGTATATTCAAGGCTAAAGTAGACATAATTTCAATCAAGAAGGCAATCAAACGTTATGAGGAAAGGCAGGAAAATGGAGTTGAGGATTTTTAGATCAGCCATGATCTTATCAAATGGTGGAACAGACTCAAAGGGTTGAATGGCCTACTTCAGATAATCTGTCTTATGTTCTGATAGTGACATATTATTGAGTAATAGGAGGTGGGGCAAAGATTGATCCTTGGGAACACCAGACATAAAAGTACAAGGAACATGAAGAGAAACCTTTACAAGTAAAACTCTGTCTTTGATTGGATAGATAAATCAGGGGCAGGTGAAAAAATAATTTCTGGAATGCACTGACGAAATGGGTATTGGCAGCAGTTTTAGCAGTGATTTATGAAAGGTTATTGGGCATGTACTTGAAAATGGAACAGTCAACCAACTATGAGGAAAGAGTAAGGGAGGGAAGCTGGCTTTATCAAAGAGCCAGTACAGGCGCAGTGCGTCAAATTGCCTCCTTCCCTGATTTGGAAAGGGCAAATCTTGGATTTTCAAGGCTACTTTGCTGATGTGTAATGTTGTTAAATATACCAATGGACATTGGCAAGCAAATTGAAAATGTTGAAAAAACTCAGCAGGTCTGGCAGCATCTATTGAGAGAAAGCAGTGTTAACGCTTTGGGTCCAGTATCTTTCTGCAGAACAGACCTTAGCTGTAATATATTTAGAATAACTCCTAGGGTTAACAAAACACTAGAGAGCTGGCAGGCATTACCTGAAACAAACTTAACTGGATGAATCTTAATAACCTTATACAATTACATTTTGCTAATGGAAGAAAAGGTGAATCCCCATTTTTTTTTTGCCATTCCAGCAGTGGTCCTTCAGTAAACCCACTGCCTGTCAGATTCCAGCTCTGAGATGGGAACTTTGGTTTGAGGCATTTCTAGATACAGGAAAAGTCATGGACAGGCGAAGAGGGGAAGTCCTGGTTCCACTCACTGCCCTTCTCCTGATTCTGTGGGAGAATTCCCCAACCTCCCCTTGCCTCCCACCTCCCCCCCCCCCCATTCCACTTCCCCTCCACTATTCACTTGAACCCTGTCATACGCCCCCTTCAAAACTCTCAGACCCTAATTCCCTCTCTGTCACTGAGGCACCATTCCCTGATCTCCTTCTTTTCACCTCAATCCCCATTTCCCATTTTCTTTGAAAACAGGAACATAGAACAGGAGTAAGCGATTCAGTCCATCCAACTTGTCGTCCCATATAACATGGTCATGGCTGATCTAAACAATCCATGCCTTCCACGTAACCCTGCATGCTACTGCTAATCAGAAACCTATCAACCTCTACTTTAAATGTCTTCAAGTACTCAGCTTCCACAGTTCCCCACTAAGGTAAAGAAGGGGTGGCATGGTGACTCAGTGGTTAGCACTGCAGTCTCACAGCACCAGGGACCCAGGTTCAATTCCAGCCTCGGGTGACTGTCTGTGTGGAGTTTGCACATTTTCCCCGTGTCTGTGTCGGTTTCCTCTAGGTGCTCTGGTTTCCTCCCACAGTCCAAAGATGTTCAGGTTAGATGGATTGGCCATGCTAAATTGCCCATAGTGTTAGGTGCATTAATCAGATGGAAATGGGTCTGGGTGGGTTACTCTTTGGAGGGTCGGTGTGGACTTGTTGGGCCGAAGGGCCTGTTTCCACACTGTCAGGAATTTAATCTAATCTAATTCCAAAGGTTCACAACCCTCTGAGGCAAAAAAACTTCCTCTTTGTCTTGGACCGAAGTAATATCCCCTTTGTTTTTAAATTATGCTCCAGGGTCTAGTCTCCCTAACCAGAGGACACATCTTATCTACATTCACCCTATCTATCCATTTAAGCATTTCATAGGTTTCAAAAAGGTCACCTCTCATTCTTCAAAACTCTTCAGAAATCAGGTCTAGTTTGTTTAATCTCCCTTCATGGCGTGGTCCCTCCATGCTGCGAGAAAGACTGGTGAAAATTCATTACACTCCCTTTATGGCAATAATGTTCTGGGATAAGGAGCACAAACCTGCACAAAGCACTGAAGGTGTGGTTTAATTCTGTTACAATTGAAGCAAGACTTCACTATCCTAAACTGGAATTTTCTTGCAGTAAACGTTAACATCCCATTAACCTTCCAAATAGCTTGCTTCACCTCAATGTTTGCCTTCAGTGACTTATTGCTCAGGAAACCTCCATCCTTTCATGCATCGACATTTTCCAGTGTCTCACCATCTAAGAAATATCCTTTACATGTTTCTCTTACCAAGGTGGATAACCTCACATTTTTCCACATTATATTCCATCTGTCACTGAGCTTGTCCGAATACTCAAGGTTACCTCAGATTACAATGGGATCTTGATCAGATGGGCCAATGGGCTGAGAAGTGGCAGATGGAGTTTAATTCAGATAACTATGAGGTGCTGCATTTTGGGAAAGCAAATCTTAGCAGGACTTATACACATAATGGTAAGGTCCTAGGGAGTGTTGCAGAACAAAGAGACCTTGGAGAGCAGGTTCATAGCTCCTTGAAATTGGAGTCACAGGTAGATAGAATAGTGAAGAAGGTGTTTGGTATGCTTTCCTGCATTGGTCAGAGTATTGAGTACAGGAGTTGGGAGGTCATGTTGCGGTTGTACAGGACATTGGTTAGGCCACTGTTGGAATATTGCGTGCAATTCTGGTCTCCTTCCTATCGGAAAGATGTTGTGAAACTTGAAAGGGTTCAGAAAGGATTTACAAGGATGTTGCCAGGATTGGAGGATTTGAGCTATTGAGAGAGGTTGAATAAGCTGGGTCTGTTTTCCCTTGAGTGTTGGAGGCTGAGGAGTGACCTTATAGAGGTTTATAAAATCATGAGGGGCATGGATAGGATAAATAGACAAGGTCTTTTATCTGGAGTGGGGTAGTCCAGAACTAGAGGGCATAGGTTTAGGGTGAGAGGGGAAAGATATACAAGATACCTGAGGGGCAACTTTTTCACTCAGAGGGTGATGCATGTATGGAGTGAGCTGCCAGAGGAAATGGTGGAGGCTAGTACAGTTGCAACACTTAAAAGGCATCTGGACGGGTATATTAATAGGAAGGATTTGGAGGGATATGGGCCAGGTGCTGACAGGTGGGACTGAATTGGGTTGGGAGATCTGGTCAGCATGTACAAGTTGGACTGAAGGGTCTGTTTCTGTGCTGTACATCTCTATGACTCTATGACTCCTAAAGGCACATTGTTTTGTATCATCTGCAAATATGGCAATATCACATTTCGTCCCCAATTTCAAATAATAGATATAAATTGCAAACAGCTAGGGCACACATACTAACCCCTTGCAGTACTAGTCACAGCCTTTCAATGCAAGAATGACCCATTTATTCCTATTCCATCTTCTGTCTGTTGGACAATCATTAATCCAAGCCAGTTCATTTCTTCCTATATCACGTGCTTTAAATGTTTCTAGTTTCCAGTCCTGGTCACCATGTAGCCATGCTACTGTCAGGGCAGTTAGATCATAATTAGATCAAATATCTCTATTTGTGCCTTTAGATCATCTACCTTGTTGCAAATGTTGTGTGTAGAGTGCCCTTAATGTAGTCGTTTTGAAATACTTCCACTTTCAAAGCATACTAGTGCTCGACTTTGTTTCTCCTTGTTTCTACAGTTGGGGAGGCTCTGTGGAGGCTCTGTGGAGAAGGAAATTTAAACAGCTGTCCTTCCACACTGCTGGCAACAGAATGTGGGAGAGGCACTGCCACATTCCTCTTCCCCATTACAGGAATTGTTGAGTCATTTCACAAGTTGTGGGATGTTATAATTGTGTTGATGGAAAATCTTTATGCAAGGCCCATCCAGTTGTAGTCTGCGTTGGGCCAGTAATCCCAGCCACAATGGAACAGGGCGATATCAAACAGATGAGAACTAGACAGACTTTCAGCTCGGGACTGATATCTAAAGAAAAATGTGCAGGTTAGTTTTATTTTTGGGATGTGTTGCATTAATCATCCATCCACAGAGCGGTTTGTGAAAGTAGTAATGGTGACATGCTGTATTGCCAAGTGAAGATGGTACAAAATAGGAAGGGAAATTTAGAGGTGGTGGTGGTGATCATATGCAGTTATTCCCCTTGTATTTCTAAGCAGGGAAGTCACAAGCTTGGAGGGTAATACAATAAAAGTCTTGCAGATGCTGTATAATCAGCATCAGTGATTTGGGAAGTGAAGAGTTTAGCTGTTGGACTGGGTACCAATCACATGGCTGCTTTAGCCTAGCTGGTGTCAAGTTGAAAGATTCAGTTAAAGCAATGCTATTGCCTTACAAGTTGGTTAGATTTATTGGAGATGATTATTGCCTGATGCCAATAACATTTACATAACTTGCAAGCTATCACCTAAACCCAAAAGTTGAAGCCTTGCTGCACGGATATGGACTGCTTCCTCTTGAATTGCAAACGGTATTGAACGGAATCCTAATTTTCAGTGAATAGCCCTACCCCTACCATCACTTATCCAAGTAGGTGAACATAGATCTGAGGCAAAGTATCCTTTCAGTAAGATCACAGAAGAAACAAGTGACCTGCAATAACTAAATATTTTCCTTCATAGGCAGTACGGCTCCAGCCAGCCGACAGTCTCAATTCCCATTTATTCAATTTTGCCAGTCTTTGATTGCACACTTCAACTCTGAATAGTGAGGGATATAGTGATGAAAGTAATATTCTCATGTAGCATGCAATCCAGGCAGAATCCCACCACCTGTAGGATAAAATAAACCAATCTAGAAATTTAAAACAGTCACTTCAATGATAATCCCTTTTTGCTCAAAAATGTGCTCTCAACTCAATAACATTACCCAGGGAAGGACGATCTGTCATCCTTACCTGGTCTGGACTACATGCAACTCCAACCCCATTGGATGGGGTAGTTGATTCTTAGCTGCCCTCATGGCCTAACAAACCGCACCAATGAAAGGGGCAATCAGGGATGGGCTACAAATGCTGACCTCACCTACAACACCCACATCCCATAAAATGTAAACTGTTTACTCTGCTCCTATTTTTCATCAAGGGCAGTCTAACTCACCTCTTCACTTGTTTCAAAAACATTTAGACGAAGTGTATCGAATCAGGAACTTGTGCTTCAAGTTTGAATAGGTTATTAGAAATTGTGGGACTACCCTTTTCACTCACCAAGAGATTACAATGTCAATATGAACTTCATAGTGAAGAAAGTGTATGGAGGTTGAGCAAGCAAATGCATAGGCACAAGCAAGGTAAACACAAACAGATAGATCAATCAAGTGTAGAAAGTTAGACAAATTGCAGGTTCATGATTTGGTCCAGTACTGGACCATAGTGCATGTTTGTTTTTACAAAAAGTCATTGTTTTAAATGGAGGTAAAACAGCTCATTCATTGCACATTTTTTAATTGCACAAATTTAAATATTAAAATTGAAAAGCATCTTTCAGTTACATACAGACATGGCAAAAATCATTAAGCTCTACATAAATTTGGGAAAATCAAATCTAGTATATAGTATGCATCCAGACACACAAGTACTATATTTAAAACAAAGCAGATTTGAGGACAAATATTGTCATATCCCAGTACTGCACTGAAGTGTTGTAAAGTATTGGGCCAAATTTGAACCACAAATCTTTGTTTTAATGTTTACAACCATCTCCTCTAAATTAGGTTTAGAAAACAAGTGAAGACTGACAATACAGTCTTTAACTTCCAATGATAGACCAATTAGGGTGTCATTGTGAGGAACCCAGTGTCTTGTAGAACAAGGTTGCAAAATCATTGATGCCTTTACAGACAAATCCATAAGCAAAAGCTCTTGTTTAAAATGGTTACATTTGAAACAAGTGTTGAAATAGCTACTAGTTATGGTACAAACAAAGGCAACTTGTACAAGATGGTCTTGGGCATTTGCAAGCAAGTTGGTTTTGGACACAAGACTGAATCCAGCTCTACTTGAAACATTTGGGATGCACTAAATCATTAAACAGCTATTAACTGGGGAAAAAGTTCACTTGTGAAAGTGTCCTCCCAAGTGTTTCCCAGAGTCAGTGGGGAGGACATATCACTGAGAGGAGATGGGGATCCTTCATAGTCAGAATCACTAGAAGACTCAAAAGGACAGATGGGCTTTTCTTGATCTTGCCTGGTTGGAAGAACATTTGTAAGTCCCAGATCGGTGATGAACTCATCTTCCAAGGGTTCCTGTTTGAGCTCCACTTGTAAGGGGTTTATTCTTTCATCCTTGTCACTGAAAGATGCTTGCTCAATTTTGATGGCAGTATCACTTCTCTGTACCAAGCTAGCTTCAGCAAGAGGCTTGTGATAGAAGTGGTCAAAGTGGATCAGTTCATTAATGGCTTCCAGCTTTGTTGATGGGGCCCCCAGAGCACTAGAGTAGGAGCCAGGTAGGGCACCATTACCTTCATTGTAGGCACACTCTCCCAAGTTCGCAAGAGATCGAGACTCTTCTTCACTGAATCGGAGCAAGGCTTCTGGGTCAAAGTAGTCCAGAAAGCCCAGGAAGAGATCAGACTGAGGGAAAACAAAGATTATGGTTAAGTGTTTCTGCAGCAATGACCAAACATCAAAATAGAAAATTCCATGTACATTAAATCAAACTGAATTTAAGTTCAGGTAATAGTTGCATACCTCATTGCTGATTTGAGGACCAAACTGGCCCAGAATTACTGAATGTTTTAAATAGTGGCTGAAAGTCAGAGGCTTCAACCAATTAGTGGTTCTGTTACGTGGGTATGAATGCACTGACTGGAAAAGGTCTCACTGCTCATGTGATCAAATCCTCAAACCATTGATATTTATTGCTTTACTAAAGGTTGATTAAATATATTAATGCTGAGTCTGACCTCAGGAACAAACATTGCATATAGTGGAAGAGAAAGCAAAACTAAGTTTTATACTGGATTACAGATTCAAACTCCAATTATCTGGTGTGTGTAAGAATGTGTTATTTTCATTTCAGGATAAACTGTTGGCAAAAAATGGTAAAAATAGAACAATATGGATTCAAGTAGAAATTTGGTCAGTCCAAATGAATACTCAGTCAAGCTTAGTACATGGTGATAATTAGATGACACTTAAGTTACATGACTTCACAATAAAATCAAAAGCAAAGATTACTTGCTAATTTACTGTACAGTTGGGCTTCACTGAATTGCCTTCAAAAAGTGTGAAACCAGCCCAAGGTTAAATGATTCAGATGGATTTAATTCTTATTAGAAAATAGTTCAGTATGCCTCAATCAAATATGGGTTAGGAAAAAAAAAATGATCTGATGGCACAACGTATCCATGAAAGCCTTTGTCAGCCTTTAAAAATTGTAAAACGTTGGAGGCAGCAAAAGTCTAGATGATCAGTGGAAGCAGCTCATTTGCTGAACAAAAAAAGATTTGATTGGGTGTCAGTTAGGATGGGTGTCTGATCCAACAGGATGGCTGGCATAGGCTGGAGACTCTACTGCTTGCTGAGACCATTGCATTGGAGGTGAAAAGGCAGTCTTTCAGTGACTTTCCCTAACCCTGGCAGATCTCACTGCCAACTCAACCCCAGTTACATTATTCCCTCCACATCTCAAATCTTTAAGTGACATCAAGATCCATTCTGTTAACCAAGTTTTCAGACACTGCACCCAACCCATCCACAAAAGGAGTCAACATTTATTCCTTATTTCCAACCCAAATGAAAATATATGGGGCCAAAATGTTCTTTCAAATTAAAGAAAAAGCTGCCTGGTGAGTGAATTTATCCCATATATGGAAACAGACAAAATCATTAAAAAAATACAATAAAAGGAGGCTTATATCTTAAGTATAGGTATTGATAGACATGCTACATTTAAGCTTTAGTTTGACTTAAATGAATCCTAGAAGTGCTTTCACCCATCAAACTGCCCAGGCCCAGTTCCTACCTCAGAGTCTGAAGAGTTATTGCTGTCAGTATCCATGTGGAAGCTGTCAGACTGGCAGACGTCTGGGCCTGCACCTGCTGCAGAGGCACACTTAGTCTGAGTGCTGCGGACTCAGCTGACCCAGCCGCCAGGCTGATTTCATCCACTCTGGCCTGGAGAAGTACCTGTTTGGCAAACAGAACAAAGATTTCAGTCAACATCTTTCATTAAGACTTTGCATTTTATTTACTAACATCTTGTCCCAGTGAAACACTGGCTGATTTGTAGGCTTTCCCTGTCAGCATGTAGCCACATCAACCCACTCATTCCTGAGCAGTGAAATTTTGTGACAAGTCAGGAAAGCACAGGAAGTGGACACTGCTGTTGGCAAGGGGTTGCAGGACTCCACTGAGGACCCTTAAAGGCAATCTTGACATTAATCATTGGCCACTTTCTACCCTCCCCTTGGCCTCTTGAATCAGGCTTCAAACACAGCCAAGACACTGACCCTAGACCAGGTTGGGCTCCTGTGGAGCTCCACATGTCATACCAGCTACAGAGCTGTCAAGCTGTGGGCCAACTCCTTTCCCAAGGAGGCATTTCTTGCCCATGAGACAAATTTTACCTTAAAGAGAGATTAACACAGCTCCCTGCATTAAAGGTGTCATCAGGACTTTGGATGGGCAATGACTGCAATAAGCCCCTAAAATCCAGCCACACAACATTCAAGGCTAACGCCAAGCCACTAAAGGAGCTCAGACAGGTAGCAAAAACCCAAGTGATGTGGTGAGTTTGAAACCCTTCAGGGAGTGGGTAGCTGAGATGTTTGCATTGCTGTCTCACAGCACCAGGAACCTGGGTTAGAGTCTAGTCTTGGGCAACTGTGTGGAGTTTGCAATTTCTCATGTCTGTGGGTTTCCTCCCACAGTCCAAAAACATGCAGGTTAGGTGGATTGGACATGGCAACAAAAAAAAAAAATCAGATTTACAGGGATATGTTAGGTGTAAGTGGGTGGGATGCTCTTTGGAGGGTCAGTGTGGACTTGAACCACATAATCCTACAGTGTTGAAGCAATCAATGATTCTGAATGAAGCAGTGATATGGAAAGGAGAAGGAAGCGTTTCTAGATCAACAGATCACAGCAACTGAATGCAATGCTGTTAACAGTGTAGCAATTAAAATCAAACTCTGGCTAACATTCAACATTTGGAATTGGGTCAACCAAATTATTGATAGATTAGAAATAAAAGTTCAATATTGACATATACAGTACACAAATGGTAATCTGTCAATTCAAAAAATTTGAAAAGGCAAACACTACTCCCACACTGGTTTCTCCTTCATTTGGTCTCAAAATAGCAAGCTTGAGAAATACCATTTTCCTTTCAAAAAGTTCACTACTGCTCCCTTTTCACATTGCAGTTCAGCCAGCTTTTTAACCAGACCAATGATAATGGATTGTGAATCAAGGAGGGATAAGTGATAAAATACTCCTTCTCAGGAAGGTGCTCTGCAAACAGCAAGATGTTGTACCAATCAGTATCACAAAATGTGGTAAGACTCAATAGCACCTGGGGAGGGGTCACAAGATGACAGATTTACTCTATTTGGGCCCCAAGTGAAAAATCAGAAGGCATGTTGTGGAGAATATAGGAAAGCAAATGGAACAGATGATGCAGTAATGTGAGAATGTTGGAGAGTCTCCCTGATTAATAGACTGGAGTTACAATGATTTCAATTCCAATTCAAGGATACCATTTAATTAAAAATTCAGAGCACTTAGAATGGCTTAACTATTAACAGTGCTGGAGTAACTTAGCATTTCAGCAAGACCTAGCGATAAAATTAACCCCAACAGGAACAAGGAACGAAATTTGATCAATTGTTAACTCATTGAAATGTCCCACTGGCAGGTAGCCAAGGTGAGGAAAGGAGGGGGCAAATCAGGGCTCCCGGATATGCAAATTTCAGTTTCCTGGTTGTCACAATTCCCCAGCTGGTTTGGGCAGGTATTTAATTCTTAGTGGGCACACTTCACCAGCTCTCTGGGATGCAGCCAGTTTAAGTCCAATCACTGCTCTGAGAAATACTGGAAATCTATTTCATAGATAGAGAAAATATGAAATCTCCTCAAGCCTGTGCTTTTCAGTCTCTTGTTACCTTCTCTTTCTCTGTATCCAGAACTTCCATGCCTAGTTTCTGCCGGAGAATCCGGTTCTCGGAGAGCAAGCTGTGTGTCTTTTCGTGTAGAAGCCGGTTCTCTATTTGCAGTTTCTGATTCTACCAGAGAAAGAGAGAGAGAGAGAGAGAGATGATGAAATTCGACTCTGAATCCAAGAAGTGACAACATTCCTCTTCCCCCAGCCCCATGAAGAAAAACAAACCCCCACCCACTCACTGGGGAATGAAATCCCATCTCAGAGCCCATCTGAGGAGTGATAAATAGGAAAGGAATGGAATGTTTACCCTCCTTACCTCGGATTCCATCTCCAACACTTGCTCTTCCAGTTCAGACATGCGGGCTTTCTTCCTGTCTCGGGCTGTCTGAGCCGCCACCCTGTTCTTTAGTTTCCTATGGAAAAAAAAGGGAAACTATGGGATTTAAAACAAAGATTTTTTCACCCCTCTTCGCAAGAGATAAAACAAGTATTCCTTCAACTTCCGCTAAATTTTAGTTAATTATATACAGAGACAGAAAAAAGTGATATGGAGTGTTACGCAAGTTAAGTCAGCTGCCACGCAAGCAGTCAGGACATTAAAGCGAGAATTCAACAACCCACCAAAACTCCCCAAGTGTTACCAGCTCAGCCATAGTCTTACGATCTAGAATATATTCAAATTTATAGAATATTCACGAAAAAACAACATGCACTGCACATATAATACTGTCCCACTTTAAGTCAAAGAGCCTCCCAGTGTTCCTGTCAACCACACTGCCCTGTCTCCCGGTTAAACACTGACAGCCTACCTCCTCAATGCTTTCTCCTCGGGGCTGAGGTGAGTAAGCCGCTGCCTTTTCCTATGGACGTGGCCAGCCGCCGGCTGAGCCGGGGACGGGTCGTGGTGCGAGCCGCTCCGGGGCGGGTACACCACCGAGATGTGGCGGCTGATCTCCAGGCCACTCTGCTTCCCTCCCCCGGGGATCAGCAGCACCTTCGCGGAGCCCGCACTGTTCATCGCCACCATCGCCCTCAGTAAACACACTCGCCGTTACAATGTATCAAGGCAATGGGAACACTGATACGGCCAGAGCTGGGGTGTCACATGAAACTGCAGTGGGAGGGGATGGTTACACTCGGTGTTCTCTCTCTCTCTCAGTCTGTTCAGAAACTGCTCTCCAGGGTCAATTTCAACCATCGTGTTTAAATACTATTGGCTGAGCAGCCTGTGCATCACTGAACAGACGGAGTCCTATTGGGTTACAGCGGTGACTTACTGAGGCAAGCAAAGGCACAGAGGGCGACAGAATTTGTTTATCAAGTTGCTGGAACCTGCAATCATTCTGCATATATATATGTACATATAATCGCACCGTTAAGATCATGTATTTCTGTAAGGATAATACGATAACATATATTTTCAAATGTCATGTATTACTATAGCCAATATTAAGGATAGACACACTATGCACATATCTGTAAGGACATTAATTGCATTACTTATGTATCTGTACATTTATGTTTATAAGTAAATGTTTTGGTGTGTACCCATCTGTGATGATAAGATTTGGGTCTAATATTTTGTGTGTGCTATCCATATATGTATTTAAGTGCTCGAAGCTTCCTGCTTCTTATCAGACTGATGCAATCTTCTGAAAGAAAACCATTTCCTCCCCCAACTCTCCGGCTGTCAGTTAACTGGAAAGTCACTTGTGTGTCCTCGATAGCTGGACTTATTGCATCATCTGCTGATTTGCATCATCTCAAGAGTTTTCAGTTTACTTGAAGCCTGTTTGTGACCCAGTATCAATCATCAAACTTCGAAAAGCAGACTAAAGGATTCGATGTTGTAAAATGCTAAGACATATGGTGGACAATCCTGGATCTTTTCATCCAAAATTGTTACTCACCTTCATGATATAATAATACACGTAAACTGATTGAAAATACTCCATGTAGATTCATTCCTTTTGCCTCAAATTATTTCAGAAGTATACAGTAATCATAGAATCCTTAGTGTGGAAGCAGGCCATTCAGCCCATCAAGTCCACACCGACTCTCTGAAGACTATCCCACCCTATCCATGTAACCCTTTGTTTCCCATGGTTAATCCACCTAGCCTGCACATCCCTGGACACTAAAAGGCAGTTTAGCATGGCCAATCCACCTGACCTGCACATCTTTGGACTGTTGGGAGGAAACCAGAGCACCTGGAGGAAACCCATACAGACAGGGGGAGAATGTGCAAACTCCACACATTCACCAGAGGGTGGAATCAAACCCAGGTCCCTGGTGCTCTGAGGCAGCAGTACTGACCATAAAACCATCAGGTTAAAGCAAGTCAGGCGCAGGTTAGAAATATTTCTCTGAAGTTTGGTTGGATTGTTCTTATGCCATGTTGCAGTACCCAGGGAGCAACCAGTTCCATATGATTCCTCTTTAGCAGCTATCAGTGCTATTGCAGCACTCAGTCATGATCACTGGTGTGCTTCGGGCAGCCTGGAGTTACAGCTCTGGACTTTATACCATTTCTCAATTGATTGAGCCCCTTTTGAATGGATCAATTCAGAAGAACCCAATTGTCACCCAGTAAAACTCAACAAAAAGTGATCCTTTAAGGGTCGCATTGTTAGAGTGAACACAATAATGCCAATTAGGTTAGATTCCCTACAGAGTGGAAACCAGCCCTTCAACCCAATAGGTCCACACCAACCCTCCGAAGAGTAACCCACCCCAGACCCATTTTTCTCTAATTTATGCACCCCACACGTTGGACAATTTAGCATGGCCAATTCACCTGACCTGCACATCTTTGGATTCTGGGAGGAAATCGAAGCCCCTGAGGGAAGCCCACGCAGACACAGGGAGAATGTGCAAATTCCACACAGTCGCCTGAGGCTGGAATCAAACCTGTATCCCTGGCACGGTGAGGCAGCAGTGTTAACCGCTAAGCCCCATGCCACCTATTAAAACAGGATGCTTAAAATAAGCTGGAATCAACACCTTTAGAGAGTCCTGGGTACTGTAGGGGGTACAGTGCTTTATTTCCCTCTCCAACTCCCAACATCCTCATTCCACCTGTGAAAGTTTGCATTGCTCATAATGGGCTTTGCTCGTAAATCCTCAGTTGGGTGTTTTTACTAGATTTATTAGATTAAAAAACAACAAAAACAGTCATGGTCATTTTGGTAGTGGGAAAATGCTCAGTTGTGTTTGATAACACTTCTGCGTAGGAGGAATTGAGGATCGCTGATGCTGGAGATCAGAGTCGAGAGTGTGGCCCTGGAAAAGCACAGCAGGTCAGGCAGCATCCGAGGAGCAGGAGAATCGATGTTTCGGGGAAGAGCTGTTCATCAGGAAGACTTCATCAGCCCTTCCTGATGCAGGGCATATGCCCGAAACGTCAACTCTCCTGCTCTGTGGATGCTGCCTGTTCTGCTGCGCTTTTCCAGCACCACGCTCAACACGTCTGGGTAGGGCAAAAAAAAATAAACTGAGGGGCTTTTGCGACAAGTAGTAGTGCGCCTACCTCTGGGCCAGAAGGCTATGGTTCAAGGCTCACCTGCTCCAGAAGTGTGTAATACGAGGTTGATTAGGAAAATGTAAGGCATATTGGAGGGCTCTTGTGGCTCAGAAGAATGCCAACAGGAAACACAGCAATGTAAATGACTGGAGTCCAGGAGAGACTTCAGTATGGAAACACAGCCATTAGGCCCAACACGTCCACACCTATTGTCCAAAGATTAACCCATCCAGATCCATTCCCCTCTGACTAATGCACCTCACCTGCACATCCCTGGACACTTTGGGCAATTTGTCATGGCCAATCCACCTAACCTGCACACCTTTGGACTGTGGGAGGAAATTGGAGCACCCGGAAGAAAGCCATACAGATACAGGGAGAATGTGCAAACCCCACTCAGACAGTCACCTAATTGAACCTGGATCCCTGCTGCTGTGAGGCAGCAGTGCTAACCACTGAGCTACCATTGCCCCCCACCCCCACCAGCACATTGCCATCTCGGAGTAGTCAGTATTTATCTACAATACAGTGGAGTACCTTATGAGGCACCATTTCCTGATGGGCAATTTAAAGGCTGCAGAAGCACTGTGAACCCAGGGAGCACCTGGTTGGAGACATTTTTCTGTATTTGTCTTGGCACAGAGTGAATCTATTACTTAAACCTACCAAGTGCCCCTCCCTTTGGCACATTTGCATTGCAGTTAAATCAGAAATTTGAAATATTTTGCAAAACCTGCACTTCACGACACCAATTATCATTAACTTCATCACAATATTATTTATACCCGTATTGATCATGGGTCATATCATACACTCAAGGGTATAACTCAGTCCCTCAGCTTCACAGCTTCTGTATATTCTTGTGCAGTGATCTTTCTGTTGTTTCTGAGAAGCAGATCCTACCTCCAGCAGATAAAGGTCAGTGACTGGTTTGTCACTCTCAGAGGGAGAGCAAAAATCAGAGGACAAGATAACCTTAAGCTGTTTTTCAGCTGCCTCACCTTGACTCTTGGTTTCATGATCTAGGCGTTCACTCGGAAAATAAGGAAATTTAACAAAGTTCAAAGTTTGTGCGAAGATTTGTAGCTCGGGTGCTCGTTACTGTTCTGTTCGCCGAGCTGAAAGTTTTTGTTGCAAACGTTTTGTCCCCTGGCTAGGCGACATCATCAGTGCTTGGGAGCCTCCTGCGAAGCGCTTCTTTGATGTTTCCTCCGGTGTTTATAGTGGTCTGTCCCTGCCGCTTCCAGTTGTCAGTTTCAGCTGTCCGCTGTAGTGGCCAGTATATGGGGTCCAGGTCGATGTGTTTGTTGATGGAGTTTGTGGATGAACTCTCAGGGGAATGTAGCATGAGCAGCCAAGTTTCTGGTACCGAGACTGACTCTAATGAAACAAGGGGTATGTTGTGGTTCTGTTCGCCGAGCTGGAAGTTTTTGTTGCAAACGGAGCGCTTCTTTGATGTTTCCTCCAGTGTTTACAGTGGTCTGTCCCTGCCGCTTCCGGCAACCGGAAACTGACAACCGGAAGCGGGAGGGACAGACCACTATAAACACCGGAGGAAACACCACAGAAGCGCTTCACAGGAGGCTCCCAAGCACTGATGATGTAGCCTAGCCAGGGGACGAAACGTTTGCAACAAAAACTTCCAGCCCGGCGAACAGAACCACTGCATCATTTGACTAACTAGGAGCTACAAAAACGAGAAATCACTGATGCAATTAATTATTTCCAAATTCAAGTCAAATCTGTAAGATACCACATACATTCTTTTTTGGAACTATAAACTGAAAGGGAAGTAGGACTAATATAACTGACTAAACGGGAGAGTTTTGCAACTTGAATATTAATTGCTGTACATTGCTCAACTGTGTAATATTGTTTTCTGAATCAATGGGAGGGAGAATTTTAGTTCAGCAGCACGAAGGATATTTCGAGATAGGAAACTTCTAAGTGACAACAGTCCTTCAATAGGTTGAGCTGCACAGTGTTAAAAAGCTTTAAGTGCCAGGGCAGCACAGAAATGTCTAGAACCTGCAAACAGAAAGCATCCATCTCTCCTTTTCGCTTCACACAGGAAGATAACAGAAAAACCAAAGGCTTAAAAGAGATAATTCTAAATCAAAATCCCGACCTGGGTTCATCTGGTCAACTACAGAATTGAAGAATGACTGTCACCTTACAGGTGGCCACACAAACATATTGCTAGAATTAAAAAGGAGAGAAAATGACTGCATCACTTAGTGAGAACCTGAAAAGTAGCCTCTGAAAACCAAAGTCCCAAGAGCAGCCATCAGGATTGGGGGAAGAATTTTTATGCCCTATTGTGCAGCGAAGTCTCCACTGTTCAGTCAAATCTAGCACAAAGCAAGACATAGGTCAAGCCAGACAGAGAACAGCCAGGGAATTCCTAGAGTCATGGCATTCATCCACAAACTCCATCAACAAACACATCGACCTGGACCCAATATACCAACCACTACAGCGGACAGCTGAAACTGACAACCGGAAGCGGCAGGGACAGACCACTATAAACACCGGAGGAAACATCAAAGAAGTGCTTCGCAGGAGGCTCCTAAGCACTGATGATGTCGCCTAGCCAGGGGACGAAACGTTTGCAACAAAAACTTCCAGCTCGGCGAACAGAACCACAGCAATTTAACAAAGTTTTATTAGTTGACAGCAAAAAGGTGTTTTCTTAATAGACTAAAAGGGACAAATCAATGTAAAATAAGTAGAAAGCAGAGAGCGGGGATAAAAGGGTCTTTCTCAGGATGGCTGCCGGTGAAAAGTGGTGTTCCGCTAGGCTCAGTGTTGGCACACAACTTTTCACTTTCTGCATTAATGATCTAGATGAAGGAACTGAGGGCATTCCGACTATGTTTACAGATAATACTAAGGTAAGTAGAGAGAAAGTAACATTGAGGAGGCAGGGATGCTGCAGAAGGATTTGGAAAGGTTAGGAGAGAAGTGGGCAAAGAAGTGGCAGATGGGCTACAACATGGGAAAGTGTGAGGCCATGCACTTTAGTAGGAGGAATAGGGGCATGGACTGTTTTCTAAATGGAGAGAAAATTCAGAAGTCTGAAGTGCAAAGAGACTTGGGAGTTCTAGTTCAGGATTCTCGCAAGATAAACTTGCAGGGTTGAGTCAGTAGTTAGGAAGGCAAATGTATTTAGAATGGCGTTTATTTTGAGAGGACTTGAATATAAGGGGGATGTACTTCTGAGGCTCTATAAGACTCTGGTCAGACCATATGTGGAGTGTATTGGAGCAGTTTTGGGCCCCATATCTCAGGAAGGATGTACTGGCCCTGGAGCGTGTTCGGAGGAGATTCACAAGAATAGTCCAAGGAATGAAAAGCTTAACATATGAGGAACGTTTGGGGACTTTAGGTCTATACTTGATGGAGTTGAGAAGGATGAGGGCAGATCTAATTGAAACATACAAAATACTGAATGGCCTGGACAGAGTAGATGTAGGGAAGATGTATCCATTGGTAGGAGAGTCTAGGACCTGATGGCACAGCCTTAGAGTAAAGGGAAGATCTTCTAAAACGGAGATAAGGAGAAACTTCTTCAGCCAGAGAGTGGTAAATCTATGGAATTCACTGCCATAGAATGCTGTGGAGGCCAGGTCATTGTGTATATTTAAGACTGAGATAGATAGGTTCTTGAGTATCAAGGGGATCAAGGGTTACAGGGAGAAAACGAGAAAATGAGGTTGAGAAACTTACCAGCCATGATTGAATGGTGGAGCAGACTTGATGGGCTGAATGGCCTAATTTCTGCTCCTATGTCTTATGGTCTTATGGACTTAAGTTCTATGTCCACTTGGCACAAATATTATCTGCTGTTTGTTGAGAACTAATTGTAGAAGTCAAGTGCACCATTCCTTTACAGTGTACAATACTTCTGGCTGCAGGGATATGGCACAAATGCTGGAATTCTTACTTCCCTATTAAAGCCATAAACAGGCTCACAGCTTTATAGCATGGTGCAAGTTCCACCTACCGTCCATTTTCTCCATAGATGTCCTACATCAGGTAGTTCTCAGTAATTCTGGAAGGTGGAAATCTCATAAAGATAGTATGAATGCAGAAATAAGTGTTTCTGGGTGTTGTTACAGCTTTCGAATAATCTGTTCAATACATATTATGGGAAAAGGATTACAGGAAAAAAAATCCATTTACGTGTCCCATTATGAAGCCACAGAACATGCCCTATCATAGCCTTTCTCACTGATTAGATTAGATTACTTGCAGTGTGGAAACAGGCCCTTCGGCCCAACAAGTCCACACCGTCCCGCCGAAGCGCAACCCACCCATACCCCTACATTTACTCCTTACCTAACACTACGAACAATTTAGCATGGCCAATTCACCTGACCTGCACATCTTTGGACTGTGGGAGGAAACCGGAGCACCCGGAGGAAACCCACGCAGACACGGGGAGAACATGCAAACTCCACACAGTCAGTCGCCTGAGGCGGGAAATGAACCCGGGTCCCTGGCACTGTGAGGCAGCAGTGCTAACCACTGTGCCACCGTGCTGATCTCAGTCACCTACCCGCTACCCTCATAATGCTGGAGCCAATGCATTACATTTGATGTCCATTCTTCTACATTTGGCAAAAAAAATTCCATCAACACTTCGATTGCAAAATTATCATCCTTGTTTTCATACTGCTCTATGGCCTTATCCCTAACCAACCCCCATCCCCAATTATGTAATCTCCTCAAACTGTATACATGTATCTGTCTGCCTCCCTCCAGTTTTGACACCTTGTGCATTACAAATTTTCATCGCCTTGTCATTAGCAACTTTGTCTTCAGTTGCCTAGACAGGAAACTCTGGAACCTCTCCCAGCCTCTACACCTCCTGACAGCTTTGCCCATCTATTATGGAACCCACCTATTATTTCATCCAGGCAGTGAAGAGGGAAACATGAACTATTCCTTCCCTTTTCACCAACCTCTCCCTTCATTGCTGGTAGTCTGGTTTTTAATTTCTCTTATTTCTCTTATTTTTCACACTGCTGGTTTTAGACTTAACATCTGGCTGATTTGATTACACATTTGACTCTGAGTTATAAGAGAAAGAAAAGGAAAGTCTCTCCATAAAGCTAAGCTCTTTGACCATGCTTTGGGTCACCCATTTTTTTTTAATGTGGCTCAGTGTCACATTTTCTTTGAAAATATCATCACTGGATGCTTAACTGCATTAAACGTATGAATATCAATGCAAGCTTTTGTCCCCCATCTATCAACTCAGATGCATGTAAAGAACCTATGGAACTATTTACAAAGATCAATATTTATCTCTCAGCCAAGTTTATTGAAACAGATTATATTGTTATTACCACTTTGATGGTTGTGGGAAACAACCTCAATTGTGAAGATGGCTGGTTTTCAGGGATATGAATTTTTTATTTAAAAACTCTATAAACCCAGAGTCTTAATTTTTACGAATGGGGTCCACAGTTGTGCCTGACCTAATGAAGAATGAACAACCAGTTTTTATGATCAAGTGCAATGTATAAGCACAAGCCAACTTGAACTTTTTTGTCCTTCTAGTCTCAGGATTCTTGTACATTACCAGCAAAGACACCTTTCTTCTGTCTCTGAAATAACATGACATTCACATTGTGTTTCAAAAGAAATGCACGACAGAAGTCATGGTGGAATTATGCTAAATGAATTTGGAGTTTCATCGCCTTATCCCTAAATTTGAAGGACTTCTTAGTCCTTATTAGGAAATTATTCCAATTACCCTTTCCACTGGCTTAAGATGGTCTTCCTATCGGAAAGGTGTTGTGAAAATTGAAAGGGTTCAGAAAAGATTTACAAGTATGTTGCCAGTGTTGAAGGATTTGAGCTATAGGGAGAAGCTGAAAAGGCTAGGGCTGTTTTCCCTGGAGTGTTGGAGGCTGAGGGGTGACCTTATAGAGATTTATAAAATCATGAGGGGCATGGATAGGATAAATAGACAAGGTCTGTTCCCTGGGGTTGAGGGAGTCCAGAACTAGAGGGCATAGGTTTAGGGTGAGAGAGGAAAGATATAAGAGAGACCTAAAGGGCAAATGTTTCACTCAGAGGATGGTACGTGTATGGAATGAGTTACCAGAGGAAGTGGTGGAGGCTAGTCCTATTGCAACATTTAAAAGGCATTGGGATGGGTATATGAATAGGAAGAGTTAGGAGGGATATGGGCCGGTTGCTGGCAAGTGGGACTAGATTGGGTTGGGATATCTGGTCGGCATGGACGGGTTGGACCAAAGGGTCTGCTTCCGTGCTGTACATCTCTATGACTCTATGTGAATCACCAGTTGGCACCTCACTTCTGTAACAAGTGCCATGTAGACTAAACAAATATCAATCTCCTGTTCTCTGGGTTCCAGGATTTAGCATTTACCAGTTAGCTGTGGGAACAAATAGGACAGGCTTATAGAGGCAAAGCAACTGTACATGTAATGTAATGTCAGTTTATCAATAAGGCCAACTATCAACAAACTACTCACTTAACATCTCCAGGAATATTGAAACAATTAAGGACAAATGTTTCAACCATAATATCAGGATAGCTTTTTAAAAGTATTGATAATTAATTCTACCATTTTAGTTAATTCATTAGGTAATTTAGCAAACTAAAATCCAATAAAATATATGCATCCTGTCTGAAGATAGCACTCAGTTCAAGCTGTTAAGTTCAACCTTTTACTTATTTCTTTGGAAACTGACAAACAAACCTTGAATTGCACGTAGTTTAGGGAAAACAGGCACAACTGCTTAAGCCAGACTCATTGGCACCTTGAAGATAATTTTAAGCCAGTAAGACCAGTTCCTTCAAGGTAGGTGCCTGCAGCTAATTGTCACAGAAATTCAGCCCACACTGTACAAAAAGATAGCTCGGGCAAAATCAGAAAATGTTACTTTATAAACAAAAGAACCCTAAAAATTAGCAAAATTGTTAAAATCTTACATTTGCCTCTGGTACAGTAGTAATCACTCTTGAAGCTTTGCTGTAAAGAATGGAAAATAGTAAATTTAAACCTCTCGTTCTTTCCTTTTCTTCATCTTATAACTCAGAGGCAAATGTGCAATCAAGTCAGCCAGGTGCTAAATCTAAAACCAGCAATGTGAAAAATAAATTAGAAAGACAAATGAAAAGTCAGGCTACTACCAGTGAAGGGAGAAGTCAGCGATGGGGGAAGGAATGGTTCATGTTTCCACTTCACTGCCTGGATGAAATAATAGGTGGGTTTCATAATAGATGGGCAAAGTGCCCCACCAGGATACTCCTTAAGCACTACACGTGCAACCTGGGCAGGACTTTAGTCCAGAAATCAAGGCTGTGTAGTGCTGAGGGAATGCTGCACCGTCTGAATGGATGTTAAACCAAGGCTTGATAATTCTTACATTCCTGTTTGTTGGACAATGTACTACCTACATTGCGTTAGTGGCCACACCTAATAAGTACTTAATTTGCTGTAATTTTAGGTGTCTGCTGATTGTGAAAAGTGCTATATAAATGAAAACAATTTTTACAAATGTAAAACCTATGGTAGTTGAGGTTGGTCAAAGCTTGGTTTCGGTTCATCCCATATCTTCCATGGTAGAGATGAGGAATGGTTAGAGGTACACATGTCTTTAGTTCCTTGATCACTGATCACTTTCAGGAGTCCCACACATTTATAACATGGTGAAGCATCAAATCAGTTACTGGTTTCCAGATCTAAGCATCACTTGGACTCAAGACATGCAGAGAAAGATGAAGGTGAAGGTGATTAGTTAAACAAAAACCCATGAGGTTCACCAGTTAAAAATAAAGAGTAGCTTGTCTCTGGGGATCACTATTCTGGTATATGTTAACAACTGTTTATCTCCTTACATCAATCAAAAAGCAATTCACTTGGGTCAAAAATTAGTCTCATGTCTCCAATTTACACACCTGAATTCTTCAGTGTATAGTGTTTATGTTGCAATTGATCAAGAAAATGGAAGGGGCATTATATGACTTTTGTTAGACTTTCTCACGTCAAAAGAAGGAGTAAGCCATTGTGCTAACTGCGTGTTTCATAGCTACCATAAATAAATGATGTTTCCTGGTTAATTTTTGGGCTGTACTGGGGACAATGTTAATCTGACTCCTAGTTAAATATAATTAAATCAGTTAGGGAATTACAATATTTGCAAGGTTTAGAACACTTAGTAGACTTGCCAACAGGGAGTAATCAGGAATAGAGGCGTAATTTAGTGTGAAAATAAAAGAATGACATGACGTACTCTTTTAAGATCACTATCAAGATAGATTCTTGACAAATTATCTTAGTTTATTGTGAGAGGAATTGAATGCAAGAGTAAGGAGTTTATGCTTCAGTTATAAAGGCCATTATCTGGAATACTGTGTACAGTACTGGTCACTTGTGAAAGAATGTTAATGCATTGGAAGCAATTCAGTGAAGGTTTACCAGTATAATAGCTGGAATGAATGGTTTGCCTAATGAGGAAAGACTAGACAGGCTAGGCCTGTAAACCCTGGAGTCAAGAGGAGTCAGAATTGACTTAACTGCAACACACAAGATTCTGAATGGACCTGGCCAAGTAGGTGTTGAAAGGATGTTTCTTCTTGTGGGAGAATCTGGAACTAGAGGGTCATAGCTTGAAACAAGGAGTGCCCATTTAAGACAGAGATGAAGAAATATTCGTCTCTGAGGGTTGAGCTTCCTTTCAAATTCCCTTTCTGAAAAGGCAGTGGGTGCAGAATTTAAAAATATTTTTAAGGTAGATGTAATTAGATTCTTGGTTACTGAAGGGAATGAGCGATTATTGGGATTATGCAGGGAAGTAGAGTTGAGGTTAAAAATGAGAGCAGCCATGATTTTATTGAATAGCAGACTCAAAGAGGCTGCTCTTGCTCCTTGCTTGTATGTGCATAGGTACTTCTATTGAAAATTCATCATTCGTATTTATTCATTTCTCAATCCTATAATGTTCCACTCTACTAGGCAAGATTCTAACTCCCAGGACTCTGCTATCACCCTTTTCTAGCTGAGTGCAATGAGTTGTGGGTGGGCGGCACGGTGGCACAGTGGTTAGCACCAGAGACCCAGGTTCAATTCCTGACTCAGTCGACTGACTGTGTGGAGTTTGCACATTCTCCCTGGTCTACATGAGTTTCCTCTGGGTGCTCCGGTTTCCTCCCACAGTCCAAAAATGTGCAGGTTAGGTGAATTGGCCATGCTAAATTGCCTGTAGTGTTAGGTGAAGGGGTAAATGTAGGGGAATGGGTCTGGGTGGGTTGCACTTCGGAGGGTCGGTGTGGACTTGTTGGGCCAAAGTGCCTGTAACTAATCTAATCTAAATTGAGCAATAGGATTCAAAGTTGTTGTTACAGATTGGCCCACAAAGAGAGGGAACACAAAATGACTGCCACATAGCAACAGTCACATTTCGTCCGTACAACATACTGCCCAGAAGCATAACAGCTTGGTACAGCAACTGCTCTGCCCAGAACTGTGAGAAACTACAGAAGGCCATGTGCACAGCCCAGACCATCACAGATGCCAGCCTCCCATACATGGTCTATTTACGTGTTTCATTCCACGGAAAGGCTGCCAATATCCCACCCTGGTAATGCTCTCCAACAGGGTAAAAACAATGACTGCAGATGCTGGATACCAGATTCTGGATTAGTGGTGCTGGAAGAGCACAGCAGTTCAGGCAGCATCCGAGGAGCAGTAAAATTGACATTTCGGGCAAAAGCCCTTCATCAGGAATAAAGGCAGAGAGCCTGAAGCGTGGAGAGATAAGCTAGAGGAGGGTGGAGGTGGGGAGAAAGTAGCATAGAGTACAATGGGTGAGTGGGGGAGGGGATGAAGGTGATAGGTCAGGGAGGAGAGGGTGGAGTGGATAGGTGGAAAAGGAGATAGGCAGGTAGGACAAGTCC